>NC_051196.1:6487309-6849809 GCF_015220075.1 Falco rusticolus
TCCAAGAAGCATGTTGTTAATGCAGGCTTCATTGAACAGGTCATTGCATACCACTTCGCATTCAAATAAAAGATGGTGATTTGATACATACTCCTGTTTTCCTGGCAAAATGTCAATTTGTGACACAGCACCATAAAATGAGGAACCAAATGAAATATAAAGTTGAGATTTGTGATGATGTCGTTAAAAGAATAGTAACAACTGCTTTAAAAGAAGGGAGGTTGATTTTAGCACTATGAATGACAGAATCCATTTTGGGAATAATTCTGATATCAGTAATTTCACTGAGAAAACTCAGAAGTAGCATCAGCTTCTGCAGAATAAAAGTAAACTTGGTCCAAAAGGAGAGGTTGCAAACATATCTAATGTTACTGCCTTCATTTAAATAACATAAAGTGTAACAGATACAGGCCCTATATATAGATCCTCAGGTAACTAAAACAATGCAGATACGATAATGATATACCAGATGACAAAAGTATGATTTCTGTATAAATATGCATGTGTATAAAAATAAATATATATACATAGCCAATAGGCAGGCACGCGCACACACACTTACAAGCACAAGTATATGCAATATGCAAACACACCTGTCAGGTAGCACACACTTATTAGCCATAATTAAGTATAAATGTTTTGTAGACATTTCCTATTAAACATTTCACTAACTGCAAGTATATTAATTTTTAAATGTCTATACAGTATTTTACACTGGCCGTGAGGACTCAACAGAAATTGTAGAGACACCTCTACCATTTAGAATTTTTTTCATGTTACCTTCATTACAAATGTCTCTGCTCCTGGAAGAGCTGCCAAAGTATTAAACCACCCTAAAGGAAGCTGCTCAGAAGTGATTTTTAGATAGGAACATACAGAGTTCCTAGAGTATGTTTCTTTAAAAAGAAATAAACTATTTTGGATTCTGCACTTTGATAAACTGCAACACTGCTGGGACACTGCAGAGTAAAAAAAATATCAGAAAAGATTTTGTGTTTGGATGCTTGCCTTCACAAGGTTTGGTTTACTTTCACTCTGTGTTTCCTGGTTGGTAACTAGGAGAAAAGCACCAGCAGTCCAGAAGCAGCAGCAGCAGCAGCAGCTGCAGCAACAAAAAGGTCATGAAAACTAAGTGCTATGCAAATAAAGGCAATAAAACAAACAGATCATTTAAAGCATAAAAGAAATAGAAGAAACAACCATAAATCAACATGCTTGGGAAAGAAAATTAAAATAAAGGGCAGTTTGAAACAAATCAAAATGTCATCAAAACAAAAAATGGCAAAACCATAAAGAACTAATAAAATAAACAGTAATTGGAAGAAACTGCAAATAAAAATAAAATGGAACTAACAGGAGCAACAGGTGGCTGCTTTTGTTACACAGAAGAGTGAGTGGAAACAGAAGCTTTTGGAGATCCCCTAAAGATGGGAATGCTGTTGGACCACCAGCCCTAGCCTGTGAAGCTGTAACAAGAAGTGATCAACCCATTTCAAAGTTTTAATCCAAACACGCATTTGAATTTTCTGTCAGTCTGGATGCAAAGCTGATGCCCGTTTCCTCCATTTATCTAGTAAGCTACCAAATTAAAAAGAAACATATCAATCCTCGACTCACCACCACCTCCCCTGCCCCAGCCAAAAGTGTTGATTTAAACACCTCAGAACCTGACAACCAGCAAAATCTTTGCCTGCGTCTTTTGTGCATGGAAATCAGATTTCAGGTCTGGACACACACTGGTGCTGAGGCCCGTTGGTGTTACCCTGCTTGTGCTGCGGAGCAAGCTCAGGGAGTTGGCTCTGGCTCTGCTGCCTCCAGGATGCCTGTGGAGGACAGGACGGGACACAGTGCTGTGAGACAGCCCCCAAGGTTGTAAGATGAGCACCATGAAGCGGGCAGGGAGAGAAAAAAACCCACCTGCTAATAAATGGCTGTAGAGGTAGCATTTCACTACTAACTAGACACTAGCTCCTAAAGGAGGAACTTGCCAAATTAACGCAGTATATCTGTTTTATTAGCTACAACAAAAGAACAGCAAAGAAACAGTTGTGGCCAAGATTTGTGAAATAAGCTTAAATTAATAATAGAGCGAAGAAAGGGCCTTCACTGGGCTATACACAGATGGAAGAGAGGGGCTGCTGGTATGATGTATTGCCCTGCAATGGCTTAAATCAAACGGTAACTTTCACAGAAAGTGTAGAGTTGAAGTTGATGTACTGTCAACAGCAGTGTGAGTAGCTGCGCGCTGCCCGCCTGAAGTTCCCCCATGCCTCCCTGCAGCTGGCCAGCTGTGGCGGCTGCCTTCCACGCCTGGTGGGCTGCAGGGCCGGTTGGTGGCTGGCTGAGGGACAGCTGTGGTGAGCTGTCATCCTGCTCTACCACTTGTTACCCACCTCACATGGCTGTGCGACACCTGGGTTCTGGGCTAAGCAGGCAGAACCACCGCATCACACTAGTGTGAGAATCGAGCAGAAGAGACTCGGGAGTGCAGCTGCAATAAGCTGCAGCTCTGGAGCTATTTCCTTAACGACAGAAATAGATGAATAAAGTAGCTGAACAGTACATGTTCATCAAGCCTACGAGAAACCTAACACCCTGCTTCAGCAGTTTATTTTGCCTTCTTTATTTTTTTTAATCTATTTGTTCTTAAACGGCCCCTAAACCCATGCTGTGCAGTAATTTATACAAATATTCACAGGCAACTCTGCACTCAGTATATATAATTTTATTGTTTTGACTTAAAAGTCACAAGACTGAAATAAAAATGCAGGGGTGGCACTTTGCCATACTGCCCCTAGAGAACAAGAGGCTGTCAGCCTGAGCTCTGTGCCAACAGGTTGCTGTGTACTAGACTAAACTGAACAGCAATAAGTCTACACAGCAGAGCTTTGCTGAAAGATGTGATCACACCTCCTAATGTGACTCCATGGCTCTGTTACTTACAGCTAAATTACATTATTATGACTTCATTGTTGAATCCCAATTCTCCTAATTATAGCCTAGAGATCTATTATTTGATTTTGTAACACCAAGTGCTTCTTTTCTAAATCATGTAATCTCTTGTAGCTTATTAATGTCAGGTTTGTGCACACGCAGGGACTTGGTTGTTTGCCAGGCAGAATCAAATTTTCAAATTTTCACTGTGTTATGTTGCAGGGGTTTGCTTGTTACAATCTAATTATATTGGCACTGAAAGCAAATTTATATTATAAAGCACTTTAACTCTTTCACGGAAACATATTTGCATATGTAAGTGTCTCACCATTGGTCTATTAGCTTTTTCATTGCAAAATTTTTATGGGATTGTGTGGAAAAGAACAATAATTCTGAAACCATTAACTATTTATTTTCCTTTGAAAATGTGAACGTTTTCATTTAAGGTGATGTTCATTGTAATAAACCCGTGAGTTAAATGCAAGTAGGTGCCACACATGAATCTGCCTTTATGCTTCATAATTACAGAAGCAGAAAAACGGAAATTTATTGTTTTATTAAATGACATAAATTTTAAAATGCCCTTTTAAATTGAGAGTATAGTTCTCCAGTATAAAAACTGTCTGTCAGGTGGTTTGGGTTTTGTTTACATAATTCCCAATAATGTTAAATATATTTGGCTGCAAGTAGAGTATTTTATAGTATGAGCAAGCTTTAAAGTCCCCCAAATATGCATGTCATTAGCTTCTGCTGAATTGGATGGAAGCTGAAGGGACTTATGATCTTAACAGAGCTAGAGAGTGAGCAAGAGTGAAATAAAAGACTACAATTCTCAGTGACTGCGTTCCCCTTGTACGAGGGTTGGGGCACGAGTGGTTTTAAAGCTCTCTTTAAACTGCCTGGTTGTGCAATGTGTCCTCAGGGCTGCGAGGGCTGTGCCCTGCTCTGCCATTCCCGCAGCAGAAATAAAAGGCTGCTGTTCCACTGGCTTCCTCACCTGGTGTAGCTGTGAGCGGCTCCAGGAAGGAATGGGTCGGCATCATCCCAGTCTCCTGGTTGCTCCCAGCCAACAGCTTCCACTTCTCTTGCAGGAGGCTGAGTGACTGTAGCTGCAGCCTAAGTCACACAACTGGCAGTTTGGTGATTTTTTTTCATTTGCCCCTGCCCTGCCCCCATCAGTTCCGATCAGATCACGGACTGGGACCGACCTGCTGTGCAGTCAGAAGACTGCGCAGCTCGGTCCAACACAAGAGAAAGTGCAAAGCCTGCAGCTGGGGCAGATGGAGAGAGAGGGGAGAGCAGGGCTGCTCCTCTCAGCAAGACCTTACCACTTACCTGCTGGATTAGGTATAACATGAAACTGCACCCCAGCCTGCACTGACTGTCTGCCTCCTCCAGCAACTAGGACAGATAAAAAGCAGCTAACCCATGACGTGCAGCCTCCCTTCCCTGCTTCTGATACTCGGCATTTCGTTGCTTCTGCACTGTAGTTAGATTTCCACCATACGGAACAAAATGTTCCATGGGGGATAATTCTGCCTAGAATATGATATATCTCTCTGCTGTCAGAGAAGCAGAAGACAGGGTCAGCATTCAGGGGAGCCTAGGACTGAGCAATTTGGGGAAGATTTTGTCATTCAGCATATATCTATAACAGGATTAGCAGAACGGGGCACAACTTTTGTTGCTGTAGTGAGACAGATGTTTACATACTAATATGAATATGGGATCATGATGGAGAAAACATACGTAGACACAGTCGCCACTAGAACTTAATGGATTGCAAGATTTATTGCCAGCAGAACAGAGCCTGCCCCTGTTGCCCTGCCTAAGCAGACCTCGATGTTTAGCCCGCAGTATTCAATAGAACTCTTTCCATTGACTTCAGTGGACTCTATTTCTGTACGTTTCAGGTAGCTAATGAGTGTGGTGACCTACATAGTATTCTTTGATGAATCTCAAGAAATACTATGATATGAGATAGGTATGATGTGTTTCTCAGAAATAGTTAATAAGTACTGTATTACTGCTTTATTCCTCCTTTACAGGGAGAAGCCTACCCTTCATTTGCTTTTTTCCAGATGCACATTGCAAGATACTGACCTGATACACTGGCAACTTCGCTAGTAAGCTCACTGTCCTGTCATTTGAAGAAGATTCCAGTACCTAGTTCTGTGCTTCTTGTTAGATTTTTGCATTTATTTATCCGGTCCATGGTCACCAGACCAAATAGCAGTTGACATATGTTTATGCAGTTAGCGCTCCTTACTGAATCAAATCCAATGTCAGTTCTACTGAGTGAATAATAAAGTGTAGCTTTCAATGCCTATTAAAAACACCCCAATGGTGGGCTTCCCAGCTGAAGAAATGTGTAAACTCTATAGCTAGATTTAATGGGTTGGTTTATGCATGGATCACCTTACACTGCACGTGAGTACTTTTAATATTTGCAAGGATTATCATCACCATTCCAAGCAGGTATCTGGAAAGACAGCTGCAGGAACACCTACTTTTTCTATGTAGTCAGGTGTTTTTTCCTATATATTTTGATTCTGTAAAAACATCCAGGATCACTAGCAAAGTTGCCACCAGTCAAGTGAGTAATAAGAATGAAAAGAGATTTCCCTAAGAGAGAGTAAGATACCAAGGACAAAACTGCTGTCAAGATACAGTGGAACAAATGGGCATTTTATGTATTAAAGAACAAATGTTAAATTTACCACACTTGCAGGAATTTTAACCTATTTGAGCTGATCCCTGTAAAATCCAGGCCTTATATTAGAAGCAGCTAAAATGAGAAGAGAATTGCAATTAGGGCTGTAAGGCAAGTAGCACAGAGATCCGAGTTCCCCACCCAGTAGGTTTATGCACATACACAGACGCATATTACTAAGCAACATAAGCACTATGAAATTTGAAAGAGCCACTCTTGTGCCTTCTGTGGTGCAAGTATGAGAGCTTTGACCAAGGAAAGCAATAGTCCATGGTAAAGAAGCGATGAAAAGCAATTACACAGCAAATTACCCTTCTGTAAGGGTGTTCAGTAAGAAATACCGATCTATGGCTACTTACATGTAATTTGCAGCAGATCACAGATCAAATGTATGGATACATCTGATGGCCCCTCTTACTGTGCTACTGAAGTAGCATATTCAATAGTTTTATGTAGCTGTCTAACAAGGAGATGAGTTTTTGACCCAAAAGAAGCTCCAGAGCTTAGATTTTCTTTGTAGTAAATTCATAGAATTACAACGAAATAATGGATAGTGGTATTTCTCGATTACACAGTTAAGGAGCAATCACCTGCCATGTCTGCATATCCAGTTGATCTTCCTAATCAAGTCACATGATAATTGAAGATTTTAAAACAAATTCAGTGAAACTGCTTGAGAAATTGCCATGACAATTTTGATTCTGATCTTCATCTCAATCATACTAGCTGCTCACACATTAGTTTTATTTTGCTACAAATATTAATTAACTTTGCTTGTATTGTTTTTTTTTTTTTTTTGTTTTGGTGTTTTGTTTTGGTTTGTTTGTTTCAGCACAGTTGATGCTGTAGAGGTTTGCACTTTGCCTTGCACTTTTTTTTTTTTTCAGTTGAGGTGTGTATGTACATCCTGGCCTAAGCACATTCATTGATGCACTTCATTTTTTTGGAAGCAGCACAGACAGATGATACGACTTGCTGGTGAAGCTGCAGATGTTTGTCAAAATTTGAAACAGAAGTAAGGTCTCCTAAGCCCTAGAGCTGTGGTTTTATTCTGGCCTTTCTAGTCCTTTATAAATATATACTGGATTTCTGTCCATTAATGTTTTTTTCTCAAAACTGTGCTGTTTCAGCTGGATTTAATGCATGTGCACTCAATGTATTTTTTTTCCTGGGGAACATATTTAATACATAATCAATTATTAAATAGGGGAGGTGTGAAGAAATTGAATGAAAAGGAGACGCCCATACCAAACCAATTTTTGTTGGCTACATGACTCATTACTGACCCTTACTCAGTGCTCCTATTGTGCTGAGTGCCTTATAATGAAATATGCAGGGTTAATAGCTGTAGTGCAGTGGGTTTAAGTAAAACCACAGCAGGTGTGTGCCTTAACGAGGTGTTAATGGGGAGACAGGTGCATGTAAATATGGAGCAGGAGGGCACAGGAATGGCTGGGAGAGAGGTCAGAGCAGTGTGACCACAAAGTGCTCTAACAGCAGTTACAGAGTTAAGTGCTAGTTGTGATGTGGTCTTTGAAAACGGGCAAGCGAGGCCTGAAAGACTTCATCTACCCTAAAACATTCGGGGGGGTGTGCCCCTTCAATGGAAGAGGCTGACAATATGAAAACTCCAAAGATAAATCTTGTTTCTTCGTGTACTTGGCTAAATGAGTTTTCCCAGGAAATATTGTGGAGACTTTTTCCCAGACTAATCACTGGTTCCAAACTTGGTGCATGTGGCTTGGGCACACAGGTATGCATGAGGGGTCACATCACCACTCACCTTTCATAGAAAGCATTTCTATGGATTCTCTCACAGGAAAACCCAGATACTGACAGCCAAGGGCCCTGAACTTGCTGAGCGAACATGCAGCAAGAAAGGCTAAAACCAAGCAACCTTCGGTGCCAGGGAAATGCAGAGCTTCTCTGATAAAGGAGGAACTGATTCACATGTTCCCAAATGGTGAGAAACAGCCCTTTTTGGATACACAACAGCTGACAATGCAGAAAGCCACTGTCAGGAGCAGTGGCCATAGCACAGCAGTTCCAGAGCTGGTGGCTGTGCAGGGCTCTCTAGAAAAGCACTTTCCTAGGCTTAGAAAGTTGAAGCCCTCCTTAGGCAAATTAAAATGTTAGCCTTTTCTACTAAAACTGCCTATGACCTCTCACGTTCTGACTGTAGGAGACCAGTCACCTTGAGTTTTGTTGTACTATCTTTATTATTTGGTTTAGCAAACAATCATAAAAAAGTGTTATTGTTGATGGTATCATCACTCTCACATGTTAGAAACTATGACTGCAAGAGGAATAATTCACACGTCAAAAATTCTCCTGGCTAACACTACCACAAATATCACTATTTTTCTCCTGGCTGACTTCTTATGATGGAGTCTTCTATTAAAACCTTTTTTCAACCCTGGACATAAAGGCTTCCTTTTCAACAGTAAAATAAAAAGTAACGCTCTGATTCTGGGAAATAATGGTCCCCCGGATGCTGTGAAATGCCATCTTGGTGCCTATTCTACTCTGTTTGTGGTAGACATTAGCGATGTTTTAGGCAAATCAGAATAGATTCCTTTCGAAGATTCATGATGAACAAAATCCTTAGCAAAAAAAAAATGTTTTTATTAGCACTTTTCTCTTCTTATTACTCCTTACATTTCTGACAGTTTCATCTCCTTCTTAGTTGTGAAACAGGAGTATATGATAAGTCAGCTCCAAATGTCATCCTCAGGGTATTTCTTTAGGCACCTGACATAAACACCATTAGCTCAGATTACTCAATTACCTGCTGGCATTCGGAAGGTGCCTAAAGAAATAACCTGACTATATTGATGGAATTTGCATTAAATGTGAATGGGTAGTAAAAAAATTCTGGATTCTTTGACCTCTTTGTGGTTTGTATTAAAAAATAGCTAACTAGGATCTCTTACGTTAGAACAGCTGCATGCTTTTAAAAAAGCTCCTAGAAGTTATTTACTTTTAAAAAGTCTTTATTTATAACTTCTCATGGTTGAAAAATTAAAATAGTCTATTTCCATTAAATTACACTGCAAAAAATTAAACTGAAGGAACAAAGTTTAATGACACTGCTTGAGTCTCGTGGAAAAAGGAAAAAAATATGCTAACCTCTGAAGGCTGCTTGTTACTCTTTAAGGTAATCTTCTGAGTTGTTCATTTTTTTCAGTTTGTAAGGCAAGCTGACAGGCACTTTGGACAACTTATCATGACACTGTGTGCCATAAATGTGATGCAGTGCTTCATAAATGTGACAAAGTACTTCCAAAACAACTGTTGACTTTTAAAGGCATCCTACTTCTCTAAAAGTAGGATATTTACTGTAAGTGCAGTTAGTTGAGAGTCTCAGCTAATTTGCTACCTACGCATCTTTAATATGTTTTGTGAATTCAGAAGATGTTCATAATTTTAAGTGTCTATGAGATTACTGTGTTTTAAACCAGGCTTGACAGCACAATAGAATCCAATAAAAGAAAGCATCAGTTGTGCAAGGGATGCTTGTACAGAAAGACAACGTGAATGCAAATAAGATGAAGAAATAATTGACAAAGAAACTGAAACATAAAAACTGCATGTGTGTTTCTGTACTGAGATGGTGATGTGGAGAGGATGTAGGAGTCAAACATAAAAATACTATTGTTGTAATAAGAGTGGTTCTAATGAAAACTGAAGTGTATAGGAGTTAAGATAAAATAAAGCTGCTTCCCATCAGATTGATACATTAAATAATTTCTAGAAGATGACACATATTTAAATCTTCCTATCTACTTGAAACTCTTTCCCACTATAAGCTGTTGGTGTTACATATTCTTACTCTATTCTGTCAAAACAAAATATACTTCCAGCTTCATGGTCATCTGTAAATTCAGAGTTCGTTTCTCAGGAGATGGAAAAAATGCCAGCTGCATTCAGCCTTACACTGGAAGAGATCAAGTGATCTTTACAAAATTTAAATGCAATCAACATATTGGCCTCAACAGAAACTTCCCACTGTACTTGTCAGGACGTACCAGATGACCCACAGGTTCATCATCACATACTATTACATGAAACGTTGTAATGTGAGAACAAGCTATGGCAAAATGAAACTATGCCTGATTATAGAACTGCAGTCACCACAACAGCTGAAAACAAAAGGAAAGAAAGACCATCCTATTTCAGCGTACCCAAGAGCTACTATTTCTAAATTCCAGGTATGGCCTCACATAAGACATTTATCCCTCGATAAAACCCTTGGCAGCTGGAAAGAGCAGTTACACTGCATTTTACACTGCTTTACATTTACATAGCTTTAGCTATTGTGACAGGAAGAATTTAGCAATGGCAATACCGACCTCCTGGACCACTGCTGAAGGTTGCTTTATGAATCTTTTTTAATTGAGCTTGCTTAAGAAGATGCCATTCCCCTCTCCACACCTTACCACAGTGCTGTGTCTGAGCTGCTATGCACAGCTGAACCTCAGCAGATCAAGTTATCTATGTTTATAAAATCTTTAGTTCTTCCAGTGATTTCCAGAAGTGATCATCAGAATAAGCAGGGAAAGACAGGAATACCTTGAGGCACAGATTGTATTGATGCCAGGGCTTCACTTTCAACAGCAGCACTGTTCCACAAACTGTCTGCGGTGACAATTTAAGGAATTAATCCAAAGGCATTGAACTATTAGTCTAGTTAAGAACTTTTTAAACAAGGCTTGAAAAAAGGTGATGGTAAATGTCTTACCTATCACTAAAGATATCATGACTTCTAGAGGGAAATGTGAATCACAAGAGACAGTTAAAGAACTATCAGGACAACCTGACAAATATCCATTATGCTTATACACAGAAGCCCAAAGTAATAGGGAACAAACCGAAACCTTACAGCATAATGAAATGGATGCTTAAATGGTGTGTCAGAGATAAGCACATCACAGGGTGACAACACTGATCTAGAACAGTACAGTTTCAGGCAGGAGAAATGGAGGAATGAAAAGCATTTCAATATATGTGAAGAATTAGCACACTTGTAGTTCTGGAATGAGAGAGAGAAAGATAAAACAGGAAAAGGACAGGCACAATTTCATGATGAGCACGGACTACTTCATCTGAAGGAGATCAGTATCACTTCTTTGAACAGGGAGAACCATGGTAACGGGTAAGGCAAAAGGGGGTGAGGATGAGGTTTAATGACCCAAGTATCCTTGGCAAAATGGCAAGGTAGAAGCAGGTCATTTTGGCATGTACTATAGAGATGTTTCAGAAGGTGGAGAAATGTTCCAGAGAAACAACAATTTAGACTTGATTCTAACCAGTGAGGAGTGACTGGTCAAAAATCTGAAGATTGATGTGATAGTAAACCTAAAGAGTTCATGATATGCAGGAAAAAAACGTGATGAGAATAATGGGAGTAGGACAGCAGACCGACTCAGGGATCTGGTAGACTCTTTTGTGAAGAAACTTTATGGAAAACAGGACTTCACCAAAAGCGGTGGTTATGACATTAAATATTAAAGGTGCAATAGCCATCTGGCTCAATGGAGGAGAAAAAGAGGAAATGTAACAAAGCAATATAGAAGCTTCAGGACCTCTACAGTGTAAGTCAAAAGTAAATAAAGACTAACACAATGGAAAGAGTGATGACTAAAGATGTGTATAAAGAAATAGACTGACATGTAAGGTTTAGATCAAAAAAGTTGGATTACAAAATGACTTATCAGTACCAAAACAAATAAAAAGTGATAAGGAAAAAAAAAAAAAGCTGATCCATGAGTAATGAGGAATGAAAAAAGGAAGCATCCATTACTTAGCCTGAAAAAAGAAAGAAAAGTAGGTTTCATAGAACAGACCAAAGTAATTTTTTTCCCTTTTTAATTCATTCTTCATCAAACAGGTTAGCTGCAAAGCTAAGATTTTTCATTTTAATAGAGGGAGATGTGTAGAGTCTGCAATGGGAAACGCATGAGTTAAAGTGTGTTCAGATGTGTTAGATGCATTTCAGCCAGCAGGGCCTGATAGAAAATTCACCTTAAAGTTCTTTTAAAGTGAGTCAAGGCAATCTCTGAACCAGAAATGATCATTTTCAAGAATATGGAAAGGCTGGGGGAAATCCCACAGGACTGGAGAAGGCAAATACAGTAACTGTCTTTAAAAGAGGGGGAAAAGAGGCTTCAAGTAGACTGGCTTTTAGAAAGGCACCTGGCTCAAAAAGCCAGGAAAGCATAACGTGTCCTGCAGTAAATACACAAAAGTCATTGTTCAGTTCTGAAAGCTGTACCTTGAGTTTACTGGATGCATAGCAATTTTCTCTTGGTACACTCACAGATGTAATTGCCTGGATTGGTACATTACTATTTGCAAGAATGGTGACTAGCAGAATTTAAGCTGCTTGAGGTGTATTCCCTACAAATGCAAGACTGAGGCTTCAGTTTGAAGACCTTGGTCCTGAGGGCAGATCTAGGAGGCTGGGATTACAGCAGGAGCAGATGCACATCGGGGGATCTGAATCAAGCTGGCACAACATGATTAACTTTGAGTCTCAGATTGTTTTTATTTTTACGTATTTATTTTTCCCTGCCACAAGACACAAACTAGTATGTTTAGTTAGAAAAACATGTTTAATTGTACTCTGCATAAACTCCCATTTAGAAAGAAAATGTTTTTCAAATAAAGTTCTTCAAATGTTTTGTGCGACATCTGGACTTCTTTTTTATATAAAGGATCTGAAAGGAATTTAGAATCCCAGACTCCTTGTGGTTCTCACATCTTCATAAAAAGGCAGCATACTAGAATGTGCTTGCTGCTGGGAACTGACACTTCACAATTAATAAGGAAGTAAAATGTCTCCTACCAAGTACAGGTTTGATCCTGTACTGCCTAGGAGTTTTGCCTGAGGGCCTTTCTGGAGAGGACTGTGAATTGTATGCAAGATGGGGAAGAGTTTTTAAAAGCTTGTTTCCTCCTCTTACCCTCTAGCACAGGTGCTGACCACATTCGTTCTGGTATGGGCTGTGTCAGAATGCACGTGCAACACGCACACCGGGCAGTGGTGACGGCAATGTGGCAGAGCTGTCCTCCTGCAGGCACCATCAAGACAGATGCAGTACACAGGAGAAGCTCATACACCCAGCATATTCTTCCTAATGCAGCCTATATTCTCCAGACTATTTAGAGAAATTATAAATACAGTATGATTTAGTCCTGTAATTTTATCTCAGCTAAAAATTTCTTTGGTGCTTCCCTGGAAGATCTGATTTTTGGAGTCATGTGATGATATAAAATCTTAATCTTTGTTTAAAAAAAGTATGTTTTAAACTCTTAGACTTCCAAAGAAAAGATGGAAAATGTAAACTGCAAGCGTTCAAAAACAAAGAGGCAAGAACCAACAGGTTTTATTATTTTTTCTACTATTTTGGAGTTAATCTCACAAATTTTGATGGACTAGGTCAACTAGAATATTATTTTGGGCTCTTACTGTATGCTGTTCTCTTATTCTCTGTAGTTTAAAAATCACAGTTGCTTTGAAGAAAAATGAATTCTAGTCCAGGGCTATAGAAGAATATAAAGTTCCAACAGTTTTCAGGAATACCTAAAAATTTAGGTGCCCACCTCCCATAGAAGGTCAGTGGCAGCCAGGTGTTTAACTCTTGTAAGCTCTTTTGCAAATCTCACCTGAAATCTCTGTTATTTTCAAGTTGTTTCGCCTTTTGAACTAAAGCACCAGAATTGACTCCTGCACAGTATGTTTCTTATAATTACTCACAATGGGAGACTGCACTCAGCCAACTCTGGGAGGTATTTCTGAGTCTCTGATTTCTAACATTCTTCACTTTCTCACCCTACGGTATGAACAGATTGCCTTATATTGCTGACAATTTATGTTTTCTTTCTAACACCCACCTACGTAACATCTATGTTGAGCATTTACGTTTACACTAATAGCCCCTGAGAATCAATTACCATAAGAAGATCTGTTTCTTTACACTTCAACTGATGAATCAGTCATAGGTTAAAACAAGAGGAGGTAAAAAGCCAGCATGTCTGCACTGATTTTTTTAAAACCCTTTACTTAAAAATACTCTGGATACAGATTTTTTTTTTTTTTCTGTCGCATACATGTTCAATATTATTTTACCGGCCTTAAAATATGCTTTCATAAATGGATTGAGCGAAAACACACCCAGGATGAACTGTATTTTTTATACGCTCCAGTAGTGCGCTGTAGCCCTATGCAAGGGAACGCAGTCTGTTTAGTTGGCACACCCTGGTGGAAGTACGTATGATAGCAGTGGCACCTGGCTGAGCCAGGCTCCGCGCCTGAACCGATTTTACAAAGGTGGCCCCATGAGGACAACAGAAATAATCTGAGATGGCCGGCACCTGTCATTACTTACCAGCCCCATGTACAGTTCTGCCATGGAAACCTGTCTGCACCCCCCACCAGGGATCCGTGGGGCCCGCTGATGACTTTCCCCTCTTTCTAAAAAGCTTTCAGTAAGAAAGCTCTGCGAAGATGAGTCCCTCCCACCCCTTTCCAAAGTTTCTGCAGAAGCCTGGGACTGTTACCTGTGCAGAATCTGACACCCATCCTGATTTGTCTTTCACAGTCCAAGGTGAAGTGATAAAGGAATGGTTTAAAGAACCTTACTCACATTTCTAGAATAGATCTCAGATGGCCAAAGTTCCCCCAGTAACTGATTTAAAAAAAAAAAAAATTTCAAATGTTGTTTGGGAATTGTCTTGTTTGGAAATGCCTTCTCTTTCTCATTACTGGTCAAGTGACAGCAGAACTATTTGTTAAAAGACACCTTTGTTTCTCAGGTTCTTTGCACTTCTGTACATTTCCAGAATTCTTCATACTCTGCCCGTAACAGTCTGTGAGGTCTAACACTTCAGCCCCCAGCAATAGCTGCAAAGCAGTCTGCATGCAGAGACCTCGCGGAGAACCTCTGGGGAGCGGGTACCCCTCCGGTGGTCTTTCCTCTGCTATACAGTTTCCTACAACAAAGGCAAGCCCGAACCCCAGTTTTTGTCACCTAAGTGGTAACCCTTCCACAAGAAAACTTACAAACACCTAACACATCTTCCTGGGAGCAAAGAGCCTCTGTTCAGAAAGTATTGAGAAGAACCTGGATATCCATTGACAGTATGGCCCTTTTGATGAGCAAAGATGGATATTAAGTAATGCTGGCAAAATGCTTGCTGAGCACAGGCAAAATGAGCAAGAAGTCACATGAAAAAGCTCTTTAAACGCCAATCTCACAGCTCTTGGGTTCTTCCTAATTCTGAAGTTCACAGTAAGGAATTTATAAAACTATCAAAGGAATCCCTTTTTTGGAGGAAATCCATTTCAATTTAATTAAACATCCTGAAAAAATATTTAGTAAAAGATAAATATTTTTAAAGTTAATGCAAGGCAACATCGATATGTATAATTTCCATCTGAGAAGTATAAAAACCATATGACTGCAGTTCATAGTTACAGTCTCACAGCAATTTCCAAATTATAGCTCCTTATTTTAGAAGCAAAAAGACTTCATTTTCAAACCACTTGTCTGTTTTCTTATACATTACTATCAGTATTAAAAAAGAAAAAGAGAGGTTTCATGGTCAACTTTTAGCCTCAGTTTCATGTATACGAGCCTAGTATACCCATGATGTATAGAAGACACATAAATCAAGTCTCGCTTTGCAATGCAACCACAGTTAAAAAGTATTTGAGAAATATCTGAGTCACCAAAGTCAGTAACATCTTTGACTTAAAGCACTTGTGGGACACATCTGGTAAGAGACGAAATTGCCTTCTTTTTATATAAATGCTTTTTGGAGTGGAACCACAATGCAAATAACCCCAAATAAAG
Source organism: Falco rusticolus (assembly GCF_015220075.1). Lineage (NCBI taxonomy): Eukaryota > Metazoa > Chordata > Aves > Falconiformes > Falconidae > Falco > Falco rusticolus. The sequence goes on from NC_051196.1 coordinate 6,502,814, forward strand.
CAGGGAGACAACCTAACATGAATGAATGTCTTGCAGAGCCAAAAGTTTATGACAGCAGGAACCAAACTACAAGTCTGAACAGGCTTTCAGGCAGCACCATGCACAGCACCGAGGCTGTGTAGGGGTAGCTGGTTTGTTACTTAAACTGCAACGCATAGTGTCATCTCGGCTTCCTGTGAGCTTTCCTGTATTGGCAGGGTGTCCCAGGCAGCAGCACTGTGATTGTGCCGAGGGACTCATGGGAAGGGTACACCTCTGAGTTCTCATGCCCCATTAAGTGAACTCCATTTTAGTCCTAAATCAATAAAAAGGGAGATGCCAGGCTCCCATGCAGTGATCTCGCAAGATGTTACCCTCCTCTTTGCTGCTAAGTAGAACTGTACTTCAGCTGCACACACTCAAAGAAACCTCTATTCTACTTTTTCCTGTTAACTCAATTTTCAAGAGGAAAAAGCTTTCAATATTTGTACTTTTACAATGAGCAAACCCTTATATACCTGCCTTTGTCTGGTACTAACAACAGTCTTAATTAATTCTAGACAAATATCAACTATGTCTCCCTTGTAAGGACTCTGGCCTCCCCAAATGGCCGTTTTCCTTTACATTCCATGGGCATGGTCCAAGTCTGTAGAGTCAACTGGACTTAGTCAGGTGTGCTTTGGCTTGGGTCCTGCATGCCCAGCTTACTTGGCACTCATTGTTAGTAAAATTACATCTCTGCTGTGATTCTTGTGCCCCATCTTCCCTCCATAAAATTATTCATTAATCTTTCCAATACTTATTTACAGGTATCTTTCACCTTTTTTTGCTATGGTACATTGAATTAGCTCACATTTCCATTTGCTTAGTAATCACACGTGGCCATGGTTCAGTTGATGTCCTCCCGGTAACATGTTCGGCTGGGGTAACTTGTCTGTGTAGCTGACCCTTGGCTTTTCACATGGTTACTATGTCATCTGATCTTTTCAAAATTTTGCTTTGTTATGATCCTATATTTGCAGTGTAGGCCTACTCTCCTTTGACCACAACACTAACACATGCCTTGGGTAAAAACAATGAAATGTAGTGCTCGGGGCCAATAATTCCACAGTTTTTCATAAACTGCAGGAAGCTTTACTTTGGTCCTCTTACTGTTTCCTCACCATTTTGCTGATACTCATACCTGAGGTAATGCAGAATATTTTAAGGTAAAATAAATAAATGGGAAAATGACACTACATCAGTCTAAGTGCTGCTAACAGGAGTTCGAAAACAGTACAGAACAAATAGGGAAAATATTGTATATGTAAATCATTTGTGAAATCAAGTTGAAATTAATGACAAACAAAACTGAGTTCCCTTTGTGGTTGATTTCCATTTAGCTGCACCCAACAATATAATAGTTATCAAAGAAAGCTACCAATTAGATTTTAATTCAAAACATTTCCAGAAAACAGTTCCCAAATCTCAATTGATATCTCTCCAACAACCTCCTAATTGCAGCAAGTTGGTGGTAAAGAAAAAAAAAAACTGCTTTAAATGAAAAAGATGTATTCCGTCTGCTGGAGCATGCAGTATCCTTTTCATAATTATTCCCAGAATTTCCCCTATACATGAGCTTCCGCTGAAGATTATATATAGACAGATAGATATGTGTGTGTGTGTTTGTGTGCGTGCGCACATGCACATGGACATATGCTGAGAAGGAGACAGGAAATGGTATTGTATCAAAATCTAAGGAATTTATCTAATGTTCTACCACCATTTTGTGGAGTGTACTATGAGGCAAATGTTAAAAAGACCACAGAGTTCAGAGTTGGGGTATTTCTTCCATTATTTTACCAAGCGGGGTGCCTTCTTGAAAGGAACTTTGGCATTATCAGGAATTCAGAATCACCTATCGTAAGATTTTCCAGCGCCTGTCTGATCCTCTGATCCGAAAGCCTTATATACCTTTTGTATCTAAACACAGAATAAAATATATCAACTTACTCAGAAACTGCAGCAAAAGCACATTCTTCCTCCACTTACCTGCATGAGGTAGCGACAGACCATCCCATGATTTTGCCTTCATCTAATGTGAGACAACACTCCTTGGAACGCCCGCCGTCTTATCCTTGCCATTTTCCTCTGTGCACAACTGAAGCTTGTTGACAGCCCTTCTGCACAGTCCTAAAGAGACCCAAGAAAGATGACACTGAGACATCTGAAGCCTGTTCTGCATAGCAAGAACACGATCCACATCACGAGAGATGGAAAAACTTAAAAATATTATTTAAGTTTCATGTTTCAACCAGAAATTTCCAAGTAGATGATCACGAATGTCTTTGAGACCTGCAAAATCACCACTATGGTGTCTAGGAAGCACTTAAGATACCCGACCGGCCTCCACACTGAAAGACCAGAGCACTTGTCTTCATTCCAGGTCAGGGAGCAACAGCCAGCTTCTTGCTTTTAGCTTTCCCGGTTGGAAACTACATAACCCTCTAGAAAAGGTTGAACCCTTCCAAACTGGATTTCTAAACATGGTATGGAGGTTGACAGGGTTATACTGCACATTCCAGACTGCACAGCATACCTTCATTGAGCTACCAGAGAAGACGGATAAGCAAACTAAAGATGAGGCAAAGGTTATAAGAGGACAGTGCTAAGCATTCTTTGCAAGGAAGGACTAGATGTAGAAATCAGCATGCAAGGAACATAACAGACATTTATTAGCTAACAGTGTTATAAAAGCAGATTTTTTTGCACAGTTCATGAATGCTTTCAAATATAACCTCAGTAATAGCAGACAACGCACCTCCTGGCATTCCTCTCACACTGAAAGTTTGAATCTAGTAGGACCCCTGGAGCAGCTGGTTCCATTTATCTGCTCAGCAGCTACAGTTTCTGGGAGACAGAGGTCTCACAGAGACAACTGTAGTAGGCTGCATTGACCTTATGTCCTGGTTTCAGGTGGGATAGAGTTAATTTTCTTCTTAGTAGCTGGTACAGTGCTGTGTTTTGGATTTAGGATGAGAAGAACGTTGATAAAACAGTGATGTTTTAGATGTTGCTAAGTAATACTTACTCTAAGTCCAAGACTTTCCAGTTTCCCATGCTCTGCCAATGAGCAGGTGCACAAGAAGCCAGGAGGGAGCAGAGGCAGGACAGCTGACCCAGACCTGCCAAAGGGATATTCCACACCACGGGGCATCCATCACGCACATTATATAAACTGGGGGGAGTTGGCTGGGGGCCACCAATCGCTGCTCAGGGGCTTGCTGAGCATCAGTCAGCAGGTGGTGAGCAATGGCATTGTGTATTGCTTGGGGTTTCTTTCCCTTGGGTTTGATTCCTCTCTCTCCCTCTCCTCTTCATTACAATTTTTATTGTTGTTGTTTTTACTATTATTACACTTTATTTCAATTACTAAACTGTTCTTAACCCATGGGTTTTACTCTTTTCTGATCCTTCTCCCCATCCCACTGGGTTGCAGGGTCAGGGGAGGAGTGAGTGAGCAGCTGCGTGGTAGTTGCTGATTGGGGTTAAACCACACCACCCTACCACCCAGGATAAACCAGAATGGGCTCTGCAGATCTGCCTGGCTCTTCTGGGCCCAGACTGAACAGACAGACATATGTATGTACGGTGTATGTGTGCATTTAAAGTAGCCTGCTATCATCAGTTCCTACATGACATACCTGAAAGATCAACCGAGGGAAGTCTGAGGTACTATGCATCTACAGATGAAAGAATTATCTGAAAATTGTAGCAGTAAATAAATAAATAAAAGTTGGGGCATGTTACATTTTGCCACAATATACCTGCTCTACTTTCATCATCAATTCAACCAACATGAAAATGCCTTGATTTTTCTCCAAAAAGCATCCACAGAGAGTCTGGCATCTTCAGTACACATTATATTACCTCTCGCAATTTTGCAAAACTCGGATTCACTATAAATGTTTGTGGCTATAAGATATCATCTTTGTTTTCTCACCTTGCTTTGCCAGTTTAGTTTTATTTTCCATAATCAGGAAATCTCTTTAAATGTTAGAAAAATCAATAATTATGTGAAAGATTTTTTTACAGACTATTTTTTCCCATTTGTTTGCAGAAAAAAAAACAACAACCAAAGAGATTTAGGGTCTTCAGCAGACTAATGGAAGAGAATCAAAAGGTGTCAATGCAATCTCTGGCACAACAAATTCAATCATCGTATCCATTCAAAGAAGTTGTAACACTATTTTATGTTACACTTTATGTCCCTGACTTCATGCATTTTTACTTGATCACATTTGCCCACAGAAGAATGCAGATGACTTCCCTTCCATGTAAAATTAAGTTGAGGAACTAGCAAAGCAGAGTAGTTTGTCTGTAGTATCTGCAAAACCTGTTTTAACAAGGGATTCTACCCACCACCCATTCTACAGCTAAGGTCAGCAACAGAATGTGGTTCTAGATGCAAACCTTCATGAAGTTGTGGGCTATTTCAGTTCAAGTGTTTTGATCAGAACTGCCTGTGGTGTTTCAGTGAATGTGATCAATAAGGAGCCCAAGAAAAACTTGAGTGCTGGTCAAGAGAGAAGGTTGTTACTTCTCAGCAGAAGCAAAATTTACCAGCTAGTGTCACAGTCACACATAAAACAAATGAGAGGTGGAGCTGCCCCTAGTAAATATTTTTTGTCTTTCATCAGAGAAGTATGGTCTGAATAATAGCTCTGACAAAGACCAGCATCTCTAAGATCAAGATTACAACACATACCAACAGGCCAGAGGGGAAAATATCTCGGTGAAAGACCAAACAAAAAATCACTTGTAGTTCTGATTATCAGTCAGCCAGAGAACTGCTCCCTGGAAGGTTGTTCAGGCACACTGTCCCACCCCCATACCATTACATTACAGCTACAAGAAAGACATGGAAGTCACACACCAGTACCCACAGACATCCACATATGTTGACTTCATTAAAATCATATTGTGTTTTGCTCTCAGTTTTTTTATCTGTAGGAAAGTGTCCTCTCCCGGATGTTTTCTCCCCCCTCTATTTCCCTTTTTAAGATGCTGAGGACCCTGCCTCCTTCTTCCTGTGGGTAACTGAAAAAAAAAACCACAAAAAAAGTCATAATTTGATCTCTGCTTTGTCTCTTGCTATAATAAAAAGATCTTCCTTTATATCACACTTTTATATGCTTGACAGCTATGCTTGACAGTTAGTAATAAAACTCGAGTCATAATCTGCTTTCAGTTAGAAGAGTCATCTTGCAACCCTTTGGTATTCTTGTCAAAAATAATAATTGCTTATTGTCAACATTAACCTCCTTGAGCCTGCAGATCCATCATTCCCATTGCTCAACTTAACAAGCATTACTGACTACAAAAACCCGCTGCTGAGGTAACGGATGGGACACTCTTGCTGCTACATCTTACTAGATATTCCTGCAATAGTAGTTGATGGTAACATTAACTGGGAACAGTTCAAAACAAGTTCTTATAAAACTTTTGTTAGAGTAAAAAATACAGGCTCTGATGGATTAAAATAATTCACAAAAATCTGCTTTTATTAAGAAATGCCACAGATACTTGTAATATAACATACCACTCAAGTTTTGTTGTGTTTTTTTTAAAATGTTTTTAACCGGAAAGTGAAATCTGAACTTGTTGTACCACAGGCAGTACTCGGAACAAATGGGATAACGCTCAAGATGATAATCTTTCACAGTTTTCCATCAAACTTTTCCTGTTTGGTACATTTTAGGTGCTAATCTCTTCACTTGGATTTTGTTGGATATCCGAGCTACAAGGAGAAAGTTGGAGACATGGGTAGAAGAGTCTAGTGTGTGATTAATAAGATCACTTCAGGGGAAAAAGCCTTTTAAATTAAAAACAAATTTACTAAGCAGTTAGAAATCCAGCTAGATATCCATTTGGATAAGTAAGAAAATACAATACACACTTCAAAGTGGAAATTGTGGCACCATTTTAAGCACCATATGTTATGAATGCTATCTCCATAAAGCAACCTGAAAATATAGTAATTCGATGGAAAAAAAAAAAAAAGAGGAAAAAAGGATTAAACTGTAAAAGTTGCTCACTGAAGTCCAAGCCAAGAATTACAGTACAACTAATTTTCTTCCTCATGACTCCATTTCCTTTATAAAAGGAAACTGAAGGGGAAAACTACAACTGCTGTCCAGGCATTTTCATTAGGACCCAAGAAGCAGCTGACTGTTTATTCTATTTATTCTATGAGCTGACTGTTCTATTCTATGAAAAACTGAAATAAGTTTTTCATAGAATCATTTGAGACTCCATAACTTGCCTTGGTACCCATTTCAAACACATCTTTGCGCGCACGATTTCTAGTTACGTTAATGGCACCTCATGCAAAAACAGTTATCGGGGCTGTGTAATGCTGGAATGGTTACTCAGTGACAAGGTAGCATCGTTCCTGTCCAAATTTTTTAAGAAAAGACTAGGCAAACAACAAATGTTGGTAGTCCAGATGCATGTGCGCCTGCTTCAGTTCAGTGAGTTGGATTCAGATTTCTTCTGCTGTCTTGGAGCAACAGAATTCTGCAACTACTGTCCAAATCCACACTGCTCCATCAGTGTCCCCATTTCTCCCTATAGTCAGGTTCAAACGGCCATACTCCCAGTAATAAAGATTGTACCGTACATATTTCTTGGTGTAATGCAGATGCTTTGTCTTTTTATGCTTTCAACAAATGAGCTGCAGGATTTGGTCTTTGATGAAATATTCAGTATACATCCTCTTCGAAAGGACTAGGAAAAACAACAGCTCTGAGAAAAGCTCTCTGAACTTGAAGTAACATGCAAAAGGGTTATCCACAGAAACATGTATTCAAACAGAATGTTATGTCATGCTAACTAATTATTTTATTACAGGCTTCCTCAAGTAGCTTTAGGTAACTGTGCTCCAGCCTACATACTAGTATAATATTCTATCAAGTATCATGTCACTGTTCTATGAATCACCAATAATAAGGAAACCCTTCAGAGGTGAACAAATAACGTAAGCCAACCTCACGGAAAAACAAATGGAAAATTTAAATTAATCATTGATCATATTCAACTACATGAATATCAAACATACATATATGTGTAAATACTTACAAAACAGTATTTGCATTAGTCACTGACTAGCAAGTTACTCCTCTGAGCCTTCTTGTCTTTGAGTAAGAAAGACAATGAAAGTTAATCTATTTTTGATCATCAGGAGATGAACTGTAAGTTTTGAACACTATAAATGCTTTCCCAACTTTTCCTAATTATGCAAATGCTTCTAAGGAAACGTGAAGCTCAATCCACGTGTCAGTCAGAGTACTGTGAATCCACACCATTTGCTCCATTTCAACCATGTCATTAATAGGTTCGTCTATATCCTGTTAGCAATGCACACATTTCTGAATTGTTTAGCCTCATCTTTGGATAAATATGACACCTTATGTAACATTATTTGTGCAAGAGATTGCAATGCAACTGGTACCACATAATATTAATATTAATCCTAAATGTGTTTATAATTCTAAAATGTAATTAGTCTAAAAATCCGTGTGCTCAGCACATAAGTATGAAATTCATAATGCAAATCACAATACTCATAGATTGTTACCAACCCATAGTAATTGTTAAAATATGAGAATTTGATTGGGCTTAACATGTGAAATGAAAGGTTCTGTGTTTCATGAAACTAGTAGCATTTATGGCGATATAAAATATCACATCAGGCTTGTATTTTCCTAACTGGAGAGGTGCCAGAGTAGTGAAAAATTTCTGTTGATGACAAACAGTGATGCAAATTTGAAGATATTTTTAATGTATCAACACCAGTTAGATGTGGTTTGAGATTTTATTTGTCCATTGAACTCAACAGCAGAAACATGATTTGAGAAGGTGCATTTTAAAACTCCACTTTGATCAAAACCACAATGTTGCATCTTATCTGGGTTCATGCACCTAGACCATGAATTTTAATCTACAAAGATCTAAGGAGGATTGTGTATTACGGTCTTACCAACCTGTTGACCTTACTATATCCAATCTATCTCCTAAAAATATCAGGTAGACCTTCTTTGATGCCCAAGCACGATGCATAATTTGCAACGACTGTGAGCTAAATGACAACGTGCGGAGATTCACACAGTAGCCACACATGCTTTCTGACCTTGTGGGCATAAAGCACTGCTGGTCCTAATGCTATTAGACAACTCAATGCACAGCGGTGTCCATACTAAGAAAATCCTGTTTGTTCAGTGAAAGCAGCAGTGTGGACAAAGAAACAGCCACCTATGTTGGTTTTTTTTTTTTTTTTGTGGCTCACCTGAAAGACTCCTGGCTGGTTTGAATAAAGGGAGAGGTAATTTGTGATTACTCTTCACATGCTTTGGAAGGTTTTAGGCTTCCAAGATGAATTATTTTAGTGCTTACTACATTGTCCTGTGAGTGCAAATAGCTGTAATTAAATCACTCTTACACAACCAGTACAGAAACACCACATCACCATTCTCGGGCAAACCAGATTTCACAAAGCACAATGCTCTTTAATTTGTTGGAAGAGGAAAATAACAATTCTGTGAATGCTAACAGCCAATAATACTTTTGCAGATATTTCAGTTGTCATTCATCTGCTATTCTGGGCAGGCAGTAGATTTTAAGCATTGCAACTCATAAGCAGTGTTGGCTGTGGGCTGGGATAGCACTATTGGTAAGCTATTGGCATCTTATTGCTCGCAAGGGAAGGGCTGCCATAGACTTCACCTCACTTTTATACCTGTGTAGTTTTCCCTTTTCTGTTAACAACAACAAAAAGACTCATTGGGATTTCCCTCACACTTGAAGCTCCTGCTGCATGAATGATATGCTCGTGATCAAACTCCAATCAGGAGATCTGCTGTCCAGGATATGAGTTTTGGGTACATTTCACATCTGTCTATGTGGCGTTATGTATATTGCCAGGATTCCAGCCTAAAGGCTGAACTGAAACACTGACTTCAGTTCTCAGGAAGCTACAGACTGTTACATACAAATATTTGTAAAGCACTTCACACTTTTTGGAAATACAGAGTAGGTTACGTTGTCCATGAACACATAACCAAAGGTTCCCTCTCTGCTTCTGTGAAGTACTTCTAGCCTGTGAAAGTGTATTCAAAATGAGCACAGTCAGACAAGTACCAAAAATACGGTCCTATCCTAAATAGTAACTTTTTAGCAATATCTAGTGGGCTTACCACACAATTGTGGTTTCATTAATTTTCAGTCTGTTTGAAAAGAAAAGATAAATGCCTTTAATAAGGGTAACTCCATTATAATGAGCCATGATGCCAGTATTACTGAGGAAAAAATCTAAGACCAGTTGTATTGATACAGCTGATGGCATCAGTTGGCCCATAAAATTATACTCAAATTACACATGAGGGGAGTAAGTGCAGTTTGACAGCTAACACCCAAGTGCACATTTCTGGCCTCACTTTATTAGAAATCTTACATACTTACTAAAGGAGGCTGTGAGATCAAAAAATTGACAGAATTATGGTGATTGTGAGAGAAAGGGCCACATCTGATAAATTCCTCTCCTCCTCCCCATGCCCTGCCCTCTTAGCACTGGTTGGGATGTCAAACTGTCCTGTATCACATGTAGCAAAGACATATTATCTTGTTAAACTCACATTCATATTCCAAACATCACAGAAAGGCTATTGTAGCAGCCAACTCCATGTAAACCTTTCCCTGTTCCAGAGATGGGTTACATTCACGGTTTTAATGTAGTGTGTTTTCTGTTGGCTTATAAGTGGACAGACTAGACACTGTTTTCAGAGAGAACTTCAGAATCACAAAATACCCTGGCAAACATCAAGACTTGTGCTTAGTCTCGCCAAAGGCAATGTGCCCCCAAAAGAAACTCAAAGAAAGCTGTATTCAGCTACAAAAACACATTGAATCCACTTCACAGAGCATTTAGTGTTGATTTGGTTAGTGCAAATGTGATATTTGCGTCAAATTCTTGTGTCTAAAGTAGGTAAAAAAAAGGTCAGCCAGGCATGATTTCCTTACTTTCTTCTAAGCAGGACTGTCTGTATGTACAGTATTCCTTGTGGAAATAACACAAAAAATGAAGTTAGATGATGGAATGATATAAAGACTATCCAAATATATCATCTCTCATGTTAAATCTTCTATAATTGCATTAGCAATGAGTGACTTCAGTTCCTGCATCAACTTACTGCAGCTCCAAAAAAGTGCCCAGATTACAACTGGTTCGAGTTTTCTCTTGAATTCTGTACCAAAACCCCATCGGAACACTGAAGTCGCACTCTCTCCAATCACCACTGCTTATGAATAGGATCTTTCTCTTGGTTTTGCTGCTGTTGTTGTGTGCTAACTGCCCTGCCCCCTTCCACTCTCCAAACCCGTGTGAACAGCTAATTCATCTGGGCAAGGGCAAGGGCACTTTGTATTGATCCTCTGCTGAACTTTAGTAAAGTGACTGCGCAAGGGTTTTGAGATGTGCTGCTGCACCACAATCTGCTTTGGTTTTATTCCTCTATTATTCTTGAATTTTATTTGAAATACAGGAAGACTTTTCCTGGGAACAGACTTCAACATGACCCTACGGCTTATTATATCTCCTTTCTCTTTTCTGAGTTACTAATATATAAGATTGGAGGGGCACTGAATAATACAAAAACACTCATTATGCTCATAATGACAGCTTTGCAGCTAGCCTCTGCAGAAAGACTTGGAAATGCTTAAATTTTTTAATTACAAGGGACTTAAAATGGGAGCCCACCAGTGCAAATAAAAGATTTACTTATCACCTCCTTCTACTGCATTAATCTTAGAGGTATTTGACAAAACATAATCACAAACATGCCTGCCAATATTTTGACAATAGGGATTTTTCTTTTTCTTTTTTACTCTATTTGAAGAGAGGAAAGCTGGAAGAAAAAAAGAATTAGTGTTGAATACGTTCACCAGCAGGCCAAGACCATACATTACGTGGGTAATACCTGAACTTCCAGTGTGTGTGTGAAGAAGCCAAAAAATCATCCAAGGATTAAAACACCAGTAACAAGAATTTGTCACAAATATTGCTACTACATATTAACTGCATCTTAGCTATCAGTTCTGACCTGAAATTAATGTACACTGAATATTTTTATAAATGCTACAGATACACTTTTACCAAAAAGGTTCATGGTGTCAGAATAATTCTTGTTAGCCACAGAAAGTGCCTGATTCCAATGACATTTAGAGGGATTATAAAAATATTCTGACTTTGCTGATATTTGAGGGTTTCACATTTGCCTGATGATTTTAAAACTTCATCTACAGCCACTGACTACATTACAGGTTATTGCAAAAGCCACTTTATAACAGGTAGATCTGTCATGCAATGGGGTGCTGATTTTAGCTGGTTTATTACTTCATCCTTCACCTGTGATAAAAACCTTGGATGCTTGGGTCTGGTAGCAAGAATATAATCCTAGTAATGGAAAAAGGTCTTTCTTACTAAAAAACTTCTTATCCGAGTAGTGCCACCACAGAATTGCAAATCTTCCTATTTCCAAAATGTTACTTTGTATTTTTGAAGTGCTGTGTTTTCTTATTCAAGTTCCACTGGGGCCAAGCTATCAACATACATACTTGACTGCATGAGGAAACTAAATACATATGAGAAGTTTTGTGCACTGACTTCTTCCCCAGCTTATGCAGATCACTGAAGAGAATCAGTCTAATCACAAAAGTAATTTTACTGCTGATAGCACTTACATGCAAAAAGACACAAGGCTGAGATGTAGGCTTTTTACCTTGCTGAATTACCATGCATTAAGTAAGAGTTAAAGAACTAAGGCAAATTACCTGGTTCTTCTTTGCTACAAGCTAAAGCATGCAGTCTACTGTGAAATACCTAGTTAAACTGCAGTATCTTGGTTGTCTCTGCATGTATTTACCCAAGCATCCTGTAGGTTAAGAGTAGTCATAAAAGCTTATAAGATGACTGGTGAGAAACATTTAATCAAACTTTTTTAAAATAACAAAGGAATAGCACTATTTTTTTTTTCAAAATCACTAATTTAAGACAATTTCCTCAAGACTTCAGAGGACAGCTAAGCAATGTTTAGCAAACAAAAATTGTTTTTTAATTGCAACCACCCTCCCAAAGATTTCAGGGCTATTTTTTTATTTCAAACAAAATGACAACTAAGATAGTTATCACTTTTTACACAAAAAAGAGGATGTTCCCTATCTATTACAGCTGTCATCCTAGAAGGCAGTAGCCAACGACATACCTTTTCCCCTTTGTCTTTCATAGTTCAAAGCCTTATATTTAAGGCAGTTAGATGTAATTCTTTAGCTGTTACCATGCTGTTCTCTGATTGAGGCTGGAAGGGGACTTAAGTCTTTTTCGAGGGTGTTAGAGTAGGTGATCGTACAGCACAGGGTCAGATCTCCAGCTGGCATTAACGGATGTCATCCCATCGAAGTCCCTGATGCTGCATCGAACCTGGATGTCCGAGGCTCTGACCTAGTAACCAAACAGATGTTTTCCAGTCTCTGTCAATACTGGGCTACTCTTTCCTGAAACTTAGGATTGGAAGTAACTATGGTAATTTGGATTCCACTTTCTGATCTCTGTTGGCACATGTCAGTGTTCTAATGGCAGAGCAAGAAAGAATCACCATCAGCACAGCCTGCTCATGCTGCTGCTGTTTCTGATGCTGACGCTTTTGATGTCCTAAAAGCTGTTGCCATTGCATCCCTCCGTGTTGATGCCACTGCACATCCTTGGGATAAAAGCCAAACAGCACTTTCTTTGTACTCTCCTGCCAAGATAATTTTAACCCCCTATACTCCCTCAAAATATAGACTCACTGATTCGGGCTGAGATGAAATTTCTGTAGAACTTACAACAACTTAAAACAACTCTAAAGGCATGGAAAGGACTCATAAAATACCACAGGATGGGTAATCAGATTAATTGGTGGTATATCAGTTTAAAGTCTCTTGTTCTGTAGTGACAAACCCATTGTTTTTCAATCAATAAGTTGTTCAATGTACTCTAATCTTTTCAAAGTACTTTCACATCTGTGTTGCATGCCTAGCTTCCTGACATACTAGTTACCATTGTATATTCACCTGCTTATGCTAGACATAAACAGTAGTTTCCATATTATAGTTTTTTCATTGAAAATAAGCTGAGGAAGTCAGGGGTTTGGCTTCGTGAAACCTCATCAGTAGGATTTTGGTTTTTTTCCAAACAAAGATGAAACATGAAATTCATGTTCAGGTACTTGTTCTGACTGACTCATTGAAACTGGGACTAGTGGGTGTCAGTGGAATGTTCCATTTCTGACTCATCTTTAATTTTTCTTAGTACGGTCTGAGCTCATGCATCTTTCAGTCACTCTGCATATTCTAACCCTGTTCATTTATGGTCAGATTCTTCTACCCTGTCAACAGTATGGTACTTATACTGATTGCCAAAGCACTATTTATTGAGCATAGTTACTATTTAATGGAAGAGTGGCTGTTTGACTCTTGGCCTGGGACATGCAAAAATCATATGCATTTTAAAATTATCTGTGGCTGAAAAGGTTTATAACACACAACAGCCAGAAACATGGTGATTTTCAAAAGTTTAGAAGAAGTAGAAAAGGTTGGAAAAGATTTGTAAAGACATAGCATGGAAAAATATGAGTAAATAAAGGTCAAGCCCATTACCAGCAGCAACAGCAAGCGTAGTTTTAGAAAATCCTTTGTTTCAGACTCTGGTGGCTCTTCTACCAGCACCACTACCCTTAAGTGGGAATGTCACCTCTGTTTGTTTCTTTGTTTTTCCTGTGACTATTTATCCTTTTTCCCTGTGTTGGTTTTTTTTTTATTTTCCTGAAGGATTTAAATGAGCTCGGTAATCTTTTTTAAGTATAAAAAATACCCGTCTGGCTATAACAACAGGAGACATAATTATTTCAAGATCTTATTTTCCCAATTGGGGACTTTGGAGGCAAACTGGCTAGGCTTTGAGTTTGCTTGGAGAGCTTGAAGTGGAAACAGAGTATCTGCAGCCTCACACAGCTCTTCCATCTGCTTTGAAATTTCCTTCTAAAATAAGCTATCTTACAGTGTTAAGGGAACTCTGTGAATGGATCACAAAAATCCTGTTAAAAGGTTTAGTGCACAAATGCAGGTTTTAAATCTGGACTTGTATGTGGCCGTTCAGTTAAAACAATTTCAGTGTTTTGGGTTTTTTCCATCTCCTAAAAATATGAAGCAGTTGTTTTTTCCATAAAGCACAACGTCTTTGAAACACTGAAAACTTATAGCTTGCTTGTCATTACAGTGGTCAGTAAACATCAGGGTGAACTTCATATATTTTTCATGGAGTAAGAATTTCAAAACTGCAGTTCTTTATCAGCGTATAATTTATTCAGCACAAAAGACAGTAAACATTCTTTTGGCTGATGTGTTTTCAGGCAACTTCTTAAAGTACTGTTTTTGAAACATGAAACACAAGCCTGTGAACACCAATACAGACATTTGAAATCAGTGAAATTGATAGAATAGGATCTGGTCTGAGTCACATCTCTACTAAGATTGAAACACTGAGAAAACAGTACTTTAAAAAGGCTCAGTTATTTTAATTATTGAAAAATTCTAGCAAAACCACTGAACAGATACTTTGAATATGTAATTGAACTTAATGCCCCAAATAAAAAAGAAAGGCACTGGGGCTGTTAACATCAAAGCTCACATTCACAATCTAGGCCTTGCAACTGATAAACTCCTTCTGGAAAAAAAAATACTGGAAAAATCTCCATATTTCAGTGTCACTTGAGTAAAACTGACATGATAAAAGCAAATATGTGAAGAAAGAAAAGGCAAAGTTGGGTCAGGTTCCAGCTCCCAGCAATACTATATCATACAAACTCTTAAGTAATGAACTTCATTTAAAAGTAAATTAAGTATTTCTTAGGCAGCTACAAATGAGGCTTTTTTTCTATAGCCTCTACTGAAATACCACTATCGCAGTATCAAACAAAATAAGCAACAGACACATTGAAAGCAACACTATTCAGATACGTATTTCTACACTGTTGCAAAGTGCAAATGGTTAACATAAAAACCATTTTTTTCTGGCAAATGATTTATATTAGTTTTGGGGGTTTATAAAAGAACTAATTTTCATGATGGTCCACAGAGGGTTTCTACTAGCCAAAAGTGGTATGTTAAGAATGTCTAAAAAGTATTGCCTTAAAAATCACTAACGTTGCTAGAAAGTTTTCAGAGCAATTTTTTTATTAGACACACAAGACGACTGTCCTAGGCATCTAGAAGGCATCTTTTCAGAGATGCTGAAGACTTTGCCATTCTCAATATTTCTCTGGAAGCTGATAGTGCTTATCTTCTAACACAGAACTTTTCATGTAAGGGCAAACCTGTATTATAAAATACACACAAACACATACATACTTCCTTATATATATTCAATACACATAGATAGATCAATCAATCTCAGGTGTGAGCTGGATTAAAAATAAACCTTCAAAATAGGTTAGTTTTAGTCTGGGTTGTTTCAGTGGTCCATGGTTGTGTCACTGTCCTTCAAAGAGCTGTAGCAGTCCAATGTGAAGGCCACAAACTGTACTGGCTGTAGATGCATGCAAGCACCTCTTAAAATGGTTTCCATATCAAAGACACTATCATGTTGACCTGCCATCTCATGGACAAAGATATCGTACCTATTTCTTGATTCTGTTAAAAGACAGCTGTATATTTGGGTGCAATAAAAGAGCACCACCATTAGAGATGTTTGTAAAATCATACATGCTGCATGAATCTACGTAAAATTCCAGAATCTCTCACCCTACTCACTTTTGTGCACGAATTACTGCAAACAGTGACACAGACTTATTGTGATTGTGATTGTCTATCTTTATTGCTTGTAGCTCAGGTAAAGTTCCTTAAAAGACAGACAGACAGACAGACAGACAGACAGACAGACAGACAGACAGACAGACAGACACCCCCCACCCCCCCACACACACACCCCCACCCCCTGGGTTGAAAGAAAATGCATATCTTACTGCAATAGTAAAGTGATAAATATTCTCAAGCTAGACATCTAAATAATAATACTTCCCACTCAAAAATATACAGGGTGTTGTATGGTTTGCTGCTGCTTTACAAAATCCAAGAACAAAAAATGAGCAGGAGTAATCTTACTTTTAAAAATGAAAAAGAATAATTGAAAAATAAATGTACTAGAATACATATATTTCAGAAAACCTTTCCTCTCCTGATTCAACCTTGAAAGTCAGAGTACTTTTGTGGGATTTTTTTTTTTTAAGAAAAAGGAATAAAGGCTGATTATTTACATTTTCCAAAATTCTCTTTTTAACTTTTTCAAGCAGGATTTTTTTTCCTATTTAAGCCATTGTAGTTCTGTTTCTAGGACTAGAAGTCAGTAATACATAAACCATGCAACCTTCTGAAATAGGGTTACACATATACATAGAAGAGTACAGAGTAATCCAGCTTCCAGCCTTTCAATTACACCTACCACCTATTACCCACAAAATGTAGAAATCCCAAGGTACACAAATATCTCTAAAGGGTAGATTTAGTGTGGTCAGCCAACCACGTGGTCTTTCAGGGGTAGATTCTGAATAATCCTGGTAATAAATCATGAATACACAATTTGCTTTATCCTTATTTCTGAAAAATGAAAGGTCAAGCTGAGCACATGACCACAGACTCTTGATGACAATGCTCAAGTTCATTTCCTCTCTGCACATGCAGCAGCTATTGCTATACATTTCTTCCTGTAAGGCACACAGTTCATAATGTGTTTTTTCACAGTTCTAGTTATAGTAAAAAGATTCCAGCTGTCATTTGTCATTCCTGGTATTCTACACTAATATATCTGAAATCAGAGAAAATAATGATATAATGTATATTATATAATTTATATATATATTACACACATAAATAGAAAAAAGACTGTATACTTTGGCTTGACCAATAGTCTATAGTCAACAGCAATAAACAATCAGTACATATTGTGTTCAGAAAAACATGGGTATCTATTGATTACTTTTTTCTAAAACAAAAGACCACATCTCTATTGTTTCTCACAAAACAAATGTGACCAAATTTCTTTTTAAAAGGAAATCTCTAAGTTTGCAGATAGTTGAACCTCAATTAAACCCTTGCCAAGAAACAACTTGCTATTCATCCAGGGCAGTAATTCTTTACGTGGATCTTGACTCAGCAAAATATTAGAGCATCTACTTCACTTTGGCATGCCCACATGATTTGCTGGGCAGAAATGCAATTCTGTTTACATACTGTGTTTAACTGAAACTTCATTGCTTAGCAAATGTATTTCATTCTTCATCACTTTGTGGAGGCTTACAGTTTTATGAGTGGAAATGTGTATCCTTGACAGTAGATAGTCTTTTATTACTTACAAGTTATTAATTGATCTTAAAATTACCTTACCAATGAGCTAATCTTTCTGATGAATAATACATATTATATGTATACACACTATATATATACTGTATATAACATGTATTTTTAATATATAACACATACTGTATATTGGTTAAAAATACATCTCTGTTTATTTCAGTGCAAATTTTGCCAAAGACTACAGTAGTGTCATAAAAGTGATTACTCAAGCTCCCTATATTTAAAATGAACTGCTGGATGTATGTAACTTCTTTTTAAAAAAGGCACATTCAATTGGTAATCCAGTCAATTCCCCTTACTGATTCAAAAGCAGTTTCATATGTTATATCTATGTCTGAATGCTTGTGCCAATTTCTGTGGGCTTGCAATCACGTTTCATACAACCTACAACCACTTTTCAAAGTTTTTGTATTCTCTCAAGCTCTGTGAGAGAGCTTGTGAAACAAGAGAAAAGAATGATTTCGCACAATATACAGTAAATTACAGAAAGCACATTGGGAAAGAAAAAAATTTAAAAATAATTTTGACCACACAATTTTTTTTTAGATGATTCTTTCTTTTGGAAGTAGGTAAAATTGAACATGAAATCTATACTTCTTTCTAAATTTATTTTCTTAATATACCATATATTTTTTTCAATTCACTAATACAGAAATATGGTTGAAATCTGATTATCTTTGATATTTCCTTCAACTGGCACATGAAAAAGATGTTGATGATCAGGAACCGATCCTGTTTCCATTAACTTCACTAAGAGCTGGACTATATCCTAAATATATAGTATAAAAAAGAGAATATAATTTTAGGTATAAATACCTGTTAGAAAACATTTGCAGCTTGTAATAATTTAAATAACTAAATATGCAATCTAACAGGTGTTTGCACTACACGCAGCACACCAGACATGCACCACACAGACAGGTGGAAATGGCATGGTGTGGTGGCAGTGGTGAGTAGGGAAGACAAGCATCCCAAAGCATCCTGCAACAACAGCGCATACCAGATGTTCAAAAGATCCTATACATTTACAAAGGCAGTAGTGGCATTAAGGCATCAATTTCTAGAGTGCTGTGAAAGAGAAAATTAGCAAGGTTCAGTCTTATGGAGGGGTCTCACATGCAGTACCCTAGTAAGCAATGTGGCATGCAAAGGGGCAGGAACTCTTCTGTAAGGTTAGTCATTTTATGCTCTTGCTGCTATCTCCGAGACACCTTCCTCCACAGTGGCACTGCTCTGGACTATGGGAGCTGAGCACTGAACCCCTAGTGAACCCCTGAGCAAAGCAACTAAGAACTTCTCTGAGACCAGAAATTCCACCTCTCCTGCAGAGCCAGGCTACCCACAGCTCCCCTCTAAGGCATCTAGCAGTTAAGACGCAATAAAAAGACACTGACATGCTGTGTAAGCATTGTTCCTGACTCTAGTTATCCCAGTTATTTTTTTATGTTTTCCCCTTAAATGAGGAAGACATCAGGTGGTAACTCAAACCCTGAGATACACAGACATTTACCTTTTGGAACAAACAGCTTAAACAGTGTTAGATACAGATGTCTAAGTGTTTTGAAAGTATCAGCCTACGGAAGTAAAAAGAAACTACCTGTTTAAATTTGGAGAATTTTATTTAAAATCTGCATGTAGAACTGGGATTGCTTGTTAGTTGATACGCTATAGCAAATGAGGCTTATTTGCAGAGTATATGAAGTGCCTGGATTTCTGTTCGAATCGGGAAAAGCAATACATTTGAATTTTCATTAGACTGCTCCATTTTTACAAAAATGATTCATTGTATAAAAACAGTAGTAAGTGGCTTACTCTCTGTCTTTGTCAACAGACAACTGGCAAATTGCTGGCTGCATATTTCTGTTAGACTACTTGTGTATGGAAATCTGACTGCTTTGCAAGCAATTTAATCAACAGTGTAAATAACCTGTGTAAAATAACCAACAGAGCAAATGCCTTTAAATAATCAAGGCTCTTTAATGTACATACAATAGGCTTTTGTACCTACAATAGACTTGATCTTTATAACCATGGTTCGTTCTCACCTATTATACCACATTGTGCTCTGTAGTAATCAATGCATATAGAGGCTTGATTCTCAAATCTACTCTTTAGTAGGTGCAATTTTTCACCCACAGAAAATTGTGTCCACAATTTCACACTACTAATAAGTTGCCAGGAAAAATAAGATAGGATTACAGATGTAAAAGCTGGAAGCTTGGCCTGGAAATTGGACTGTGATGCATAAATAAAAATCAATCTATCACAACAACAACAAAAAACAAAAACAAAACCAAAAAAAAGAGGAGTGATTTGCTAATGTTCTCCAGATACATCTCCCATTTTTCTTAAGCAATGAAAGTTCCCTGGGTTTTACAGCATGGTAGAAGTTTGGTAACAT
The DNA here is from genome assembly GCF_015220075.1 of Falco rusticolus. Lineage (NCBI taxonomy): Eukaryota > Metazoa > Chordata > Aves > Falconiformes > Falconidae > Falco > Falco rusticolus. The sequence goes on from NC_051196.1 coordinate 6,522,675, forward strand.
CAAAATTAACAGCTGGCTGGACATCGACCCCAAAGAGTGGTGGTAAATGGAGTTACACCCCGCTGGCACCGGGCACAAGCGGTGTCCCCAGGGCTCAGTGCTGGCGCCGGTCCTGCTTAATGCCTTTATCGATGATCTGGGCGAGGGGATCGAGTGCTCCCTCGGTACCTTTGCAGACAACACCAAGTTGGGGAACAGCATTGATCTGCTGGAGGCAGGCAGGCTCTGCAGAGGGTCTGAGCAGGCTGGGCTGATGGACCGAGGCCAATGGTATGAGGTTCAACCAGGAGCAGTGCCAGGTCCTGCACCTGGGTCACAGCAACCCCACACAGCGCTACAGGCTTGGGGCAGAGTGGCTGGGAAGCTGCCTGGTGGGAAAGGACCTGGGGGTGCTGGCTGGTGGCCGGCTGAACATGAGCCAGCAGTGTGCCCAGGAATCCAACAGCATCCTGGCTTGTATCCAAAACAGTGTGGCCAGCAGGGCTGGGGGAGTGATGGTGCCCTTGTACTTAGCATGGATGAGGCCGCACCTTGAATCCTGGGTTCAGTTTTGGGGCCCTCACTCCAGGAGGGACACGGAGGTGCTGGAGCGTGTCCAGAGACGGGCAATGGAGCTGGGGAAGGGGCTGGAGCACAAGTCTCATGGGAAGCAGCTGAGGGAACTGGGGGTCTTGAGTCTGGAAAGGAGGAGACTCAGGGGGGACATTATTGCTCTCTACAGCTATGTGAGAGGAGGCTGCAGGCAGGTGGCAGTCAGTCTCTTCTCCCAGATAACAAGCAACAGGACAAGAGGAAATCAAGTTGCACCAGGGGAGTTGCACCTGGCAATCAAAATCAATCAAATAAGGAAACTCAGCTTTTTTGTTGTATATAGTAAACGAAGACCTTTAAGACTTGTTATTCACAGATACCCAAAGCTTTTTGATCCTTCACTATAAAGCTTTCAAAGACTTGTGTGGTGGCACACAACTGTCTCAAGTTACATTTGGAGAGAATAAGTTGCAGCTTAGAATAAACTGCAGCTTAGATTCTATCAGAATAAACTTGGACCCATGAAACTTGGGCCTATAAGCATTCTGTCTAGTGTCAGAAGAATAGCATTAAGAAAAATAATTTAGAAGAATATTTTGGTTTTTGTGTAGAAAAGGAGAAAGAGATACGGAAGCTAAGAACAGTAAAAAAATCAGATTATTTTTAAATAGGAACTTTTGTAGGAAATGTGGCTTTTAATATTGCTTAATCTAAATTTGAAATTCTTTCCTGCATTGGTCATCCATTGTGTCTTCAATCCTTTTGTTGAGCAAAGGGACATAGGACAAAACCATGGAAATAGATACGTATACTATTATTTATAGTATCTGATATACCTAAGTCACTTACTAATTCAGGGCATGAGACTCCTTTTTAGAAGACAATTTAAATATTGCCACTAACTTCTATGTGAGCAACTGCAAGACATGGGTGTGAACTTTTGTTATTTAATATGCAATTCCAATGTTAAAAAACATTATCAATAGTGAATTAATAATATAGTTTAAATAGATGGTGGGGGTTTGAGTCTAAATTCCAGAACAAAGTATCACATACAATTTGTACTTAACATCAGCATTCATTTTCCCTCCACCTCTTCCTCTACCTCAAGGATGCGAAATGCCTTCAAACACAAAGACTAACTGGTGGGGGGATTCCCTTCTACTATGACTCTCACATCCCTTGTCTGCCCTAGCCCATTCAGGAAGTGCTCCCAATCTTCCAAAACATTTAAGTAAATGTCTTTCTCTTGAAGTATCTCCCAGGCCCTGTTAGGAATTACATAAAATTTCTCTTGGCAGTGACCACATCCACATACTGGCCTTGTTTAGACCATGGATCCCACATATTTGGAAGGATGTCAGGACAAAATCAGATGACGATGACAATGACTCACATACAGATTTTATATTTCTCTCATTCAGAGGAAAAAAAAAATATCATCACTGTTGTCCTCCAGAGCCCAGTCCTCACATAGCCCTCACAGACATTTTTATCTTCTGGAGGAACAGCTAAAGAAATGTCAGCCATATTTGGGCATCAATTTAAATTACAATTTTTTTGTATTCCCAGTGAAAAAAGTAACCCAATAACTTCTAAATTAAATTGAAATTGAGTTAAGTTATGGTAAAAGCACCACAGGGTACACAGATTCATACTAATGCAGTGTACGTGTATTCATGTAATTGTGAACTTAATTAGGAATTCAGACCTGAAGCATAAGTTGCTTGAAAGGAAAAAAATAAATATTTTGAAATACATCAATTGGTGAATATGCCTTCTACAAGAACACATCAAACAAAACAGTACTATCTACAGACAACAAAAGAGATAAATGTATCATCACACAGTATATAAAATGGATATGTAGATCAATATGGTGTATTAGGATATCCTAAAACCAAATCCTAGACATTCCATTTGTGGGAAGGGGGCAATATTGCTGTAATTATTCAATTTCAATTAATTTAATTTCAGTAGTTTATAACTTTATAAATAGGCTTCAAAATTTAAGCGTCTCTTTTTTGGCCTAGAATTTAGGAATAAGCGGAACTGAAGCAGAACACACACAATGTCATTTAGTATTTAGATGGATGACTAACACATCAGACTAACAGGCACTTAGGTACTTTTGGTCCTCAGTACATTACCATGCTTGAAATTAAACACATGAATTATTTTTTTTAAAAAAATTTGAGCCACAATTATGTCATGGACAATTAAAATCAATACTGCTTACAAACCAAAAAAAAACCCCAGATGCGATATTCCATCTTACAAACTTCAAATTACATTTTTCACACCTGATTAATGAGGAACCTTTGAGAATTGCAGCACAGTATACCTACTTTTGTCTTTTTTTTCCTCAAGGATGACAGAGGGTCAGGTACAGGCAGCTCTAACATCCAGGAAGAGCACATGAATAACCAGATAACTCAGGCAGTACGGAGAGCAGTTCTCCACCCTTTCATCCCTGCAAACAGTATTTGTCCCTTTGATCCCTGAGCAGATCAAACAAAATCCACTAATCAATTATTTTGTTTTTTGTCTTTCAGATGCCGCCACAGGCCTTCAAATGCTGATGGCTAAGTACTTCAGGAATATTTTATTTGTTTACTTTTACAAAACAAATGTTTACCACAAAGGAATATTTTTTCCATCTTGTTATTTCTCTCACCATCCAAAACCATAACTGAAAGCATTCATTTTAAAATAGTTGTGAAAGCTTTTTAGCATTAATTTATTTTGAATATAAAATTTGGAAACTATTGGAAACTTAACTTCGAAAGTGGATTTCTTACACTGCCATTTTTTCAAAACTGCTGAACTTTGGACTTGACAGCATCTTCACTCTCACCAGCAAAACTCTAGAGGGTTAGGCTTGAATGGACTATTTGAGGGGTGGTGGAGGAGAAAACACATTTCTCTAACACAGAGGTTTCATAAATGTGTGAGGAATAGCTACTTGCCTCCACAAGAATGATAATAAAAATGAGTGGTTTCGGCTGCCCAGTTCTCTGTGACATTGAAGGGGTCTGAGGGACTGACTACCTGGGTGGCCAGTCCATCACATGGCTGCCACTTACACTGTGGTTTCTCGCACATGCTTTGTACCCATCTTAGTCCTCTTCAGTTGCTAACACTGTAGTACAGCTCCTCAGCCTGATCTAAACCACTTAAATAAAACTCAGATGTGTCTCTTGTATTTCTTACTTATGCACATATGTTTGTTTATGTAGGGTTTTATTGGTGCTGCAGCTATATCCACAAAGGTTCATCTTCAACTACTAAATCAGAAAATGCTAACCAGAAAGGTTCAGTCCTGGTAAGGTCATATTATTAGTACCACCAGTGCATCAGTAGCATGCTTACAAGTCATTAAAAATAATAAACATTTTAAAAAAGCAGAGATCAGAAAGAGAGAAGAAAACTAGACTACAAAGGAAGAGCAGCTGAAGTATTGCAATAATAATGTGATAGGAGAAGAAGTTTGGGGAAAGGGAGGAACACTAAAGTGAAACTACAGTGGTGGACCTTGGATTATAATAACCTGATAGCAAAAAAGGTTACTCACCAACTGACACTTGAGAGAAGTTCAGAAGCTGTTGCAGGTGGGTGTCACAGAAGCACCAGCTAAGCAAAAAAGAACAAAAATACATGACAAACTGAATAAAGCACAAGCAACATACAATGGTAATTTCAAAATAGTGGAAGGAGAAAGATAAAAGATGGTATGCATTGAAAAAACAGATGAAGAAAAAGCAGAAACACTCTATTTGTAACAAAGATGCTTTTATCCCACAAGAATGGTATTACTTAACTATCTTTGGAAAATTTTCCATTAGGCTTCCTATTTCTAGATTTGGTTGAAATGCTGTTAAAAATATAAGGTGAGTAGATTACTCAGCGAGCAAAGTTTACCCTAAAAAATCCTTCTGGCCCTCTCCCAGTTATTTTCCACAGACATCTTTCTCAAAATTCTGCACACAGGGATATGATACAAGAGAATAACAAAACCAATTATTCATTGTGAATAGAGTAACTCTAAACTTCTCAAGGCAATAGCACAGAAGACAGCTTGCAGGTATTATTACTTAGAGCTTAGATTTTATAATTACCAAAGGAAGAACAGAAATTAAGTACCAGAACGGAATTCATTAAAATTATTTAGGTTAGGATGGCCCCATGGAAGCCATCTAGTCTAATCACCTGCTCAAGGGAGGGTTAAATTCAAAACTAAATCAGATTTCTCAGGACTCATCCAGTCAGCTTTTGAAAATCTTCAAGGATCTTCAGGGTCCAAAACCTCTCTTCTGTCACTTTCAAATAAATATATGGGCACACACACCTTCTATAACCATCTTAAATTTCTTTAGACATGAAAATATTAGTTTTCTAATTCAGTTGTCTGGTTTTGCCCAGCACATGATTTATCCCTAACGTCTATTATAGCAGGAAATATTTCCTCTCTGTAGGTGTCTGTTCCCCACCCAGCTATGAAAAGAGTCCAGAAGAATAGTTTATGCGAGACAAGTAACCTTTAGACAAGTAAAGTTATTTAAGATGACCCTAATTATGATGTTCAGGCTTGAGCTCATTACCAGTTCCTCTCAGATGGGGTCCTTTCCACTATTCTATACCACGCATTGAATCCTAGTATTGATTCAAAATGGAATTTACTTTTAGGAAGAATCTTGTGTTGCCCAAGATCTTGGAAAACCTTCCATATACTATCATGCAAATAGGGACTGGTAACCCTATGCTTAAATAGTGACTGATAATCATATGCTGCATTGTTCTGTATGGAAACCTGCAAGTATGTTTTATTGATACATTAGCATAATCTATTTTTCCACAGGCTATGTTGTTCCTGCATTTATTAGGAGTTAATAATATGTTCTATCCCTCTTTCCACATTGAATGGACTATTTTATTCCTCTGTATATATATATTTTTACTCCTGCAGTAGCAATTTGATGCTACAAATCCCTTTGTTAATAAAAACACAGAGTAAACTGAGAGTGAGTACATCAAAGGCCCTACTTTTCAGGCCCAGAGAGAAGACCATAGTGACTGGCTTTTTTCCTAAATAGACATTTGAATGTCTGTGTATTAAAGTTCTGAATGTCGATGAACTTGGCTTGTTGGCAGTCCTTCTTCAGATTCTGATTAGTATTTTTGTTGCACTTTCTCAAGCATTTTTTCATAGCACTTTGTGAAAAATTACTGACACATGCACTGACGTTCCAGTGGTGCTGTGATCTGAACAATATCACTTAAGACTAGAAACATGCACGTGTCTAACAAATATGCAAAAGGATGACTGAGCTGACCACTGTCAAACATGGTGCAGCCACATAGTAATAAGGTTGCAAGTAGCCCACTCCTCTCTCATTGCTGGAACAAAAAGTCAAACCATGAGCAGGAGGAAAAGGGAAGAGATTTGCAGTGACCCGTAATGATTTCATAGGGGAGGTTCCAGCAATGCTTACCCCATCATCAGGGAAAGCCAAGAAAATTTAATTTCTGCACTGTGCTCTCCTACTGGTTTGTAACCCAGGAACTAAGAGACTGAAATATGTAACTGGTAATCACGACTCCGTGAGAATCAGGCAGCACCCAGAAGAAAGTTATGGGAAACTGGGAAGTGATTTGATGATGCCTTTTCTAATGAGGAAGAAAGGATTGTATGAATTAGACAGAACTGTATCACAGGGAGATGAAAGGAACTTAAGACTTTAAGAAAACTCAACTGAGACACAGCATTGCCCTGGCACTATGTTACAACTTTATAATTCTATATGAGTAAAGAGAGAGGCAGCAATATAGGTCATGGACATAACTGTCTATCTGGCTAGTGCAAAAATTCATGGCATTTGGAAAAGAGCCCAAATAATCACTTGATGAAGAAGTACTAGGTCCACTTGGACCAGGAGTCTCCAGGTTGCAAGACCTGTAGATACATTTGGATTAAGCTCTCCAAAATTCCTGCCGGCTCCAGTAGACACACTCTGATAATTTTTTGCTTAAAACACATTTTAATACCATGGTGTCATGACACAACTCCCAGAGCCAGAAACCGTTTTGAGATACCCATTGCCTATGAAGGTGTAGGTTAATTGGTTAAGTCAGAGTTGCAAAGAAGGTGAACCAGTTTGACTGGGTGAAGGGAGAAGTAAATTGTCCTGATGGAACATGGAAAAGAAGGCATACTGTTTCTAGTAGGAAGGCAGAAAAATATTTTAAATGGCAAGAAAAAAACAGACTATGGAATTTCCAAGCATTTCAGTGAAAGAAACCCTTAATCTCATCTATTAATATTTGTCTATTAAACTGCAGCATATCTATTGTGTACTTCGCATTTTCCAGACAGATGGATTGAATCTGTGATCTAAAAGACAAATGAGAGTGAGAATAATAATTTAAAATAAAAAGATACCTGAATCTAGTGAAAGATTTGGGTGAACATCGGCTCTTATTTTATTATTCGATCATATTTCCTTCTTTGTTTTGTCATTTCAGCTATGATCCCTAAGGGACAAGAAGCACCTTTAGCCATATGTTTGTAGCAGGATTTTGCCTCCAAACATATTTGAAACTATTGCATATCCTCAGCATCGCTGCTCCTCTGACTAAAACAAAACCAACTTCTGCTCTAAATATATGTGATAATTATGAGAGTTCTTAGTTAATAGCTTTGTCTTTAACAAACACTTCTTATAAAAGAATTCCATCAGCTACCTTAACAATTAATAAATATCACTATGATTGGAAGCATTTGCTGTTTTCCATATTGTTTATATGTATTGTGTACATATATATTCTCAATCATTCTCCATGAATTAGAGAAAAGTAAATCTTCTCTCCTTCCCTTGGTTTTCTCCCTGCAGTTATTTAGAAGTCCAGTTCATATATTGTGTCCTACTTTGATAAGAAAGAAATACTATTGATATTTTTTATTTCAGTTTGATAAAAAGCATGTTTGTTTTCGTTCATAGATTTAAAGCCCCAAAATGGACCAGTACCGTAAATAAAACATGCAATCTCATTTTAAAAATTTATTACAAGGAATTTTGTTTATGATTTCATGTTCTCCAGTAATAATTAATTGGAGGTCTTCACCGGTCCCCACAGACTAACTATCATTCAAAATGCACTAAAGGATGATCAACACACAGCAGCACATCTTCAGCAGTAAAAGTAACCATATGTATTTTTACTACCAGTTTAACATAAATTTTAAAACAAGTCATTTTACAGTGTGTTTTTTGCAAACACTGCCAAGAAAATAGCTAATTTATCAGTTTCTAAGAGTTTGAAGATTTTTTACTGAAGTTACAATCATTACTAAACACTGGCATGATAATACTTAGCACTTTTACAGTGACATGCATTGGAATCTCCTGAAAAGCTTTAAAACTGTTAGTTAATTAACAATAATTGTTTTCAGGAACATATTGAAAAGAATTCCATTTTTTATTCTGAGTGACTTTGACTATATTTGAAGCAACATTACAATACAAGCAAAACTAGCAGCACAGCAGTTTTAGCTCCACAGTACAAAGGAGAAATTTGTCCGGCAAATATACGGCCACCATACATTTCATCACTCAGATGAAATCCCCAAATCTTAGGGTAAGAACAGACTTGGTAGCACATTCTAATCAAATACAAATGGTCCTCTAGTGCAGGGAGACTGTATTACCCTCTCTTACAGCAGGAATGTTCCTGCGTGAAGACGATTATGGAAGTTAGGGAAGCTAGGAAGCATAATAGATGCTGAGAACTATTCTGTACTCACAAATCAGACCTCATTTTGACTATCACACAGTATCTATGCTTTTTAGTAGTAAAGTTAATAATACTATAGAAAAATAGAACACAAAAACTATCTTAGCATCCTAAGCCTCTCTTTTCCAAAGTGAATTATTCATTGATTAAAACAACAACCCTTTCATGAAGCTGTATGTTTAGCCTTTCGTTCCATTGCTTATCTCCTATTTATGCAGATTCTTGAAGCTTCCTGAACCAGGCAGAAAATTCTGTACACGATTTGTACGTATCAAATTATTTTTTTACTGTCTGGCCTAAAACTTATTTTGGAAATATTAATTTCTTTTGCTTTAGAAGTTTCCATGTTCCTCACTTCACCATCTTTTAGATTTTTTCCTCATTTGGCTCCTTATGTTGAAGTGAGTGAACCAGTCCCAGCCTGCCTGGTAAGCATGTACCACTGAGGATATTTTAGAATCATGAAAAGCTGAATATTGTTCTCTCTTCTTCACTGATAAGCTGAACTCATGTTTGCATTTTGAAAGGTTCAATTTCTTAGGTGGACTGGTGCCTTTAACAAAATAAAATAAAATTCTTCCTAATCACTTCTGTCTCCACTAACCACAGATGTTCATTCTAACTGGAGATTCAGAGAATAGCTGAGGTTGGAAGGCACCTCTGCACCGTCCTGCTTAGAGCAGAGCCAGCTCTCGCAGGGCCATGTCTAATTTCCAGAGGCAGAGACTCTCTGGGCAACCTGTGCAAGTGACCACCCTCACAGCTTAAAACAAAAATCCCAACTATCCACCCCACCCCACCCCCCAAAAAAACCCCAAACAAACAACCCAAGTTAAAAAGAAAGAAAAAGTCTTATGTTTAAATTTAATTTTTTGTATTTCAGGAAAGAGGAGCAAAAGAAAAAGGATCACATTTTTTTCTTCTTTACCTCTGCTGAGGAACATTTGTAAAGTTCTTTCAAAAATTAAATGACGTAGTCTTAGGATCAGCATTTCAAATCTGTAACTAGTGTGTATGACTGACTAAAACTAAGTTTCAGCAGTTCACTAGGAAAAGAATTTGACCCATTATTGATAAAGAAAATGAGTCAAAAAGTAAAAAAAACATAGGACAACAGTCTACAAAGCTCTTCATCTTTGCAATATCCTTAATTAGATCACTGAAGGCAGTGCTGTATACCATAGAGCTTTTAAGAACTGGCAAACGCCAGCAAACTCCTACAATTTTTTCAGATTAACCACAGTCCCAAACACATGGCATTTACTTAAATAAGATTAACTGTATTTTTGCAGAAGTGCCAACATTAGGAAAATGCATGTTTTCCTTATGAAGTAGTCTATGATCGTGTTCCTATTTTGCTGTTGCTTATTAATGATCGTTTTTAACAATCAAAAGAACCTTCTATTATTGGTTGGCTTAATCCTGTAAGGTACATAACCTGAAAGTTTTTAGAGGTGGGAGTTTTTCATTGATTCCAATGAGATCTCTGGTTAGTTCAGTACTAGGGGAATCTAGTCCAAGTGCAGAAATGTAAATTTCTGTGCGGTGTCTCGAATGTGCATCTGCCTCGACCACCTCCCAGGGCATCAGATTCCATTCATTCCTTACTCTTTATGCTTACACACTTTAAAAGGTATGTTTTTAGTTGCTAGTACTAATTGAGAAAGTAGTCTCCGACAATCAGAATTATCCCACTAAGAACAAGATGCAGTATAATGTATTTATTTGTATTTCCAATGGCCATTAAATGACAACATTGTTCATGGAGATTTGGTGTAGTATGAATTTCAACTGTGAGTTTATGAGTGATAAACTGCCACCTTCATGTGCCAAAACTATTATTTTTAAATTTATTAATCCCTGTTAGTATCAAACCTTTCCTTACCATGTTTCTAAACCAAGCTTCTCATTAAACAGAAGCAGAAAACTGAGTCATTGACAAATCTATAATTTATTATACTAAAATTAAGTATTTGGTATGTTACGTAACTTGCTAGCTAATTTAGTGATTATCTTACAAGATATACAACAGTTGATTTATACTACACATATGCATTTAGAAATTAAACCAAATCCTGTAAAACTTAAGGATAGTCTGCTTGGAGTATATCAACTCTGCACAGCAACAGATTTTGCTCATTAATGGCTAATTACACTCCATTTTAAGAACTTGCATAATTTAATTATTTAAGAATCTTGCAATACATTCACTACAAAGCAGCAATATTCGTAATTCCAATTTTGCATTATCTTTGAAGTGTATGCAGTTAAAAAAAAGATATTACAGTGAAATAAATGAAAATATGTTGTTAAGACGTCTCTACTCACCCTAATCTTGCCTCTAACCCTCCCTTCCCCCAGTCAAAAAACATTTTCCCTCATTAATTTTATTTAGCTTCTCTGCTGCCTGCAGACAAGCAGTGAATGTCCAACAAGAAGCTATGGAATTGTAGACATACATCATGTAGTCTGTCTGTTCACAGGGAATTAACAGAATGTCTCCATAAGGTGCATCTTAAAAATGCATGCAAGACAATGTGAAAGACTTAATACTCTCACTTCAGTTTTGCTGTGCACATATAGGCAAAACCAGTTTTATTAGTCCCATTTACCTGTTAAAATATTCTAATCTTTGTCTTTTAATTTTGGAATGGACCTGAAGAAACTTTCTCTTTCTTGTTTTTAAATGTCTTACCTGAGAAATGATACAATATTCAAGTATCTAGCAAGCTTGCTGAAGATCTCCATAGGCTATTTTGGGGTCAGAAAGATGCCATATTATTCTGGAACATCAGAAGTGCAAAATGCACTGTTCTGGAGACTGACAATGTGGCTAGCATTTTATACAATATTAATCTAACAGTTCAGACAGAGTGGCAGCCATTCACTTACATTTCAAAATGTTAACCACATAATTGTATTTTCGTACACAACAGAAGGGATTCCTAAGGGCATCTTTCCATTTAAGAGTATTGCAATGGATTTAGATGCTTCTGTTCACCCACTAATGGAAGTCATGCAGGTCACAAAACCATAAAATGCAATTTTGTATTTTAAGTTCAGAGATAGGTCCACACATTGCAGAGGAGGTTAACTACACATCGTTCTCAATTCACTAGAAATTTTCACCAACTACGCAACACAGATCTACATACGTCTAGTCTAAGCATCCGTTTATATGATCTTTTTTAGTCAGCGATGCCTTTGCCGAGATCTTCAAAAAGTTCTGTCTGGCAACAACCAAAAATTAAACTGGAAAACTTGCCTGCATTACTAACTGATTTTACCTGTCTTGCCAGAATATTTTCCTGTGCTGGAAAAGGGGGACATGTCTCCAGACACAAGGGCAAAAGACAGACACATACTGAATTTCCTAGTCTGTAATCCTTCCCTCAGCAGAACCGCTACTGGCACATAGGATCATTTAATCACTCACACCTTTGGCCAAATATGCCAGTAGTGGCATATCAATGATTTACAAAGCTTATTTTAAGTTTCATTTGTCATGACAGCTGCTGTACAGACAACAGAACTGCTATTTCCTTCTGAAAGATAACCAGCGTGCATGCGCTGTAGCAATATTTACCTCGTTACCATATAGGCTTCATAGAGACATTTGCTTATTTTAAGCCCAAGTAGCTCCAATGAATATGTGGTGTCTTGCTGAAGTTGCAGCCAAAACTTGCTGCCATTTAAATATCAAAACAAAATAGGCATATACAGAATGGGAGATGAATATTTTTCTGGGATTTCCCAGTGATGTTGGCCACAAATGTATCCAGAAATCAAATGCAGTAATGAAAATAAACCTTTGCAAAAAGACCTGTCAGTCCTGCTTTTCCACATGTGCCTCCTCTTGCTTCTTATTCCAATACTGCAACAAAATACTAGCTGTCTCTTCAGTCCTTTGCTTAATAAGCCTTCACTGTTGTTAAACAACCCTACTCAAAAATAATATGTTATAGGTAACTTTAAACACCGCCTTTTAAAGTTTTAAGTATATCCCTTCAATACCTTTTTAAAAAAATACTGCACTGTGCAGATACATTCAGCTTTTCTGCCAATCCCTTACTATCAAATCCTTTTACAGTTCTTTGTTGTTAAACCAAATACAGTGTTACATTGTCTGTCCTTACACACATTACTGCTGGATAAAGCCCTTAGTTCCCCAGACTAAATCCGTGCTGTTCTCTGCCCTGGTTTCTCAATGCTATCTCATTGCAACAGCTCACATTGAAAGCACACTATTCCCACACCCACCAACACAGCTCTTGGGATAAGAACTGCACCATTGATACAGTGTGTATTCTTTTCCATAGGTTCCCACCAGCATGCTGCTAACAATTTCCTGGGCCTTATCAAAAAAAAAAAAAAAAAAAAAAAAGCCTTTGAAAAGTGGAAACAAAGAATCAGACTCCATCGTTGTTCTACTTTCACTGCCATAATCTGTGTTTTCCATCATCCTACATGTAGAGACTACAAACATCACCTAATACAGATACTCCAATCAACAATTTACTGTGGACAGTTACTGTTCAGTATCTGTAATCTTTCATCCCAGTATTTGTGGTTTTCAAATCATCCTTTTCATTTCCTTTCAGCAACCTGAATAGAGTTGAACCCCATCTCCCTGCCTCCCCCAAAACCCTTTTCCTTCACCTGTCAGCTGCGGTAACAACTGAGTCAGTTTCAAACTTTAGACTTGATTCCGGCAAGAAAAACATACAGATCACATGAGTTTGCTACGGAAATTACTCAGAAACAAAGTGTGGAGCATGCCACTTTGATTAAGTGCACAACTGGCATCCCTTACTTCTCAGCATGAGGCTTTTCCCCTGAGCAAAACTAAGGGCTTTTCAATCATACAAGAAAAATACTTGTAAAAGGGTGCGGGAGAAGGGGGAAGTGGGGGAAAGGATGATCTGGGTTCTATTGCAAAAAAATGTTTTTTAAAAAAGAAGAGGACGTCTTCCCTCCATGCCACCCCCCAAAAAAAGATTTCTATTAAAAGTAAGCTCACCCCAGGGGACATTTCTTGGTTCAGCCATCCTTCACAAGCCCTAATTTCGTTATTCAGCACATTGGACACACTCAGAATTGAAGTGATATAAAGCAGTAACAACATGCACATTACTCCTTCAAGAAACTACTTCCTTTGTAAAAAAAGCCAGTGTAGGTGCTGTGCTTCAGACCAAGGACCCTTCAGTTCTGTTCCTGAGACCGACGCTACTTGCTGTGTAAACATGGCAAAGCAATTTTACTCCTGCCCATGCCTACATTTACTCATTTACAAAGCTGTCTAATAATACCTAACAACAACTTGTTTATACATTTCTGATGATGGTTATCCAATATTTGTAGGCTGCTGTGAAGCAATGCCACTGTGATAATTCACTTCTCCTGCCATATGCTTAAAAGACTCTGAAGGGGAAGATGAAAAGTGCAAGTTTAGATTAGGATACTCAAATGGTCAAATCTCACCATTGAAATTCTAGATCCTATAACTGTCACAATTTTTAATGGAACTGCATTAATACAATGAGAAAAAGAAAACCTTGGGTTACTTCTATTTTAAAAATATAAATACCATTAAATGCTAGATTTTTTCTAACAGGGATGGTATTAGGAAACACATAAATTATAATACAATCCCTGATGTTTACTTCCTTTGATTATGCGGGGAAATCTTCCTCAGGAAATTGCCTGAGATATAAAAAATTTAAACCTGTTCCTTTTATTGAGTGAATTTTGTCATACCTTCTGTATGCTCTGTTCTTCAAATACAGAGGTATGCCCACACACCCTGAACAGCATGAATAACATCTGAACTATGGATTCTTCACAAGGTTTGCTTAATCTATTTGCTGCGTAGTATTAATGCTTTTAAACAGTCATTGAAGTATGGAGTCAAATTTGTACTATCTGTTCAGAAGTATGAAACATTTGAGAAAGATGCTTAAGCTCCCACTGCCACCTCATTAACTTTGTCTTGATTTTCCTCTCTCTTTGACATCACCCAGATTTTGAAGGGAAGCCATATTAGACCAGGTCAAATAGCACCATTGTCAAAAGGGAATGGAAGATAGGGTTAATGAGGGAAAGAGAGAAAATACAGTCTCTTTAGCTCTCTCCTCATTAAACACCAAACATTCTTGAAAGACAAGAGAGAACAGAAACAACTCAGATGTAGCTATGAACTGCTTTCGCCATACAGAATTAAAAGGTGACAAAAGAAAAACATGTCTATCTCTTTTATAGAAATCTTGTCAGAGAGGTGTAAAAAGTATTAAGTAGGCATATAAAACGTAGTATTATTATACCAGTAATATACAACTAAATAAAAATATACTCTAGGAAGACTTCTACAGTATTTTTACAACCCATTTCGAATAATAGATTCATCTAAATCACTTAATTGAAAACCAAAAATTTAATCTCACAATATTTCTTTGGTAAATTTTTTCTCCCTTAGTTATTTTTACCAGATTAAATAAAATCTTGGAAATGTTTAATCTAAATATGTGACTCAAAATCAGTTAATCATGAACCAAGCACCATTACATAGACAGTATTTTTTCATAGCCAGGCTTCTTAACTGCTGAAAGTAGTGATACAAAATGGTATGTGCTAGGATACGTGATGAAAGGCAAAAATGGCATGCTTGGCAGGTCACATAATAGGTGTGAATATACATGTGCTAAGCCACATGGTCAAAGGTGCTTGTGTGCACGTGTGCGTGTGTTTATGTGAGAGCTAGATCAAGTGACAGGAAAGGACTTGTAGTGAAAGGCTACACGGGAACACATCTTGCCAAGCTTTGTTCTGTGTGCATCCTACCAAAAGAGACATCCCTCAAGAGTAGTAGCGCACTGTCACCTGCATCTTGCTGCTGGGCCTCGCATGTCATATGCTCCTGACTAGCTTTGAAACACAGATTCTGCAGGTATTTAGAAATCCGCAAATTGTTCAGGCAGAGTACATGAGACTGGTAACAAAGGGAGCATTGCAAGCCAGAGGCCAGCTGAGTGACTCTCACACTTTTTAGATCCTTTTGGATGGGACTTGGTATGCCGGTTTGTCAGCTGAATGCTCAGCTGGTGCTAAAGACTTTTGCCCAGTTGATTTGACCTGTATACAGATGATGCGGACACATTTCTGTGCCTTCTTACATTACTTTCTGCTCTATCTGTGAGACTAATTTCAGTTTCTGTGCTTTCTCCAATGCTATATGCTTTCTGTTTGGAATGATTTTTAAAATCCACCTCTTCAGTATTGTTTACCAGTCCTTCCGCAACTCAAAATACAACATTCAGCTTGAATACTCTTTTTGTTAATTCTGTAAATACCATTTATAAAGTGAAGCTTCCTCTTTTCAGATAATTTTCCTTCCAACAACACAAAAAAATAGTGAGGGCTAAGACCGTGTTTCATGTAACAAAATGTTTCAACAAACATAACCTACACAAGCTACAATGTTAAAAGTGGCAAAGATTTACTACTAAATAAATACTTTTAATATTCCAGAGAACACAAATAGAGAAAAAACACAAGCCAGATGCAATTATTAAGGATGCTAACGGTATTCTGTGCTATATTTGACCATGCTAGTATAGTTTAAAAAATAAAAACTAGACCAAAATAACTTAGGAGCATTTCAAATTAGTAAAATGAAGACTAGAAAATCGACATGCTGTAAATGTATTTAAAGGCTAAGTGAAACTGACTGTAAAGGATTACAACTGAACGCAAAGCTAAGTTCTTGCAATAATAATAATTAAAAAAAACCTAACAAAGTATATATTAAAATTCCCGCAGTGACGTATGGCAAGACTATATATGGCTTTACAACAGGTCCATTGAGTCCATCAGCAAACATACTTTAGAAATTATTGCTGCATACCTCCCAGCTTCCACTTGTTTTATGTGAAGAGAATACCCTTTGCCAGCCCTGAACCTGGTCTAACACATGCCTCTGGAACACCAGGCAGACACTCATCGCTCCTTTACCCATCCTATCTGTGTTTTCACAAGTAGGTGTATCACTCCCAGAGAATCTACCCTCACTTCCACGCAGGCAGGTATGGTTTAAGGCAAGCATGATCGAGACAATCACACAAAACCCTGCGCACAGACATTGCTAAGGTTGCGCAAGTGGGCAACTCAGAGAGCAGAAAGTACAAGCTGGGACCAGTACTGTTTAGTATCTTCATCAGTGACATAGACAGTTGGATCAAGTGAACCCTCAGCAAATTTGCAGATGACATCAAGCTGAGTGGTGTGGTTGACATGACTGAGGGATGGGACGCCATTCAGAGGGACCTGGACAAGCTGGAGAAGTGGGCCCATGGGAACCTCATGGGTGTCAACAGGGCCAAGTGCAAGGTCCTGCACCTGGATCAGGGCAACCCCTGGTATCAAGACAGGCTGGGCAACGAAGGCATTCTCCTGCTGAGAAGGACTCCAGAGTACTGGTGGATGAAAAGCTGGATATTCACCAGCAATGTGTGTTTGCATCCCAGAAAGCCAACTGTATCCTGGGCAGCATCAAAAGAAGTGTGACCAGCAGGTCAAGGGAGGTGACTCTGCCCCTCTACTCCACTCTGGTGAGACCCCACCTGAAGTGCTGCATCCAGCGCTGGGGTCCTCAGTACAAAAAGGACATGGACCCATTGAAGTGGGTCCAGAAGAGGGCCACAAAAATGATCAGAGGGGGCTGGCACATCTCCCCTGTGAGGACAGGCTGTGAGAGTTGGGGTTGTACAGCCTGGAGAACAGAAGGCTCCGAGACCTTGTTACGGCCTTTCAGTTCTTAAAGGGGCTTATAAGAAAGATGGGAACAGACTTCTTAGTAGGGCTTGTAGTGATAGGACAGGGGGTAATGGTTTTAAACTAAAAGAGGGTAGATTCAAACTAGATATAAGGAAGAAATGCTTTATGATGAAAGTATTGAAACACTGGCACAGGTTGACCAGAGAAGTGGTAGATGCCCCATCCCTGGAAACATTCAAGGTCAGACTGGTCGAGGCTCTGGAAACCTTGTCTAGTTGACAATGTCACTCCTCACTGCAGGGGGGTTGGACTAGGTGATCTTCAGAGGTCCCTTCCAACTCAAACCATTCTATGATTCTATGAAATGGGTTGAATCTATGCAGCCTTTTCAAGACTTTGTATGTCCCCAGCTCACAGCCATCACATCACTGTTCACTTTATTGCTTCTTCTGTCCCCTTAACTAATTTCCCTCATCTTTTATTCCCCTTCTCCCTTTTATTTCTTCTTCAGGGAACCCCTGTGTCCTGGATTATAGAGGTAGAAGGCAATTAAAAATGTGAGTGGGATTAGTTTATTTTATGAACAGATTCTTTTCCTCAGCACTAAAGCAATGGGATTTGCTAAAATACTGAAGAACTAGATTTATGCTACATAATTATACCTTAATTTACAGTGTTCTATAAATTGATGAAATTGCATGACACTAAACTTCCTGGTTCAAGTTCATCTCTGGTGTAACTCTACTTGGTCCCAAACAGAGTTACAAGAATTAAAATCACACTCTATGCTTGATTAATTTTAAGCACCCTGTACTTAAAAAGCTACATTTTTGTTTCATAAACCTTTTCTGAACAGAATACTTCAAAAGACTCCAAAAAGGTAAAACCTTAGCAAGGTGAAACTATTTATGTCTAACAGCAGTAGCTATAGCAGGACATCAACTTTGTACACAGGAGGAATTTAAAAATTAAAATACGTTGGTATTTGTTACTGTCATAAATGCTGTTGAACTACCCAGTATTTAAATTAATAATTTAAGTGTTTGCCTAATGAACTGGACTTGATTGCATTAAGGCATTCTCAATTAATTCTGACAGATCATCTTCTGAATTAGAATACAGAATCAAAATGGTTTATGGATTCCTGGTCAAAGTGTTTACTGAGTGAATATTTCTCCAACAATTAAAAATAGCCCTGTTCTAAAGCAAAAATGCTTAAAAAGCAATGAGTGAGAACATTAAGAAAAAAAATGAAACAAAATAACAAACAAGTGCAGCAAATTATCTTCTCATCCATCCTGTCAGCTGGAAATTGGCAACTACAGTAAGTAGCAACAAGAAGTGACAAGTAGTGGAAGAGACATGCTACCTCTGGCAGCTATTAAAAGCATGTTAAGAGGTTACAACTGGCTGATACATAAACCTTTATAATATCATTCAGGAAGATAACTGGGAGATATGAAGAAACACAAAAGAATAAGCCATACACCTCTGTCATATTACAAGAAACGAACGCACAGTTTTGTCTCAAACCAACACCACAGTCAGATGCCCTGAGCCTCAGAACTATACACAGTTTTTCACAATTTTATTAGGATAGCTCAACCTGTTGTTCTTATTCACTGCACTAGATTAGACAGCTTGCTGCCTAGGTGCTTTAAGTATCGGACTGGACATAGGAGATTTCACTTCACTTCAAAGCAGTTTACAGACCTCATTTCAGATCTTTGATTTTATAACGAAATGAACAACTTTCACTAGCCAGAGTTAAATTTTCATAACATATGTTAACACCAATTTCCATCCTGTTCTCTTTTATTCATTTAACAGTTTATCTTTGGGCAATCTATGTCCTTTGGACATTCAAATTATTCTTTTTTTTTCACCTTAAACAGTTAAACATCAAATATGTATACCAAGATTGGAATTGAGGGAGAATTAAAAGTGGAAAGCAAGGAGAAGAGAAACAACCACATATCAGTCATACCAGTGTTAGGAATGAACAAGCCAGGGAAATGATGGTAGTAGCTAGGAAGGCAACTGTAGATAGTTTCAATTTTCTAAAATTATATTCTAAATTGGACTCTAACTATTTTATTCAGGAAGGCTAGCTGGAGATATTTTATGCAAAACTAAAACAGTGCATAGAGAAAATAATTTCATTAACAGAAGTCACCTTCTTCTCTTTGTGCTAACAGTATCTTTTTTCCCCAGCTTAAAATTTTAATTCTGTGGGGTTTTCAGAGGGAACCGTGTCCTTATACCTCCGTTTAGCGTTGCACACATGTATGCTGCTGCTGTTCACATTATGTCAATAAGGTGAGTCCTCATTAAACATTATGGTAGTTTGCCTCATTTCAGGGGGATGAAAAAGAAAATAAAAGATTATACCACAATCCTATCCTTTGGGAACTTTTGGGAGAAAGAGAAAACTGGTGACAATATTAAGCCACAACTGTCTTTCCACTACCAGACAAGTAGCCATGCATTCGCATATACATTTAAAAACCGAGATTGTGTAGGGAGGTGGGGAAGTATGCTGGAGAACTTTCTGTTCAAGAACATGCCACCTCCTACTCACATTTTCTACATCATTCACCATGCCCAGCTCTAAGCTTATTGCAGGTTTGCAAAAATGAAGCTCTTCTCATCGTTAATAATTTTCTTAGATATTTTCATCTTCAGATCTCTAAGTCTGTGACATTCAGTCAGAGCACTTCTCTGTCAATATCATGCTGTTAATCCAGATAACTATAATTCAGCATCTGCTGAACTGGCGATGGCAACTCATCTTCTAAAGCTGATGTATTTTACTACTACAGTAACACTAACGGCCATTTCATGGAGACAGTGATTAGGCCAAATTCAGCTCTGGCCTCATTTTATCTCACCGGGGAACCTGACACATGGTGTCTTATCTCTGGCAGACCAAGAAAGAACAGCAGAGAGGCATTCAGATATTTGGGTATTCAAAATTCCACAGAGAATTCTACACATGTCAGAGCAGAAGATCTTCAAAGCATAAAAGGTGCAAAACATTTGTGACTTGCATGAGGCCAGTTCAGAACTTTTAGCCTCTAGGCACTCCCTTACCATTACTGGGATGTTCTCAGGTTTTAACTCTTTCTGCTTGTTTGTTTGTGCACTAGCAAATTAAGTCATATCTTGCCTTCAAATCCAGTCTGGGCCAGATGTTCAGCTAATGTTCATTGACATAACAGGCACAATTCATGTGTCCTGAAGAGTTTTTATCTGCACTTATTTGTACAAGCATAAAGATGCTGGCAGATTAGCAATAAATAGAACAAAAATTACCATTTCCCTAGTTTAATTTATTTACATTAATCTACTAAACTCATATATAATCAATTAGAATATTTTTTCTTGAAAGAACTCAACCACATCATATTAGACAGCATCACTTTTTTCTTCCTATTTTCTTATATTTTTTACATATCTTAATTTCATATTTGATTCTTAGACTTACAGCCCAATTCAGAACCAAGGTTCTTCACAGGATTTCTTCTAATGGCCTAAGAAAGGGAGAAGTTTTTGAATACTGGAAAATTTTACAAAGCAATGAATATGGAAAGAAAAAAAACCCAAACCCAAATCCCAACGCTTTACACATAGGAAGCTTCAGTTCCATTTTAAAGTCAAAAGCTATTTGTGAATGCCAAAATTTGTAAATGTCAAAACCTGTGGTTAACAGCTAATGCCATATCATGCCTTTTAGTTTTCCTCCTATGTTACTTAGAAAAATTTTGAGACATTTGTGGCATTGTCCATGAAAGAATGAGGAACTCCTAGATGCCTAAAAATAGTAATCTCCTGATTTAAAACACTGCTAAACAATTGCAATTATTCACAACAATAGTAGTCATTGGAAGATTTATAATGCAAAAACATCGATGGTAAAAATCATAGTAATAGACATTAAATGCAGAGCACTGAAAGGTTACCTCTTACTTAGAGGAAGAATAGAAAACCCCAAATTTAGTCAGACAACAAGAATGCAGTATTTCCAAAAGTACAAGAAAAGCCATAAACAACATAGAAAATGAAAATCTGGTTACATTTCAAAGAGAACTTCGATATGCCCTGAAACTACTGTTCAGTAGAACTGAAGATTTATCACAGAGATTTCTACTATACAGTTTGCAAGAGAACAATGCAATGTTTGTTGCATCTTAATCAACAGAAAAGAATGTAAAAGAATAAGACACAACACACACAAATACAATCAAAGTTATTAACGGATGATTTCAAACTTAAACTAGCACAATTTCATTGAGAATGTTCAATTTACCAAAATAAAACTAGATAACGCAGAAATAAACCAAGAAAGTAGTCAACCATGGTTTAATAGGGTCAATGATTTCCTTTTAGTTTAAACATAAAATAGGTATTTTTTGATGAAAGTACTGTTACTTTGGGATCTAACTTTGGAGTCGTTCCTTCAACTGAAAACAGAATAAAGTGTGCCTGTTTCTTGCAAGTGGTGACCATTACTTCTTGCATATGTTCCATGTTCTTCTTTTCTTGAAACATACTGTAAGCAATTCATAATTATCAGTTTTATCAAAACACTATGCATTTTAAATTTTACAGACAACTAGATGATGAGTAACTAACATAATGAGATTACAATAATCTTACTGCTACTGAGTCTCAACAGCAAAACTCCAAGCAACTTTAAATCTATTAGCATTTTGCCTCTGTTTCTGCTGATTTGCTTATACCTATTTGTAGTATAAAATACTAATTCATACAGAAGATAATATATATTAATCCCTGGCTAACCTTTATCATCACAGAATTAACATTAAGTACAACTGTAGTGTTTTCTAATCTAAACAATGTTTTCTTATTACTTTACTACATCAAGAGTTTGGCCACAAAATCAGAAAGTGTTGTACAGTTTCAGTAGAAGTTTTCCCTTGGCTAGTCCCAAAGTCCAGGACCAGCAGTATGTGTGACCAGGCTTTCCAAAACACTGTGCACTCAATAGCTTCCAGCTGCACACTTTTAAAAGCTGGAGATTAAAACAGGAAACAAAACAAAACAAGAACTCCTAATTACTGGTCAGTTCAAAGTATTTGAGATCTGAGCTAGTGAATGCCTTGCACTTAGGAAAGTCTTAGTCCCTCTATTTGGAGCTCAAAATACACTGGTGAAAATGTGAGAATAATCGGCAGTGCTGACTGAGCACTTTCTATATAAATCTACCAAGCCAGTTTTTCAGATAAGCAAGAAACAGGAATCAATAATGAACGAGACTTAGAATGTTCTTCTTTGACAGACTTTTAAATCCAATTTCACATTCTGTATACCCTCAAGCTCCCATATTTCAGGTGTGCAAGGAATGCAAAATCAGAGCTCTGTTGTAAACTTCCCCATTTATCCTCCCACACAATCAACCTATCAAAACTCTGTTAATATTCCAAACTGCCACCACTGTGCCTAAACCCTCTCCCATCCCACTGTTTTCCATTTCAACAATTACAGTGCTATTTTCAAAAGCCAGCAGCACACTGACAATTAATGCAAACAACTTCCAAAGAAATACAAATAAAATTGAAATGCCAGTTTTTTCTTTTTGTAAATTGTGTTCACTACTTTCTCCTAACTTACAAAGCTACCCTGCTGAACCTTCCCCTGAGTTTAAGCCTTCAGTTCGGTTTCCGTGTGTGGACTCAGCTTCACACTTATTTACAGAAATGTGTGCTGTATTTTTATCTTCATTTGACTCCGTTATCAGTTTATTTTCATAATACTTTGTAAAAGCTACTATTTAACTATGAAAATTTAGAAATTCTGTTTGAAAATTCCTTTCTGTTTGATATATACATAGCTCAAAAGCAGAAAATACTCAGTTCCCTTAAAAAATTGGACATCTAAACTGTATATTCTTCTATATTCTCCACTACCCACTGCCACCTACTGCAGAATTAGAAGCAATGCAAATAGACCTACTTTTGAGAAACTCTGAAGTTGAATTGTAAATATAAACTTAAACGCTTAGTGTATAATCTATGCAGATATATGCAGCGATATATATGCATTATGGACTATTTTAGACCTGAACTGAGTAGAATGGTTAGAATAACAAATGGTTAAGCAGTGTTAGCTTAAATCTAAAAGCTAAATTGTTTCTCTGAACAGGTGTCACTTTTTTCCATACCTAATTACTTGTACTGGTTCTAAGACGTTTATATAAATTATTGGGTTTTGTTTTATGTTTATTTTTCAATTTAAAAATCCTTTGAAGTAGTCACCCTTTCTGTGCTTCTTTAGAGTTTAATTCATTTGATCTCTAAAATGCAATTGCAAATCTGAAGCTACCCCAGCTGAGACAGAGGGCTTGTACAACTGCTTCAGCCCTATCTTCTCATCAGCTGAATCACTTCCTAGGGCTTAATGTCAAATGCCATAGGTTATGTAAGCATACACGTCATTTTAGATTTATTTTTCGTATTTTCGTATCAAAGAAACAAAAATCAAATTTGCTAAGAGTTAAACAGACAGCAATTTAAAATGCATTTTTAGTTTGTCAATATTCCAACTATAAGCTTTTTGAACCATAGCAATGAATTTAGCATATTTATCTATGGTAATAATGCAAGCTTACTTTCCTTGTAAATTTTTTTTTTGAATAAATTATTTTAAATGGAAATTTAAACTTTGTGGCAAAATGAATCTCCCTAGTCCCCAAACTTACAAGTCGTGTTACATCCAGTGTTCCTTCACTCTTCAAAACCATGAAAGATTAACTGATTTCTAAGTCAGTATTTTTCTATAGGTACAAAGACAGGAAAGATTACTTCTCCATTTCTGGGTTTCATGTGGAATACATATCAGCTTTGACTTTCTGTAAATGGTTTTTGTTTTTAACTGCTTCTCCAGCATAAAAATTTTAAAGGAGGTTTTATCTTGCACATTTAAGAAAATGATAGGTCTTACTGCTGAGACATAACACTAGTACAGTAATTGTCAATCACATAAAGAATATCTGGATTAAAGCTGCTTCTTCTGTTTAATGCCTACATGACTTTATCAGCAGTACCTCGGGTAAGAAATAGCTGTATACCAAAGCCTTTTAACTACAAATTGTTTCTAAAAAATCCTTTAATATAAAAGATAAAATATTTGTTTGCTTACAGAACCTAATAGGTCTTTAAAAAGCGCTTGAAGGGATGAAAAAAGATATGTTTTAAAAAACTTTTATGAGTGTTTAGAATTTCATGCTTATTGCTATAGGCCCTATAGGTTCAAAAGTAAATAATAAAAACACTTCTTATACTAAGGATTTTAAAAGCAGTATCTATCGATTCCAGTTGCAGTTTCCTGTCAGCTTGAGATTTCTGTTTGGACAGAAGGAAAAGGAAAAGAATTATTTGTACGGTATCATGAGACACCAGTTTTAACTATCAGAGTTCTGAGTATCTGGCAGGGACACACATTGGAGTAAAGATGCTCCGAACACAAATTTTTCTTTTGTTCAACAAAGCAGAACTAGCAAACACTATTTAATGTTAATGTTAGCAATGTTAAGACTACACTAACTTGAAAGAAACAAGAACACGTACGCTAAACCTTAATCCCTCAATGAAAACTCAATAAAAACTTTACTATTAACATCAAAGAAATCAGGATTTGGCCTTTCTGTCAACATTAACCCCTGTACCTTAGCTTTCCCACTGGACTTTGCACAAAGCATTATGTTTGCATGTGGTAACCTTATACATTTTTCTGCTTAACACATCAGAAAATTGAAAGGATCTTGCATGAAGCTGGACTATTTTGGTTTTACTGGATGCATCAAAACAGTTTTATGTTTTGGACTATGAATTGATTGTAGTTTTCACAACACTTCATGTGAAGCAACATAAGAACATAGTACTGAGTCTAAATTTGAAAAAATACCTGACCAGCATACTTAGCTTCACACATTTGCCATCAGAAACAACGGTGCATATTTCTTTCTGGTGCACACCAATAGTAAAGGTTATACACTCCATAAAATTATCATATTGCTTTTCTGTTGCCCTTTCTGGGAAATGTGACCATAATGGCCAGAACTCGAGACTGTCCTCCTCCTTTTCCTCTCTTCATACTCCCCATTCCCTCAGACATTTGTCCCAGCCCAGAAGCCAAAGACTTGGCCTGCCCTGGAGATTTTGGCCTTTTCCCACTCCCCTGTCAGGCTTTTCATTGCACCTATTTGATTCTATTACACAGCACTGTGGTACCTGACTTCCAAGATTAAAAAAAAGTGACTCGGGATGAGGATTATTTCTGTGGTGGTGGGAGATGAGGGAAGAATTCTTACCCTTATCCTGGGAATAGAGCTACTCTAAAGGTATTGCACCAGTCTGAGGATCACTTTCTGGCTGGTTACCCTCAGTAAAAGATGACATGACTGATGGGGGTTTTTTTCCCAGGTTCTTGCCTTTTACTACATCCAGCATTTTACACTTCCTGAGTATTCAGAGTAAGTGGTTGTGAAGAATACCAACAGAAACTCCAAGAACACATTTGTAAGTGTGGATCAAGGACTCTTTTTTTTTAATTTGCTCTGGTATTATGCTTATTCACTTGCTCTTGAAGCAGGCCATTTGAATGCACCCTCAGCAACTTTGTGGATAACACCAAGCTGAGTGGTCTGGTTGATACTCTAGAGGGAAGGGATGCCATCCAGAGGGACCGTGACAGGCTGAGATGTGGGCCCGTGGGAATCTCATGAACTTCAACAAGACCAAGTGCAAGGTCCTGCACCTGGGTTGGGGCAATCCCAAACATAGATAAAGGCTGAGTGACAAGTGAGTTGAGAGCAGCCCTGCAGAGAAGGATTTGAGGGTATTGGCAGATGAAAAATGGAATATGAGCCAGCAACATACACTTGCAGTCCAGAAAGCCAACCATATCCTGGACTGCATCAAAACAAACATGGACAGCTGGTCAAGGGAGGTGTTCTGCCCCTCTACTCTACTCTGGTGAGACCCCTCCCTGGATTACTGCGTCCAGCTTTGGGGACCCCAGCATAAGAAGGACATGGACCTGCTCAGGCAGGTCCACAGGAGGGCCACTAAGATGATCAGGGGGCTGGCTGACCACCTCTCTAATAAGGACATGCTGAAAGAGTTGGGGCTGTTTATCCTAGATAAGGTCCAGGGAGACCTTATAGCAGCATTTCAGTACTTCAAGGGGGGCTACAGGAAAGATGAGGAGGGACTCTTTACTGGGGAGTGCAGCAATCGGATGTAGGGGTTTTAAGTTGAAAGAGGGTAGATTCAGATAGATATTAGAATTAGTTATTATTCATATTAGAAATTCTCCACTATGAGGCTGGTGAGACACCAGAACAGGTTGCCCAGAGAAGCTGTGGATGACCCATCCCTGGAAGTGTTCAAGGCCAAGCTGGACAGGGCTTTGAGCAAACTCATGTAGTGGAAAGTGTCCCTCCCCATGGCAGGGGGGTAGAACTAGATGATCTTTCAGGTCCCTTCCAACCCAAACCACTCCATAATTCTGTGATACTGTGATTAACGTCTCACAAGCACACCTACCATGTGTGGCAACGATTTCTCCCCAGTTTGGCTACTTATCCATCTTTCCAAATAAATTTCATTTTGTAAAAGATTTTTATACTGCCTCAAAACTGAATGTTTTTTTCCAAGTTTGTCTTTAAAATAAAATTTGAATCTGTTTTACTGCTTTTTAATCATCTATGGATAGAAACGTTAAAAAAATGTCTTGTTACATCCTAGTTTAATTTAGATTCAGATGAAATAAATTTTGAATTTGCAGTAGCAACAAGTCTGCAAAAGTGTTTGTAACTGTCACAGAGTTGTTTGAGGATCAAGATAATTACAGTATACAGGATAACAGAAAATATAATATACTGGCATCCTATGTCTATTCAGTTAATCTTCATCCCTTGACAGATGTTCAAACATAGTATTTTCATGAACTGACTTAGAAAACAAGGTGATTCTCCTAACAGATATAAACATGATAAAGAACTCAAACTATATAACCATGAAAATCATATTCCATGCAAAATAACTTTAAAATGTGGTGGAGTCTCAAAAGATCATGGATTATGCTCATAGCCAAGATCAAGGTACACACATAACAAAACAAAATTGATTATGAAACAAGCTAATATAAACCACAGTGTCACCTCTAATAACCAAATAACAATTGAGTTTCACTGCATTTACTCTTTGATCCTTGTTTCCAAAGGTTTTGGCACTCAAACTGAATTTACTCCCCACATCATTTTCAGGACTTAATTTTATATAAGGCATTATAGGCTTATTCTTGTGGGGGTCTCTATTTCAATTCACAGAACAGCAGTTATCATTCCAGCTTATCCTCTAACATAAAAAGGGAAAACATGCAATAGTTAATGCCTTCCTTCTCTCCCATTCTTATCTTGAGTACTTGCCTATCTGGGACACACAAAAAGCTGCTCTGCGCTGCAGAGGTGGATACCATCTTACATTATCATGGAATAAGAAACAGAAGCTGAGTTCAGGTGGACTTGTCTGGCAAATTTTGGGATTGGGTTCTCAGTTCCTACAAAGCTTCCAGAAAGACAAAGAATAGTTTTATCAGAAAGTTGTGAGGTTTGGTTTTCTTTTCTTTTCTTTTAAAGAATAAAAAAAAATATTGAACAGTTATGCTTTAAATATATATTTACAGTAAATCTCCTATATTTTGCAGTGTTGTTTTTGATGAAAAATGTTGGATTCGTCCTAGTTTTTAACTGTAGTTATCTTATTTTCTTCACCTCTCATCTTACAGTTTATCCTTTCTTTGTCTTTTTTTTTTTTTTCTCTCTCTGCAGGGAAATGTTACCTAGAAAACATTGTTTAAAGAGGCAACATTTTTTTCATGTTGTGTAATAAACCAAATGGTATTTTAAAACTGTATACCCCATACCCGAGTACAAAATGCAGTGGTAGGAAACAGAAAGCGATGCATCACTTTTTTTGTGTTTCACTGATTTTATGATTGACTGTAGCCTGGCTATATTACATATATATTTAGGCTTTCTAATGACTGCTGTCATTTCCTTCTAAATTTCCACAGACCCATGAATCCATTTTGATAACTGGGGATCACATTTGATCACTGCCCTTTCTTATTTGAACACCCCCACCATAGCTTTAATCATAGAGTAACTGAACTGACCAGATGGCCAGCTTGATTTCAGAAAGTGCAAAGTGAGCATAGTATTTCACACTCCTCGTGCCCAAGTCATATCATGGCTTAATGGTTTTTATCTTAGGAGTTAATTTCCTATAAATAATCTTCTGCTCCATGAATTACACTACTTGGGATACACTGTTTCTTTCCTCCTTCCACTTGCAACTGTGCGTTATCACAGGCTGACCTGTGCATGAATTACTGCATCTCTGTCCGCTCTGAAGTTAAGAACATCCATTGATTCTGATTCACCTTGAAAACTTAAAGCTTCTTCGTGAGTAAATCTGAGCAAATTCATACACAATTCTAAAAACCAAACATGTAATTAGTCTACACTAATGGCATTGCCTATATTTGTCCTCCACTACTGACTACACCTTAACAAGGGTTATTCTATTACTCCTAAACTAAGAGGTTTAGACCAAGAACCAGAATCAGAACCTATCTTCTATCAATTTATTTGGAAAAGAGACAGCAAAATAGTTTAAGATCTAAATACTTTTAAAGATTTGCAATTAGGTTCTTGAGCTGAAACAGAAACTCTTGGTTTAGACTGACGCAACTTTCTAAGCAACAAGCATAGGGGAAATGTCAAGAACAATTCTGAGTCAAGGTGCAAGTACTAATAGCATTGAGTTACAGCCTGGCCATTCTTTTATGACATGGAGGAATATTTCTCAGGAACTACATAGCAGAACCTTTGTTCCTGCTGCTTATTAACTGCTGCTTTCAATCAGTGTAGAAAGTTTTCTGTGTGGTAATTTTACAGGGAAATAATATCCATCTTTTAATCAGTGAAAATTGTTACACATAAGTTGTTTGTAGTTGAATTGCAGATATAGGCTGGACTACAAAAGGGAAATTAATATGACCATGAAAAGTAAGAGCCATTAAAAACTTAAAAAATACAAAACAAACCACAACCCCCCTAAATGAGATCTGAGTTTGACTTCCATCTTAGTCTCTGCCATGCTACCGTGGATCTGAGCTGAATATGTTTTTAGACTTAATGCAATTATCTACAAAAATACATCACATTACATCCTGCAGTTGTTCTTATTTTAGACATTTTTTTCTCAACAGTCCATGTTAATAAGAGTTTACTTTTTCCCTTGTGCAATACTTGAGTTTATCAGATAAAATTAAACCCATTGACTATGGAAACAGTGAAAGATGCATTTCATGATAACCTAGCAACAATGTATTCCCACTAACATCTTTCAGCAAGTAAATGTTAAGTTGAATGGAACTGCTTGGTGAAAAAGTTCAGAGCCATTAAAAAGGCATAAGCATATAGCTTAGTTGAGGAAAATCAGAAAATTTCTAAAAACTCTTGGATCTGCTTTTCATTCTCCAACATATACATCCACAGAAGCTCACCTTTCACTGCCAGGTCTCCTGCCTCTCCTGCAATCCACAGTCCTAGCGACCTGTTCACCAAGTACTTAAAATGTACATATTCAGAATATATCAGCCCCTTCATGTAAGCATGCTGGCTGTATGTACTGTGACAGTAATCCAGAGTGTATGCACTGCTGAGGCCTGAGCTTGATGCAAATGGTTTCTGATTTCAGATATTCTGATCAGGTGATAATCTTTTAACAGATGTGAGGCTATTTCCCCCAGCTAAAGAAGGATAAATCTCGATATAGTTAGTTATGGTGGACAGCTCTAAACGGAGCTATCTATATAATCAGTAATAACAGCAATGAAAACTTGTAATTGTTCTAGGCTTTCCTTTGAATATGTGTTTACTGAAATACATACCTGAGGGACATGGCATGTTTTCAAAAAAACAAGCTTTTCTTCTCAGATGAAAGGGAAGAACTGAAACCAATTCATAGCTTGCAATCATCATTCATCCTGGAATAAAAATGCATGTTTGCTGGGTGGCAGTGCTATGTAGTTCAAAATTCAGGAATACAGAGCTGACAATGAAGTAAATGTTCACTGACAATGGAAATATATAGGACTTATAAAGTGTTTGTATGGTTGCAACCTACTGAAATCAATGCATTGCACTAGAAACTTTACCCAGTTTCTGGTAAAACACATGATCACAGTCCAGCAAAAAACATGGATCTCATCAGCAAGGATATTGTGCATCTAGTTTCCCAACTGATCTTTTTCTAGAGGCAGGTTTAAGCAAACTTGCTTGATTTCACATTGTTAGTCTTAATTACAATCTGAAATGCAGGGCACAATTTAAGGCAGAAATGAGTGTGGGGGGTGAGGGGAGAACAGGGTGCATTCAGTGTTTGGATTGATTTGTAGTGCAAAAGTGCAAAGGATTTCTTGCCACTTTCAACCTTGTAGTATGCATATCAGGGAACTCTGAGAAGCCAGCCAGCAGGATGAGGTTCTGGAGTAATTACAGGTCAGAAATCAGTGGCAGCCCTAACAGCTGGCTGTTGATTAAAGATGAAACTCAAGCCCTGTGCAGAGGGCCTGAAAAAGAACCATACAAGACATCATACAGTGCTTGAGCCCTGAACAATGTAACCTGTACATTTGTAAAGCCAAATACTACAACTGCAGTCTGTTTTGTCGGGCAAACCAATTATCTCTTGCACTTATAGACAATTAATTTAAGGCCTGAACTTGATCATGACATTCAAATTCTTTTTTGTTTAGTAAGCACCAAAAAAAAGTTATTTTCTAAGCCAAAACAATTGATCAAATGAGTAATTTTTTCAACAGAGAAATAACAAGTTTACTGCTTGTTTTTTTTTCTTCTTCTGTCTTAACCTTGGTATCCAGATATGTGAACCTAGCACCCTATTTTCTAATCTGGTCATCCAGGTGTCATTTTCTGTTCCAAATATGGAAGTTCCTCAATGAAGAAGAAGAAAACATGTAAACAAACACTTCCAAAGTCAGTCCTGGTACTGCAGCAGGAGCTGGAAGCGATAAGTGATATGCAGAGTATGGACCTGCTGTACATGCAGGTAGCATGACAAGCAACTCATAATGGCCTTTACAGTCATTCACAAGGGCAGTAACTCACCACCACCAACAGAGTAAATCAGCGGCAGAGCCAGAAGTAACATTTCCAGTCCACTGCCTTTTCCATGTGGTCATTGTGCCTCTTTAAAAGATCTGC
Source organism: Falco rusticolus (assembly GCF_015220075.1). Lineage (NCBI taxonomy): Eukaryota > Metazoa > Chordata > Aves > Falconiformes > Falconidae > Falco > Falco rusticolus. The sequence goes on from NC_051196.1 coordinate 6,554,086, forward strand.
CCACAAGTACCAATGGCATTGCAACAGTACAGGGAAAGTGTGCCTTCCCAAGGAATTCCACATAGTAATAGTGTCCCAGCTACAAATCAAAATAGCAGTTACCTTGTTACAACAGCTTTCAGAAAGGGCCTTTCCGGTAAGATTTTATTTTCTATAAAACTAGTATAAGAACCAACCACAAATACAGCATAAATAACAGTATTTACTGAAGCCTATCCTAGACACTGAATTTGAAATACATATAGGAGACCCTTTACTTTGCATGTTCTTTCGTAAAAGATTTAGGAATCAATCATACACTCTAACAGCAAGGTATGGAGGCACTTCACTGATCCATGGATAAAACTGTGCATTTGTAACTGATGGACACAAAACATTCTGCTGAAAACTATATATTAAAGTTTTATGCACATGGAGCCTGAGAAAGAAGAATAAAACACTGCATTAATGTTATAGATTAACTTGAAAAGACAGCTGATCCCATTGTGCTCACATTAAGTGAATATAAGGTTCACTGAGTGTTAACACAGAGAAGGAATTATTTTCTGTAGATACTGCTCAGACAGATTCTGGCCAAAGTATTATTACCAAGCATGTGAAAGCAATCTCTTGAAATTATATGAAAGTTATATTTTCAATTTCTTTAATTTTTCTGTCTACTCTTAGAGGCATTTTTTTGATACTCAGTACAAGCAGTAAGTATTGTTAATATTTTGTGGTTTTTACCAAAATGAGAAAATAATGTAAAAATTATGAGTAAAATAAGGTAAGTAAATTAACTGAGTATGAAACTTCTGAATAAGTCAAATGATAAAGAACATTCTGAAATAACCATTTTTTAGCAAGTTCCTTTTGAGGCTAGATGCGCTCACTAGCAAGGCCACTTGTCAGGAGTGGGTTTATTTAATAAGTTATTTGTTAATTCCTGAACTTACTCATATACACACTTTCATAGTCACAATGGTATGAATTACTTCCCTTTGTATTGTGATCTTCCCCTTTGGATACTGAGAACACTTCCATGATGTATACTTAATTTTTCTAATCTACACCATCCAATGAGATTACACATGATAGGGGAGTTAGGAATGAGCTATTTCTGTGGTTACAAATCTATTCTTCACTAATGCTTTCTTTTGATATTTCAGTAGCACACCATGGAAAGTAATTATCACATAAACTTAGAAACAACAAACATTAAAAAAGAAAATAACCGTAAAATCCTTCCTAAAATTGTCTTCTCATTATTTTGATGAGGAACTAGCATAAAATGCATCAGACCTAGAAAGTAAAACTGTATAGGAAAGAAATCACTCCTTTTCACTGTGTTGACTAACTTAAAAGAACAAAAAGTAAGCACTATGAAGGACAACAAAAAGGGCTTTTAAAATATTTTGACAGCAAAAGGAGAAACAAAAATAACATTAGTTTGTTGCTTGATGAGGTCGATAACCTCACAAAAAGGGACATAAACAAACTGGAGATGTTTAATGCCTTCTTCGCTTCTGTCTTCAATACCAATGCTGGGGTCTGGGACCCCTGGAGCCCTGTGATGGAAGACCATGACTGGGGGATGATAAACTCCCAGCTGACCCTGAAATTGTTTGAGACCTGCTGATCCAGCTGGATATGCATAAGTCTATGGGGCCCAATGGGATTCATCCCAGGGTACTGAAGAAGCTGGCCAATGCTGTTGCGGGACTTCTCTTCATTATTTTCCAACAGCCTTGGGAGTCTAGAGAGGTCCCAGACAACTGGAAGCTGGCAAATATTGTCCGAATTTTCAAGAAGGGTAAGAGGGAAGACCCTGGTAATTACACACCTGTCAGTGCCTGGAAAATTATGGAGAAGGTTATTCTGAGAGTTATTGAAAAACACCTGAGAGACAACACAGTCCCTGATCATAGAATGCATGGGTTCACAAGGGGAAAGTCCTGCTTAACCAACTTCCTTTTATGACAAGGTCACCCATCTAGTCAACCAGGGGAAGCCAGTAGATGTGGTGGTTTGGGATTTTAGCAAAGCTTCTGATACTGTTTCTCACAACATCCTTCTCGATAAAAAGTCAAGCACATACCTAGACAAGTCCATAAGACATTGGGTGAGCAATCTGCTGAGGGGTCAGGCTTGAAGGGTAATGTAAATGTAAAATGTAAAGTAAATAAGGTTACATCAAGCTTGTGGCCAGTCACCAGCAGGGTTCCCCAGGCTCAGTTTTAGGGCCAGTACTTTTTAATGATTTCAGAAATTATCTAGATGCAGGAATTGAACAGACATTAAGTAAGTTTGCTGATGATCATAGAATCATAGAATAGTTTGGGCTGGAGGGATGGAACATCCAAAGTTTCTCTGAACAACCTCTTCCAGTGCCTTACCACCCTCACAGTAAAGAACTTCTTCCTTATGAGTGAGCCTATGGGAAAGATGAGGAGGGACACTTTATCAGGGAGTCTAGTGATAGAATGAAGGGGTTTTTAAACTGAAACAGGGTAGATTTAGATGAGCTACAAGGAAGAAATTAATGACCCATCCCTGGAAGTGTTCAAGGCCAAGTTGGATGGGGCTTTGAACAAACCCATGCAGTGGAAAGTGTCCCTCCCTATGGCAGGGGGGTGGAACTAGATGATCTTTCAGGTCCCTTCCAACGCAAACCATTCCATGATTCTACAATACTAATCTAGAAGGAGCTGTGGACTCCATCGACGGTAGAGAGGCCTTATGGAGAGATCTGGACAGACTAGAGAGCTGGGCAATCACCAATCATACGACATTTAACAAAAGCAAGTGCTGGCTTCTCCACCTGAGACAGAGTAATCCTGGTTATACATCCAAACTGGGGGATAAGGGGTTCTACAGCAGTCCCACAGAAAGAGATCTGGGGGTTTGGGTTGATGGTAAATTGAATATGAGTCACCAGTGTGCCCTGGCAGCCAAAAGGACTAACCATGTCCTGAGGTGCATCAAGCACAGCATCACTGGCCGATTAAGGGAGGTGATTCTCCCACACTACACTGCGATGGTACAGCCTCATCTTGAGTAGTGTGTGCAGGTTTGAGCACCTCAGTATAAAAAGGACATAAAATTGTTAAGAGTGTCTACAGAGGAAGGCAGCCAAGATGGTAAAAGGTGTCAAGGGCAAGACTTATGAGAAGTGGCTGAGGTCACTTGGCCTGTTCAGCTTAGAGAAGACTTTGGGGTGACCTCATCACAGTCTGCAATTTCTTCAAGGAAGACGGCAGAGGGGGAGGTGCTGATCTCTTCTCTCTGATGGCCAGAGATAGGACACAAGGAAGTGGAATGAATCTGGTCAGTGTTGGACATTAGGAAAAGGTTATTCATTGAGAGGGTGGTTGGTCACTGGACCAGTCTCCCTAGGGAAGTGGTCACGACACCAATCCAGTCAGAGTTCAGGGATATGGATGCTGGCTCTTAGTCATATGGTTTAGTTTTAGTCAGTTCTGTGAGGAGCCAGGAGTTGGACTTACTAATCCCTTCCAACTTGAGACATTCTATGATTCTAAACTTGTCAGTAAAAGTTAAACAGCAAAGCAGAATTTTAAAACTGTAGAAGTTAGATTTTATCTAGAATTTGTTTACTGTTTTGTTCCAATTTTTGCGCTACTTTACAGGACTATATTTTCCATAAACTCAACATTTGTTTTTCCCTAAACTTGCACTGTGATCAGATCCATGACTGTATTCTGACAACTATATAGCCTAACAATGGAAAGTTGTAACGCACTTGGATTTTGAAGACTGTACTGTGATCTGACGGCTTCTTTAAAGAACCAAGATGACTACACTAATGGGTTCCAGTGCACCTGGTTTTACCCAAAGACTGGGTTAGCTCCAGAAAAAACAGTCCTATTACAGATCTAAGAACAATAATACAGATCTATGTCAGCAATACTGAAAAAGAAAAATGAAAGCACTACACTTGCTTTCTTGAAGTGCCTCATTTACTACGCTATTGTACTGGCAAGCTTGGTACATTTTGAGGTTTGGACTAGATGATCTTTAAAGGTCCCTTCCAACTGAAACCATTCTGTGATTTTCCACTTAACTGTCATATCCTTGCTTTTGTCATTTTGCAACACAATCTTAACATCCGTTCAGTGGTTTGGATATTAATATACTGGTCGTCTTTTGTGACCAGAAACATGGTCTGGAGGAAAGCAAATGCCACTCCTAACTTCAAAAAGAACAAGGAGGACCCAGGGAACTACAAAAAGAGGGACTGGAGCATCTCCCATGTGAGAAGAAGCTGAGAGAGCCAGGACAGTTCAGCCTATCGAAGAAAAGGCTTGGGGAAATATGGTCAATGTATATAAATACCTGAAGGGAGGCATGTAAAGAAGACGTAGCCAGGCTCTTTTCAGTGGAGCCCCGTGGCAGGGCAAGAGGCAGTGGGCACGAAACACAGGAGGTTCCGCCTAAACATCAGGGAACACTTCTTTACCGTGAGGGTGGCAGGGCACTAGAACAAGTTGCCAGTAGAGGCTGTGAAGTCTCCATCCTTGGAGGTGTTGGAAAAGCATCTAGATGCAGCCCTGGGCAGCCTGCTCTAGATAGGCCTGCTTGAGCAGGGGGGGGTGGACCCAAGATAACCTCCAGAAGTCCCTTCCAACCTCAACCATTCTGTGATTCTCTGACTGTGTAAGCACAGAAATGAAAATGAATGTTGATATTCTATTGGAACTATATGGTGAAAAATTAATCACTAATTCATAGAAGTTCACAGGTTTTTGAACCATTGTAGTGGAAATGCTCTGCAAGGTTTGATGCAAAAATTTAATTTTCAAGCAAAGATGATCTCCTGCCCTGAGACCAAGGATATCTCAGTTCAGATCCTCAACAATAGTTTTACAGGTATAATGTTGTTTAACAATTTAATCTCTCCTTGTTGTTTCTTATGGGCAAAATATAGACAACAATTCACTGTGTCAGAGGGAAACTAGAATTGATTTTGCATCAGTAAATATTTTTATATACATATATATATTTTATCTATTTGAAGAGGTATAGAATAATATCCATTTTTACAATTTCAAAAGTCAAAGTCAAAATGAATATAAATGAAACAATCAAGTAGTACAGTAAATAACAGCACAGAAAATCTAGCAACATCTCACAGCAAAATGCATTTCTTCTTACATACCAGAACATACAGCTCACTATTTTTATTTTAGGTTCACAGTGTAGCATCACACTTTACTGGTAAAAAAGAAAGAGAAATGGAACAACTAGTTGGATAATGGAAACGGCTTAAACTGTGACTCCCAACAAAAAGGTTATGTTCAAGAAACTACAGCTCAGGGTCTGAATCCTCCTCTAATAGTACCTATTTCTCTTCTTTGAATATGCTTATAACCAAGAGTGATTAAGCTCTTAAAATACGTGAAGTTCAGTACTTAAAGTAGCCAAGGCTAAGGCGCTTAGCACTTTGATGAAGAATACCCTAACCAATACTTGCTAGTACTAGGTGTCTTGGGAACAACATTTTGTGAGCTGCTTCGACTCATGTTTCTCTTGCAACAATCTGTTTGTGTCTTTGGGGCAGGAGCACATGCCATATAGGGCAGAAAGCAGTACAGCTGTGACATTCTTCCATACCTGCAGCAGTCTGATTTTTGTGTCAGGGAGGCTTATTTCTGCACATAATCCAGGTATAACGAATACAAAATTTTAACTAATCAAAATTTATACTGCTTAAAGGGGAAATGCCACTGAGCTTGCTAGAAGAGTTTCCAAGAATCTTACACACAAATGTAAGCAATTCCTCTAGAAAATTAGGCTGGAGCCTCTTCTCCTTCCTTGTGTCATGTAACCAGGATGAAAATATGCACGTCAAACACTCCCTTTCTTGGATATGACTTCACAGCTACAATGTTTTTACAATGAAAGAGGAGGAGAAAACAAGCTGCCATAACCTTTTAATCTGCAGCTATTTCTCATGCTCCTTAGCAGTTGAGGGAAGAGAGCAGATAAGGCCTTAAGTTTCATATGGGTCAGCTGCATTTCCTGTAACAAAATCTTCAGAATAATAAAAAAGATGCGTGGAAAAGCACAGACAAATAGTACAGAACTTGATATATAAAAGCATTTGTATGCAAATGAAGAAATTACAGATTCATGTCAGACAAAGGTAAAAAAAAGGAAAGATAAATGACTTGACAGTCATAATTGCTAGATAAAAAGAGAAAACAGGATGCTGGATTCACTATGTAAACAAAATCATGGGTGTGTTTGGGACTGCAATTTCTACGAAAAAATGTCACTAGGGTATGTTTTTTAAATAAATACATCTTTTTAAATCAACTGCTTGAAATTAAATGAAATCTGCAGAATATAGCCCTGATATTTCAGTGTTGGAATCAGAGTTATGTGACAGGATCAAAGCAGCCCTGATACCTCAGACCTTAACCTGAGACTACTATTACTTTGTCAGGGAGGCACTGGTTAACAGTAAGGAAGTTTTGTCTACCCAAGATATTTTATCAATCCAAAGAAAGGCTCACACACCTGGCTGGAAAAGTACCTTACTGTTTCATGGGGACACCTACATCTGTGAAGAGGTGACACATAATCTAGCTACCTCTAATTCCCCAACTATCGCACAGAATGGAACACTTCATGTTTGTCAGACCTTCCTGCTATCATTTTCATCATTGCACAAAATTTAAGGGAAAATTAAATGCATAGACATTCTAAGAAACTGATGCTTAAACACTTTGGTGACAATAAGAGATGCACATTATTAGTCGACATATTATGAAGTAAGACAAAGCCAATTGTACTAGATGACAGTACTGAAGTTTCCTGTCATATTTCATATTAGGAAGAAGAAATGGATCTTAACCCAAATGTTCCTTCTTAGAAACGTAGACCACTGTATTTTCACTGTTGTATGGCAGGGATACTCTCCATTGGGTTGTTACTTGGATCTTTTCTTGCATTCAGAAATGTCCCAAGTCACTATTGATGACTATAGCACAGATGCATTAACACACAATTTTTACACCACAGTTCAGCTAAGCAAAGTTCAGTCTCGCCTTTCCAATACACTTTGAGGTTGTCTGCAGAACTACTCTGTTATTAATTCAACTACATTAATTTGAATTCACACGAAGATTTGCTGTTATCCCATAACCATTAATCCAGTTGCGTTCACACTAATGCTTTCAGAGAATGTTGCCATCATTCCCCTAGACGGTAGTGCAACAAGCTATTATACTGGTAGATGAGCCACAGCCATTTTTATACAATGAGTAAAATTTCCAAAAGCATTTCAATGATCTGGGTAATGTCTACAGTGCTTCTCTATGAGACATATTAGGCCTTGCTAAAATTTGTCTTAACAACGGTCTTACCTGTAAATGACCTAGAGATGATAGCCTACAGCAAGATCAGTATTCCCACTGTATCAAACACTACATGTAAGCATTATGTATGTTTTTATGTCATTTAGAGTTCAAACTACCTACAATCTCTAGACATAGTTAAGGACTTAATAGGCTGGATATTCAGAATCTAGTCTTTCCATGAAACATCCAGCAAAATTTATACACATAGAGATAAGATGTAAATAGGTAAGAAGAGAGTTTGAGGCTATCCAATAGGGCAAAAGCACATGGAGAGCTTTTTCTTAACTTTCTCTGCTTTCTACACCTTCAGCATCACACTCGGAGACTGATGCCTGTTTTCAGAAATAAACTGGGATTTAGATATACTCCCCTAGATAAAGAGCGGGTTGGGTTAGTTTCCTAAAAATTGCTGTGTTGTTATGTTTCTTAAAGGCAGTAACTATTCAATGTAAATTACAGAAGCAGTTTACAAACAGAGAACTGACATCCCAGGCTCCTTTCTCTCAATAACTGCATTAATCCCTGAACTACAGTGCCTTGACCCTTCATGTCTTCCCTCTTTCCAACTGAATTTGGAGTTTATTCCTGCAAAATGATTCATCTTCAAAAGGAGAGGAAAATGCTGCCATCCCCAAATGGCTGTAGCATAAGAAGTAGGAGATGAAGGCTGAAAGAGCTTCTGTTTGAAAAGAGAACCAAGCGTAGGTTACCCACTTTCTGAGCAAACATCCTAAACATTACAGACTGCTGTAAAAAGGAGGAAAACATCAGCATCACTGGATTCATTTAAAAAGGAAAGAGCAAGATCGGATCAATTCACTGAAAGAATGCCTGCAGTCACCTATTTCCAGCAAAGATGAATTCTGTGAATCCCAAGGGAACCGAGATCGCCTGTAAGCCTGACTCAGGGCCTAAAAAGGCACATTTTATTTGACATTCCACATTTAGATTCAATAGCTATAATTTATAACATTAGTTCTTTCTTAATCCATGAGATATAATTTATAACTTTAGTTGTTTCTTTACTTATGCATTTCAATCATGATATGCCAGCCTTTCTAAGTCAGTGTGGGAATATATGCTGTCTGCTATTCTCAAGGGATATTTGTGACTTTGGTCGAAGCCAGGATATTTTGTTTCCTTTAAGATGACAACACCACTCAGTCACTAAATGAGTTAAAACAAAAATGTTCCATGGCTTTCAGTACTAATACTAAAACAGTAATTGAGGATAAAGAAGTAGAAGCTTTCGTAATTAAACTATAAAAGGCACCTGCATAAATAGGGAAATTTGCCACTGCTGTGAGAGTCCACTGATTCTGGTGGACCTATGACTCAAGACACCAGGAAAAGGAACTTGGTCCAAAATGTTCATCTTAAGTGAATAATATTTCATTAATCACAAAACCCCTTTCCACCTCCCAGGTCACTCTGGTAGAGAATTGATGATGGTCTGTGCTTAATTATAGAATAATGTCTGACAGAAACTGGTATCAAATCATTGTACGTCTCTGTTAACTAATGAGATAGTAAATATATCTGCACTCCTCTCTTGATTTTAGTCAGATGTTGGAATGAATTTTTAAAGTAACTGCTAAAGTAAATAAAAGTGAAGAGTTGACTAAGGCCATCGCTGAAGGAATCCTTTAGGAATATTAGTACCAGACTAGGTGGAACATCACTTACAATTCTGACCTATATTTAGTATAATAGCTAATCCTTTCTCTCTGAAAAATTAAGCTCTCGCCCATCTACCATGAATTTAATTGAGAAAGGAAAGGAACTGGATACTATGCAAAGAAATAACCTTGTGAAATAGAGTTCTTCATATTAAGACACCTGTCAGTACTGTCAGGGACTAATTTAGTATGTTTAGCAATTGCTTTTTCTAATTGTAGGTTGTTTCAATTATGTTTTGAGATAAAGAAGTGCTAGAACACTATGGCATGTGTCATTGCTGATGTGCTACTTCTGCAATTCACTGGAATTAACTTGTGGCTTATTTTTTTATAATACCAGCATTTCCTTCTTTCTAAGCAAAAGTGAACACACTACACAGTAGCACATACTCTCCCTATTACAATCTTTCTTTTTCACTCTGGGGATTATCTCACTATTTAGATTTGAACACTCTGCACCTTGCCCTATTTTTATTGAGCAGAAATTAATAGAAGTAATTCCATTATTCCATTTTGAAGCCTTAAAAAATGCCATAGGAAACAAATATTTTAAGAAAAAAGTAACTGTGGAGACAGTTTTCGTTCCAGAAAAATCTGATAGAAAACGTGTTTATCAGCCCTAGTGTGTATTTATAAGCTAAAATAATTAAAATACAATATCAATTAAAGAAACAGATGTAGATGTGGGAAAGGACTGTGGCATATGTTTAGAATCATGTGAGCATGTTCCCATTTGTGAAAGATACTCTTGTCAACATTTTTTCAAATGTAAAGCCAGCATTTCAACCACAATTATTAAATGTGGCTACAGTCAGAAAAAGTTACCAGGCAAAAGTCTTATTCAGTAAATCTGTTCTCCATATGTAGTCAGACCAAATGTACTCACTTAAGTGATAAAAATAAATTGTCACCATTTTTTACTCCTGTTAGCTCTGTACAGCCAAATACAGCTAAGAGGAAGTGAGTTGCATTCTATTTTAACTCCTGCACCACCAACAGATGATCTAGTTGTCGCATCTCTATTATTGATGATACCATACAAGCCAGAAAGCATAGAGCTTGACTGTGCAGGAAGAATGATGCAAAGGATGTGGTTTAATTAGACTATGGCTTTATTAACTCATCTGGCAATATTACCCAGCAATATGTCATACAGAGCAAGTCATCATTCTTTCATTGATTGTTCCAACTATTTTGAAGGTTGCTGTCAACTTTCCCTCCTTCCAGCCTAATTCCAGCTGTTGCTGGAGCCTCCAGCTCCATATTTTGAACCTAACCTCCTGGCCTAGCCAACTGCGGCCTTTTAAAAGGTAGACAGAGCTTCCAAACCATCGGTCTTTATTAATGTGTATCAAGAAGTCAGGTTTCTTTTCTGTCTAGACCTCATGGAAGGCAGCGAACAACACATTATATACAACAGGTCATAAAAAGGTATGAGAGGCAGTTCTGCTTTGACCTGAAGAACAGCAAGTAGGCTCATAAAGAGCTGACTATGTTTCTTCAGGCTCAGCATTCAATCCTTCAACATCTTTTCTCTAAGTAAGGTCCCTCAGTGATTCATTATCTCAAGGAAGAGATCTAGTCCTGACATATTTCTCTAGCTTTGTGGTTCTATGATAATTCTTTTAGTGGAAGATCTCGCTCCTAGTGTCTCACTACCGACTTCCCTAGCTCTTGCCTTCAATTTTCCTGTAATAAATTATTATTTGCCCCCTTCTTAAACTGGATATGTAAAATGTTAAATAAAAATAAAAATCAAAGAATCACAGAATGGTTGAGGTTGGAAGGGACTTCTGGAGGTTATCTTGGGTCCACCCCCCCCTGCTCAAGCAGGCCTATCTAGAGCAGGCTGCCCAGGGCTGCATCTAGATGCTTTTCCAACACCTCCAAGGATGGAGACTTCACAGCCTCTACTGGCAACTTGTGCTAGTGCCCTGCCACCCTCACGGTAAAGAAGTGTTCCCTGATGTTTAGGCGGAACCTCCTGTGTTTCGTGCCCACTGCCTCTTGCCCTGCCACGGGGCTCCACTGAAAAGAGCCTGGCTACGTCTTCTTTACATGCCTCCCTTCAGGTATTTATATACATTGACCATATTTCCCCAAGCCTTTTCTTCGATAGGCTGAACTGTCCTGGCTCTCTCAGCTTCTTCTCACATGGGAGATACTCCGGTCCCTTAACCATCTTTATGGCCATTTGTCGGACTCTGTCCAGTATGTTCATGTCTGCCTTGTACTGAGGAGCCCAGAAATGGACACAAAATCATTTTTGAATGTAGGCTTTTGTATTAGGTCAGGTTAGAAAAGAGAAGTATTAAACTGCATTGGACACCAGCATAATTCTGGTGGACATAAATACAGATTAATTTGTTCTTGCAAACCATCAGGGATGGAGATTCCACAAATGCCCCCACCTCTAACTACATTAGATCAGCTAGGCCTCCAGTGGCTAGGACTGCTGTAAAGAATGGGGAAATAGTGCTGGATGGTTCAACTTTGCTCTGCAAAGAAGCAGACATTACATGTACAAATCTGAATGTCTACAAATTGCTGAAAAGTGGCCATAAAGAAGATGGAGCCAGGCTATTTCCAGTGGTGCCCAGTGACAGGGCAAGAGGCAATGGACACAAACTGGAACACAGGAGATTGTGTGTGAATATCAGGAAAACACTTTTTTTTTCCTGTGCAGGTGAGTGAGCACTGGCACAGGTTGCTTAGAGAGGCTGTTGAGTCTCCATCCGTGGGGATATTCAAAAGTTGCCTGGATGTGGGTATTTGCAGCTTCTCCTTGGTGACCCTTCTTGAGCAGGAGGTTAGGCAATATGACCTACCTTCAGATGTCGCTTCCAACCTCAATCATTCCATGATTCTGAGTGCAAATATGAATTGGGGGTTAAGTTGCAAAATGAGCACATTTCATAGGTGATCAAAGGATAATACATACATTGCCTCACAGACAAGCTGCCATTCTCATTTTTATATTTTATGCTTTCCAATACTGTTGCTTTCCCAAGCATATGAGAAACTCAAAATTCACACATTCTCATAGCAGTTAAATATCCTGAAGAATTATTAACCCTTTGTACAGATAATGGCATGCAATTGGCAACTGCCTGACAATCTTTAGTTATAACTAGCAGCTGTCCGAAGTAATTTGACTGATTAAAAAACCTAAGCAAACAAAATTCGCACAGAAAATCAGAAATCAGATCTTCTGACAATGAGCTCGATGTCTCAACCTCAAAGCCTCATCTATTATGCTTGAGAACAAATTTTTGTTCCTTTCTACTGACTATTTGTATGTAATGTTGTGCATTCAGGGTTTTTTATGCATAAGAAAATGTTGTAGGCACTAGGCTGGTAGTAGAAACTGGTATCTAGAAGCCAGCTTCATATGCAGCACTGCTGTTTCCCTCATGACACATAAAAAAACATAGTAGCTACAATACGCTTCCACATGCTTAGATGGTTTGTGTTTTAACTTGCTGTATTTTCAATGAGGTACATTTAAAAGAAGAGGGTGCCTGGCACCACATGCATAATTTTGATGGATAGACAAACCATTCTCATCTAAAGTATGCTCACTTTATTAAAAGGAGTAATCTAATCTTAGCCTTTATTCTGTTAAATCAGTCATGTGTGACCCATTACTAACCCACTAACATGGAATGTAACTCAAGAGCCAAAGAATTATTTCCACCATATTGCTTATCAGAGAACTGGAAAATAGGTATATACTGTATTTTCTTGTTTAATCATTCTCATTGGTGATTTATTGGTAAACATACTACATCTGTGCATCTCAGCCTCTCTTTTCATCTGTTAATTCTAATTATCTTCTTCACATGTCCTATTTGTTTACATATATACAAAACCAGCATGTCACCAAAGAAACATAAAACCTATTTAGTGACTATCCGAGCAAAGGTATGATCCTGAAGGAAAGCCTTGCACTGTTTCCAGGAACAAAGCTGAAAATCAGACATTTTTATTTTCCCTATTCTAAACAGTCAGTTATCTTGAATTACTGGACAATTTGCCTGAGACCTGCTGAAGTTCCTAGGAATACAGAAGAGCTTGGAAAATGGGTGCTAGATTTCTGGTTTTATGTTCCAAGAGAAAAAAAAACCCACCCAAACTAGTCTTGCCAAAGACAGCACTTAGTTCTTTACAGTTTAGAAAGTGCTTTGAGACAACTTTAGAACAGACATGTAGGAAATGCTTATTACAGTTAGAACAGGGAACTGTATAGTCTGGTTCTCAGGAAATCACAGAACTGCTATTGTATTTTGGGCTTTCTTTTGGGAATTTATTGGCCTAATATCTGTCAAAATGGCAGATGAATACTATTAGAAAAATACCTGAAACTAGTATTTTAGAATGTGCTTTTTGATCTGTAGAAGACAGTTGTTATAAAAGATAACTAGGAATAATCTCAGTGAAAAATGCAAATTGTTAGTTTTTTGTTTTGTTTTCGTTCTAATTTCAAAACACAATTAAGATCTTTACCATTGCTTCCTCCACTTTCTCCTTCTCCCAAACAAGAAATTTTTAAATTTTGGTTGCTTCAGCCATGATCTTAGAAACTGCTTTTGAGCAGAGACACCTATGAATCTTCACACAATATGAAAGTTAAGTCAAATCTATGAGTTTCTATTAAGAGATATCATGAATGCTTTCTTTAAAAAAAAAAACAACCACATATAAAGCGCTCATTTTACTACTAAACATCTAATTCATATGAAGAAGACAATAAAAATATTTTACTAAATGATAACTGTGAATGGACAATATTTGCTATATCAAAAGGAAATGTTTCTCCCCAGATAGGCTTGTTTTTAAATACTAGTTAGAGAAAGGCTATTCTAACCTGATAAAGCTTAAACTACACAAGAACCTAAAATAGTATTCATGCACGTCTCTAAGAATGCCACTACACGGTACAAGAAAAATTAACAGTTTCAACAGATTACCATGGTTCTTAGAAAGCATAAAGAGAGATGCATTGCATGCTGCAGTGGAATCTTTTTAGCTGTTGTAATCATTAGAGCTATAAGAGAATCTGTTATTTATTCAAAACAACTTAAAGTAAGTCTAAAGGTCCCAGTGTGATGTTTTCACTTCTAATTTTCATCAAATGTTGATAAGAGTGGAATCAAACTAGTCAGTTATCAGTCTTGATGTTGGCATAATGTGACTGGAAATGTACTATTTGTAATTACTGGAAAGGAAACAAATTACCTTTAAGAGGAAAACCATAGGTAGAAATTGCAGAAATTAGATGTGTTAGGCTGCTCTTAAAAAAAAAAAAAAAAAAAAAAAAAAGTACCTGTTACTTGTCTTGCATTCTATGAGAATAAATATATATATAAACCAAGGGCAAGTATGTACTTATAGAAGTATGGACTTGATGACTGAGCAGACACTTCTAATCTATAATTTCTAAGAAATACACTAACAGCAAGTGACCTTTTTATATGATTTGTTCCATGTCTGATTTCTTGGAAACACAACAGCAACTGGATGAAACGACTGATGCTAAACTTTTGTTTAAAAATCCTCAAAAAAGCTTTGGAGTTCAAAGATAGAAACAAAGCTCATACAAAAATCTTATGCAAAATCTTAGGTCACAGATTATTAAGCACACGTTTAATTTTAAGCACATTCTCAGTACATCCTAATCAGTACAGCTAACCTTTAAGGATACATTTAGATAGGTTTGAGATCCTATGTAAGCACCATGCTAAGTGGAAATGGACACTATGGAATGCAAATCTCCAACTGTGTCTGAATTTACATTTTTAGTGAAAAGACAGGCATTTTGCTGCCCAGGAGAAACACAGAATTTTACACAATGGGTTTCTTGGCTGTCTGAAATAATTCTTTTCCTTATTTTTTGCTCCTACTGCTACTATCTGCCTAGTTATCTGAAGATGAGCACATGGAGTATGTTTTCTGAAGTGGTATCATCCCAGCTATATCAGTGCTGCTATTGTGTTTTTTATCAGCAGACAACCTAAACAAGGAATCACTTAAATTCCAGTCACTTACTGTGTATCTCTAGACTCCAAAGCCAGAAAGGATCACACTGATTGTTTTATCTGACATCTTTATAAATAAATGTTAGATTTTTCTCCAGATGTGGAATTAAAGCAAAAAATTTCAAATTCAAAGTACTAAGCTTACTAGCTCCTCTGGTTGGCTGGGTGAGTGAATCACCTTCAACATTAAAATACTGGAATCTATACCCAGATGAAAATGTTGGGACTTCAAACAGCAGAGAGACAGAAGAGATGAAATCAAATCTAATAATCATTAGCAAAGATGGTGGGCTGCTTTTCTTTAATAGATGCTCATCTTTCCCAAGAAATATGTCATTAAGACCAGGAAAAGTATGTCTAGAGGACAACTTCCCTATAGAGCATGTGGCTGCAAGTGGAACTGAAAATGCTGAGGAGAGTATACTACAAGATTATTGTATGAAGAATTACTGGATGATAAAAGGGAGGGACTGTTGCAAAATACAGAAGTTGTTCTCTAGCCCTAATCATCCCAGTCCAGCCATGTGCTGCTGATCATACAGTGCTGCACAGTTTTCACAGCACAGAATAGGATGGAAATGATGTCAAATTGCTCACCTCCCCATGACAGATTGCTTGCAATAATACTATGTTTTCCATCATGTATTTCATAATTTAAAAGCAAAATATGACCCTTTGCTTTCACTAAACCAAAGACTATTACTCAAGAGGACTTGAACTGTGAAACCATCTCCTTTCCATTCCTCATACTTGGCTTATTAATTGGAAAACTAGGGCATTTCAAATCTAAGAATTTAAATTCTTAGATTAAATTTAAAAAAAAACAAAAAGCCAAACAAACAAACCATAGCAACTTCATAACCCCAGGTTAAAGAGCAATCATTTCGTTTTCCATCCAAAAATACAACTGTCCTGCCTTTTATCTCTCTGAGGGACAAAGGAACAAGAATATTGCATTACTCTTCCCTTCTTGGTACCTCTACCTCTGCACTGTACCGGCTCTGACCCCAGACCTCCCCCGGTGGCAGTCAGGGAAATCTGAGCATCCCCACCCTTGCAATCTGGAAAGCCAAGAGGCTAGCTGAAGGAAGGATCATCACCTAGCAGTACTGTGCTCTGAGACTGCAAATCTGAAACTAAATTTTCTCACCCCCTGGCCTGAACCTAAACTACAAGGAAATCCTCCTTATCAAGACAGAAAACTGTTTATTTAGGTGATAATAATGATCTGCTCACAGGAGAATTTACTTGCCTACACAATATGCTCCTGAGGTGTTCTCACAATGGAGGAGGAGTTTTCACCATTTATGTTAATTGCAAGGGTAAATCTATACTACCAGGGCAAAAATCCTTTCAGACAGAAATTCAAATCCTTTAAGTATCATATTCTCATTTCAATATTTGTACAATAATTCATACATAAATGAAACAGTCATATTTACAGATTGAATGAATGCTACTGATGAAAAAGGGAGACTAAAATGCCCTCTTATCAATATCAAACTCCTCTATTAGCTTTATTGTCCGCCTTCGGTATTTCTTTTCAGGAAAGCAACTGCTCTTAGGTGATGTTATTTACCTACATGGTCTGTCCAGCCTGGGCACACTGACAGGTAGTACCAAGCTATTCCTTCTTACTTTCTAATAATAAGGACGGTTCCTTTGTAATGACCAGATTGGTCTCACTTCAATCACTTACTATTGTTTCTATGCATGGGAAGATGCAACAGTTCATTTACTCTGTTGACTCATAATCTGCACTGGGAAAACAATACTGTAGCTCATCAAATGTAATCAGCTACTAATTGAAAGAAAATGAAAGTTTGAAATTACATGGCACCTTCCAATAAGGCAGTATAACAAAGGCTATTTATAGGTTCTCACAGTCTCCAAACTGTAGTCACCTCAAGGGTGGAC
This sequence comes from Falco rusticolus, assembly GCF_015220075.1. Classification (NCBI taxonomy): domain Eukaryota; kingdom Metazoa; phylum Chordata; class Aves; order Falconiformes; family Falconidae; genus Falco; species Falco rusticolus. The sequence continues at coordinate 6,571,084 of NC_051196.1, forward strand.
ATGAGTAGCTATTTTGTAGCAGAGGACAGCACAAGTATTCCTGGAAAAAGCACATGATTTTAGTAGGCAAAGAGTTTTTCTTTCCAAAAAGAACAATCACCAGGAAACATAGGCATATCAAAATGGATGCCATTGTCCTGAAATTCAGCCAAAAAGAATAGACCTAATAGTTGGCCTTAATAATAAAATGCCACTGTCACTTATGTTTCCACAAATAATTCCACATCTCCAAAAGAATTCCTCTTATTAGAAGATCAACATAAACATTCTTAGTATCAAGATATAGGGCAGCCTAAGAACACATCATCAACTCTGCTTCTCCACCTTTTGTGCATATACTTAGAGCTGTCTTTACTCAATTGCTTAATCTAATAAAACCACATTATACACCAATAGCTGAATCAATGTAGGTACCATAATCTAGTTTTTCTAAAATGGATGTGCTTTCTTCACCCAGATTTAAAGAAACTCACTTTTCAGAAAGCTCTGAAAAACTCCTGTATGAAAAACAGGCACGTTTAAAGTTCATCAGTTTAAGATTCCAAAGACAATACTCACATGAACTTTTAGAGCCTTTTGCTTTGAAACATGTACCTTTCATTTTCCCATATTCCCTTAATTCATGGCTGTTCATGCAGACTGACTTGTATTCGTGAGTCAAATGCTACAGAAATAACCAACCATCATGTTAAAAACAGTGAATCATCATGAAGCAATTTAATCTGTTCCTCACTTTATGATTAGCATTCTCATTCCTATTTTTTTACCAAAAAAAAAAAAAGAAAAAAGCCCTAATCCAGGGAATCCTTCAGTCTGTACTTCTCTACTTAGAATAAATATGACATGTAGAAATAGCAGCAATGATGCTATTGCAGATGTTCTGTCCTATATCAGGTCTTGGAACCAAAGACACATCATGTGGAGTATGTGCATATTGCTATGTATATATGCTATCTACATATGACGACCTCAAACTAGAATGTGATGTGAAAACTGTTGTGGGAACAAAACCAAAACTTTTTTGCAATTTAGCTGCAATGAAAACTACAATGAATTATAGCATGAACTGCAAGAATAACACATGAGCATTTCATTGTTTCTTATTAAAAGTAGTCAAAATATTTCCATCTTCATAGAAAGGGCAGATTTTGAAAAGGCTATTTTATCGAATCTAGATTGCACAAATGCAGTTGGTTTGACTAGAGTTTTAAGTGGCAACAAGTGAGGAAAGGGGTCTTCAGACATCCCAACCTACTCAAGCACCTTTCTACTTTAACTCAATTCTATTTCTTTCAAAAAGCATTCAGGAGATTTCTTTTGACTCCATTGAAGAAGGTAAGTTCTGAAACTTCAGATGTTGCCACAAAACTAGATTTTCATCCTATAGATGGGTCAGATCTACCCATAATTTCTTGCCTGAATCCTTTTCAGTGGCAACTGAAAACAACAATGTTCATGATTACATGCAAATATATTTTTTTTTTAAAAAAACACTGTTGGCAGTTTAAAAGAAGAAAAGTTAGGGGTGTATTGCTGCTAACCAAAATTCATATGCTGTGTTAACTTTTACTGCACGACTTCCTGAATTTTTTAGCAAGGGAAACTGCTTGAGGCAGTGCCCATAACCACACCATTTCTGAATGAGTGAGATGCATATTCGAGTAGCTTTCTTGAGCAAAAATGATAGCTGGTATTTTGAAAAAGAGCTGCTGTCTTTTTGAACAAGAGAAGACACAGATACAAGAAATATTCAGAACTGGATTTTACAGGTAATTCAGCAGAAGAAGAATCCACACAAAGTTAAATCTATAGAGATGTTAACAGTCATTTAGCTTCCCTCTGAAAAGCATATTACAATTTATATCATGGTTTGATGACACAGGGAGTTCAGTAGCAACACTGGTTTCAAAACTTCTGGGCTTTTTCCTGGCTCTTGGCAAAGTTTGCTACCAGCCTCACTGTGTTGACAATTCATGGAGCTGTGCTGTGAACGTTTCATAGAACCTGAAAAAACAGCCCTCTCCCTCTTTCTTTTTTCCCCATATTTTTTTGTTTTGTTTTTAAGGCTGACAAGTTATACACTCCAACTTTCTGCATGAGACAGAAAATAGAAAGCAAATGCAGTATAAGACTTAAACCCAAACTTTACAGTAGTATCCTCAAATCCCAATGGACCTTCAATTCAGAGACTGACATACACAACATGGCATCTGCCATTTCATTCGTTGTCATCCTGAAGAAATGCAACGATAACAGCAAACTGTATCTCAGGAAGCACAAGTCTAAGAGCAAGCATTGCCACACACCCAAATAAAACACATATACTTTAGCAAGCAAGTATTGTCCCATATTCTCTCCACAGAAGCTATAAGGGCTAAGCTTTTCCATCTCCTGCTGCCCTTCAAAAGCAAGGGGAAAGAGGAACTTCAGCCAAACCCACGACAATACGAGTGAAGAGAGCAAAAAGGGATGGCATGGGATGAACAGCATAAAGAACATTAGGAATTTTCTTAGTGAGTCCATTAGAAGCAGAAGGCAGCAAAGATTTCAACCAGATGAGTTTCTGACACCCACTCTCTTATTCCAAGTACTGATCTTTAACCAGCTCTTGTGGAAGCTGTTTTTCCATACAGGCAAAAACTTTTGTGAGGAACAGCTAAGAGAAAGGATCCTCTCAGGACTAAGTGTTTAATTGGGTAAAGAAGAGCTATACGTAGGTTAAGAATAGGATTGTATTGCACGCTAGTGATTCAAGCAGGAATCCTTGTGCCATGGTTATCAAGGTCATTCCCACAAACGGTGTCTCAGCCCAACCAAAACATAGATACAACTGTACAAATTACTTCAATTACGATCTGAATTATAATGAAAGACATTTGTAATGGTAATTTAAGGGGGGCTGTCTCCAGAGGGTACCTCACAAGAAAGTGTATTCTGGCCTGAAAACCTCAAAGCATCGTGCTCTTGGAATAGTATTTTAATATGCAATGAATCCTCAAGGTAGTGATCTGAAAGAAAAACAGTCATACACCTTTAATGAAGATTATTGTGGTAGACTTATAAAACTGCTACATTAGAGACTGATAAAAATCTGTTTAATTCTTCTCTATAGTTTCTGCATGAAAGTCACACAAGAATGATCCACACATGTTTGCAGTTAAAGGTTCAAATTAATTTTAATTTAAGTATGCATCCCCTTTTCTTGTGTTTTTTTTCCTCAGAGAGTCAATAATAAGTGGAAAAAAGATTTCATAACTGTCAGAAATCACCAATTCCATGGCTACTGGGTGCAGTTTTACTTGAAAAAAAAAATGGAAGTCTCTTTTCAAGGGAGCATCATTGCTACAGAAAGTTTTATTTTAATTAAAAGTAACTGTCAGAAACTTCAAAGAGGCCAGTTATACACAAAAATATCTGTCAGGACAAACTACTCCTTGACACCCACTGGAAAAAGAAGTCCAAGTAGGAAGAGGGGCAACTACTATATAATTCAGAGGAAGGGGTTGTTTTGTTTTCACATCTAAGACATGCAAAAATTTTACTTGAAAAGTTTGACCTGACCACAACATCCATTTACTGAAAAAACAATAAAAGGTCTAAAACACAGAATAAAAAAATCCATTTTAAATGTAATTTGTAGTAGCAAATCCTATAAATTTTACACCTCAAATCCATTGTTCTAAAATCAGAAAGTGAATGCTGTAATTTTGTTGTAGATATGCTTCTTCACATCTAAAAAAGCAGAGGAGTTTTGTCTTTAAATGATAAAAGTCAGCTCATTGATAAAGGAACAATGAGTAAGACTTGCAAGATGCAGAAGGCAGTCGTGTTAAAGGAAGAACAAAAATAAAAGGTCTACTTCATAGGACCATTTGTGGGAAATAAAATGTTGCGATATATTCTGGGAGATCTATTGCTTATGTACAGAGACCTATTTTTTAAATATGAATATATTAGTCTTAATAGCTTCCATTTTTCTTAGGCTCTCCTATCTTTCAAAAGATTCTGACTAACAAAAGGACAGAAGATTTGTTATGATGAAAGTGGCCTAGCTTGTAAATGGCTTAATTAAAGGAATATGATCATCTTAGAACAGTTTGTACATAGAAATATAATAGACTGTTTGATCTGTTGTCCTAAGCATCATTTTTGTAAATATAAATTAAAGGTTTTAGTGGGAAACCACAGTGTATGTGTTTTGTTTGCTTTGTATACTTGACATCTGTTTGGTTTAAATTAATTTCACTAGATATTCTCTGTGTAACACAGCACAAGTGTGCTCTCAGTTTCTCATCTTTTGGTAGAGCTTTCAAAAAGTAACAATGAGAGGGGACCTTTTTTTTAAATAGAAACGTTACCATAAATCATCAAGAAGTTGCACAGGGACTAAAGGGCAGAGAGGGTACCTGCAAGTTCTTTTAACAAAGTTGACAGTATACTTTTCGCATTTCAGTAAATTTCAACTGAGATAATTAAACTGTTATTTTTAATGTTTCCAGCCAGTGTATCAGAAAAATACAGACTAGACTGCTAGCCTGAAGAATAGCGTCCAGAAGCATTTTGTTGCCCTTGACCTTGTCTGAAAACTTAAGTTTCCAGAGACCCCCTGTCTTCTGAGAACTTCCTAACAAAAATGCATTAACAATGAGTTCTGGTCTGTATCATCCTGCAATACCACTCATCTTGCATAGAAATGAAAACAAAAATGCTTAGTTGCATAGCCCATAATGCCATTTTCTTTTTGTTCCCATGGTCTTTGGTCTTGGTTAATATACTTATCAAAGAAACATTGGAATGTTACCAGCTTTACTTGAAATAAGCAATACAGCTTCCTAGAAGAAAATAAAAGACTGTCCACTTCTCCCTTGGTTTATTTATTTATTTAAAGACTGAACTTTTTTTTTATTAATTAACCAACTAAACTAATAACTGTCAAATCAACAAGGTAGGGATGGGCTTATTAACAGTTGCTCATGACAGGTAAATTTGGCCCCAACACTTCTTTTCTCTTACAGTATTTGCAAGAATGTGTCCCAAATAAAAGCCCTCTGCAGCCCTGGACATCAAATACATTCATTGCCAGTGACCAAGGAGTCTGTTCCAGAGCATATTAAACCCATGTAAGTCTGGAGGCCCTTCAACAGCAAGTCTGCTTCATAAGTTTACCCTCTTTAGAATGTGACTCCAGTGCCCTTTCACATGCATCGCCATCACAGGTAAGGATAGCATGGAGGGGACGAGCCAACACACCCAGAGAGCTACTCCTCTGGTCAGCTCCTTTGTCTGAACGTACTCTCATCCTGCACTGCCTCCTTCTTCCCCCTCTTTGCCCACATCATCATATGAATTGAACACATCCATTGGATACTAATCTTTAAAAGATTCTGTTAACAACGAAAAGGTTTCCCAGGAATCCACATAACACCTTGATCTAATGCATTATTGTTTTCAAAAATTATAATGAGGATGAGTCCAAGACACTCCAAAGGATTTACTTAAATAATGGAAGGGTGCAGCAGTCTGCCCTGAAGGTGCTCTACTGAAGCATCTGCTTTGCTACTCTATCAGCCTGTCCCAGGATTCATACCATTTGTGGGACTTGATCAACATTAGAAAACAGAAGTCATTTCTTCCCTGCATCCATGTTTCTGAACTCCAATTAAAGTTAGTCTGGATTCTGCTGGTATGGAAGTTGAGGATATAATTAGACTTTTCATCGCCCTCAGAGTCCATTCCAATGTAGCACTTACACTATCCTGTCCAGTAAGGCAGATTTTTCTGGTCTATATTTAAGCAAGACAACATGACAGGTAGTGCATTTTCAGAGGATTATTATATGCCTTGGGTGGTGTGATAAGGCAAGAAGCTGAAGGCTTTCCTTTAAGTGTCTTTCGCTATTACAAAATGGAATTTATAAATCAAAGAGGAGAAAGAGAGAGTCAGACTCCTGCACTTAAAGGGCATTATCGACATGGCCATGCCATCACTGACAGCCACTCAGGAAGCTCTGACTATGTTCAGACTTTTAAAGCCATTCCATAACCACCAAAAAAAAAAAAAAAAATTATGGAGAATTTTACTTTCAAACCTCAAAGCAATATTGTTGTGATAATCTACAACTGACTCTTGACATAATTTCCCCATATTACCAATGAATCTGAATAAAACTAAAGCAAGGCTTTATCTTTGCTTTAAAAGTGTGACCTGGTCAGTTTTAGTATGATTAAAGTGAGAACAATCTCTGCACTCAGAGCTTGATCAATGGTTCAGCTACTACTAAATACGGGGTAACAAGATGAGGCATTTATTGGAGTCTCTGTTGAGTTTTTTCTCAGAACTTGAGCTCACTTTTTGACTTTCTAGAAAATTACTGCTAAAGAACCCAAAACAAACTATTAGACTGATAAATGAACAGATAACAGGGTTAGTGTGCAGGAAACTTATTTAGCCCTTATTTGCTTTATTACAAAATTTCTGTTGAGTTTTCTTTTTTTTTCCTGTTTAGCTATATATGCCATATGATTACAGCTGTGTTGTAATTGTGATATTGTGACTCTAATTTAGAAGTTAGGGGGGTTTTGGTCACCTTTATTCATTAGCAGTAATATAGCAAAAATAAGATTCTGAATAAAGCAAATTCAATAATCAAGTAAGATTACATAGTTGACAAATAGAACCTGGAATACAATAACACTATCAGCTTCCTCAGATCTGTGCTCTGATGGCCTTCCACCCGAAATTTTCCCTAAAAAAATGATGGTGTTTTTTTGTTGGGTTTTTTTTTTTTCCGTTTTGTTATGGGGGTTTTTGTTATTTGCAACATGGAATCAGACAGAATTTAGAATATAAAATTGATTCCATTTGTGTTTTCTAGTTAATACATACACCCTATACATCTCCCCTCAGTCCCCAGTCTTATATTATGAAAGGTCAAACAAAACTTCTCCCTTTGGTTTGTGACATATAATTTTTCCATCAGGATAACCTAAAATTAAGCTTGTACTCTGTAACCTCATTTAACGAAAATAAACTATGCTACAACAAGCCAGCTTTTCTGTTTGGATTCTACAGCCATTACACGGGACTTGGCCCACCACAGAGTTAGGAAATGATGAATGCTGGCCACAAACATTCTAGAAGTTCAGCATCCACAGAACCCTCCTTCACTGTGCGAGAAAAATGTCGTTTTCCTACAGTTAGTAACACTGGCTTTCACTTCTGATACTTTTTCTGAAACCTGCCCACAGGATGGACGTTTGATATCCTGTCAGCAAATGCAGTTTAGGTAGCTCTAGAAAAGGAGGAGCTTGATCTTCTGTAATGTGGGAGTAAGGAGTGTTCTGCTAAACATACTGTAGCATCACAGCTGCGAGAATGTAGAACAACTTGTGACCTTTCAACTCTAGACATATTTTCCTTGGTGAAAGTTGCACAGCAAAGAAAACTCAGCTTGTATAAAGCAAGAGTGGAAGAGAAGAAAGCAGAAATTCTAGTAACATCTATCAAAATACAATTTCTGATGTATCTGTAGACAGGCCAGAATTCTTGGTAGCTTTCAGCTGTCAAAGTACTGAAACAAGCAGTCTCTTAATCTCTCATAAGTGAGTTCTCAAGTTTCTTTGAAGTTTTAGGGGAGTTGTTTGTTTTGTTTTAAAAAAGAAGGAAACTAAAGTGGAAAGTCTTTCGATTTCTACATTATCTAAAATACATTTATCATTGATGAAGTTTTGTCACTAAATTAACAAATAACAGCCCAACAAAAATCTAAGCAAGTTGAACCAGTGCTCTGGTAATTACCTGAAGCATATTTAAACATTTGAAGTGCTCTAACAGAATTCTATTACACTGTTATGTCTTAATAGAAATTGCCTTCTACAGAACTTCCAAGATAAAGTTACGTCATGTCAGAAGTTATGTCTTATTCTTCCTGTAACTAATCTCCCTAGATCTTCCTGTATTAACTGTCTCCTTGAACTGAAATTTACACAAGTTGAACGTAAGATGATTCAGCTCAAAACAAGCAGCTATGGGGCAAATTATTAGTTAAAATACAAGTGTTTTAAGGAAAGAAGTAGCAGATACCATGAGAATTAGTGTGAGGTGAAGGAGTAGCATCAAATAACCCGTCATAAAAAAGAGTAACACATGAGCAAGGAAAAAAAATATGTGGAATATAAAGAGAGTTTTCTGTGCTCTCTACTTCCTCCCCCAAACTACTGCTTTGGGTGCCTCACAATTGTTTCCTAAATAAGAGGAATCTGCACGTTACTCTCCTTAAAGAGACTTGTCACAATCCAGTAGAACTGATCCTGTGACACTGAAAATTTCCTGAGTTCCAAACAGATCACATCCATAATACTCTGCTATCCACCCATCTTTGATCAGATACAATTTATCATATACTCCTAACTGTAACCAGTCTACACTTTGTAAAACAAAGGAAAACAATCAGCATGGCTTTGTAAAATGTTCTCATTATCTTACCATTTTGCACAGGATAGAGTGTTTCAGATTCAGTTTAAACTGCTAAACACTGAGCTGTGGCATTTTAGGTCCAGGCACATTATGCGTAGTGTTGAGCATCCATTAGCATGAGATTACGTACGTCAGTTACCACGCACGTATGTAGGAAGTGGGTGGATCAGAGTCTGACTTTTAGTTACTTCTTTACAGAGATGAATTTAATATATTTTCAAAACAAATTTTCTTCAGCATTAATAGTGGTTTAAAGGCGTTAGCATGACATATTACACATGCAAAATAGGAGTCTTAATAGTTTGCAGTACAACACCCACACTACTTCAGAATTCTGCAACAAATGGGATTTAATCTTACCTTTAGTGTTCAATTAATGGCTGAGGCATCTTTTAGCTGAATTTTATTTCTTAACAGAACACATTACCTTTAGATTGGACAATGTGATGAAAAATCTATTTTTCAGACTTTTAACTTGGATGGGAACCAGTGTGTTCCTATATGAGAGCACTGAGTAATCATGTGCAAAATAGGACCACCCAACATCTGTCTATATTCACTTGGAAGTCAGTTTTATATTCCTCTGCTAAAGGACTTGCAGGAAATTTATACCGAATACATGGGTGGGGTGGGATAGAATCCTTCCTCTTTGCTTAATCACATTCAGGGAAGAGCAATGATCCATTTTGTCTGGTTCTCTCCATTACTCTTTCTAAAATTAACTCACATCTGACATTATAACATATGTTAAATATTATGTAAGTGGTCTGTTCTATATTTGGTTTATTCAGTCATAAATCCTGGCATAGACATGAGAAAAAAAAAAAAAAAAAGTCGCTCTGTGGGGGTGGGGGGAGGGGGGAAACAACCCATACCAGAAAACCCCCACCACCTTTTGCAGAGAAAATTAAATTGATAAAAGTTGGATTACTCCCCTTTCCTCCTAAATTCATAAAGGACCTGAAATAATCCATTGACATTAGGAAAGCCCACAAGATTTTCTCCACTAGGGAAAATATTTTGCAGGTGAGTATGTTCTTCTACTTGTAGATATGGAATTTTCACAGCCTGAGAGAGCTTTAGAGTTACAGTTATTTATGCTGAAATAGGCTCCAGTCTGGCAGGCCCAAGATGTGTGTCTGTAAGTGTGTGAAAGCCAATACATAATGGCCATAACAATGAATTAGGAGATCCCACGTTGCCTTTCTTACTGCTCTTTATTTTCAACTGCTTTACCAGGGATATCAAGCACTCACTGTAGCTGAGAAAGTAAGGTTTTGGCTGGTAGTAAACTTTGACTGGTTTTCTGAACCAGTCTACCAGACTTCCCAGAATATTTGTCACAACCGTATTTCCCCGAAAGCTGTGCAGTGTTTAGTACAAATTTTTCAACATTGTCTTTTATCAGTATTATTAGTCTCATTTGATTTGGTTTAGCTGAAATAAAATACAGAGGCACTAAATTACATATAGCACACCATTTTCACTCTAAGGACACTGACCTTGCTTCATACCCACTGTTCTGAACTACTTAAGAGCTGAAGGATTTCATACCGCAAATGCCTGCATTGCTGTAGTGAACACAGGGTCTAACAGCTACAAAAATACTTTGGTGGTAAAAGGTAGCATATAAAATATATCTTCCCTTCATCTCCTTAAATCCCATTTTCTGAAAACAGCTTGATAGCGCCAGACACGTGTCAAGTTCAGTTCTGAAAGAACTTGCTTACAGGTGTGGCCCTCAAAAGACAGACACGGACAGTTAAACAGGAGATGTCAGCAACACAAAGGTTAATACTGTCAAAGAAACTGGAATCACCTGACAGCAAGGTGCCTAAATGTCTTCAGCAGAGGAGTTACTGACCAGTCCTTTTACTTCAGGAGTCGTCAGGTGCAAGAACAACTTGGAAAGCGGGATAGTGTCTAACCAAGGCGGTTTTGCCCATGCAGCTTGGAACCATGTGCCAATTATACAGAAATATCAGCTGTCCAGTTCCAAAAATCATTCCTTCTGGCAGCTTGAAAGGCCTTGTTTCTCAGGAAAGTGTACCTGACATTTCCTTGTACCACACCCAGAAAAGAGCATATGTATTTCTTTGATATTAACGTCAATACCTGTGGCTAGTGGACTTGAGCACTTTTCCATTCTGATAGCATGGATGACTGATACAATTCTTACTCAGGAAAATGTCATCCAGACTCTGCGGCAACAGGGACAGAATAAAAAGATCTGTCTCTGAAACATTAGCACTTAATTAAAAAGCCTTAAACCATCAGGAAGGATAGTTCTGTACCGCTTAATTCCTTCTATAAAGAGCTGTTTTTTAAATCTGAACAGAGCCACGTGTAAATAAGATTTTTAATGTATCGACAGTTATCCAAAATCTACAGTTACATCTTCCTTATATAAAATTATTTCATAGCCATAATTATGTCCGAATTATATGTTTATTTCTGAATAGAAATAAGTCCAAGCCACATATAATCACTTCTCTCCTTGGTCACTGGTGCTGAAGAAACCAACTTTCTTGGATTTAAAGCCACAGTGAGATTTTTTTATGCCAAGGTTCACACTGAGATATACCAAAGCAGAGTCGCAGAAGAGCACTGAAAGACTTACTCTGACCCACACACCAAAGCAAGACATTATGAGAGCCTGACGATATTCAGCTGCAGCTGAGTGGCCAAATGGATGGTTCATATGCAAAGGTGATTCTATCACAGAATCACAGACTGGGTTGGGTTGGAAGGGACTCTAAAGATCACCTAGTTCCACCCCCCTGCCACGGGCAGGGACACGTGCCACCAGCCCAGGTTGCTCAAAGCCGCGTCCAGCCTGGCCTTGGGCACTGCCAGGGATGGGGCATCAAGGGCTTTTCTGGGCAACCTGTTCCAGTGTCTCACTACCCTCACAGTGAATATTTTCTTCCTAATATCTAATCTAAATCTGCCCTCTTTCAATTTAAAGCCACCACCCCTTGTCCTATCGCTACATGCCCTTGTAAAAAGTCCCTCTCCAGCTTTCTTGTAGGCCCCTTTAGGTACTGAAAGGCTGTATCGTGTTGAACCACTGTTAAAATATTGAAAAGCATTGCCATCCTTGTTTGGAATGACAGATATTTTGCATATGACATAATATGATCTAATATGATGGTTCAGAGCAGCGGAGATCAGATTTTAGTCAGCACAGGCTGCAGGAATAAGAATTAAGCATGTGATACCTTGCTTTATCTTTCCTGACAGGCAGCTGGGCCTTCTACAAATGTTATTCTCCTACTACCATACCAGACATTTCAAATAGAGCATACGTAGAGTTCCCAGTCCTAGTGTAGTTGACATTACCTAGGCTATTACGCAAGAGAAAAGCTACTCTATAGTTACTCCTGAAAGATAGTTCTCCATTTTCTTGTTAGCCCACAATCGGGCAAAGCCACTTGCACAGGCCTGTTTTCTTGAGCATGCCAAATGCTCACTATTATTTTTATTAACTGATATAACGCTGATCTAGGCTCTGGTGCTGCCTAGTGAGCTGAGTCAGAGAGAAGGGAGCTAATTATCATGGGAGGGAGAACAGAGATTAAAGGAATAATATTGGAAAAAAAATAATGAGGAGCAATAGCCTGGAAGAACAATAAACACAGATACCTAGAGAAAGGAAAAGTGAATCCAGAGTCCTGCTTTGTGTTGAAAATAATTTTGCTACTATTAAGGAATCTGCTGGAGCATCTTGTCAACACATTTCATAATATTAAAGACACTAGGCATTCTGGTTTTACATATAAAAATATCCTTCAGTCCCAGCAATGTATCACATTATGGAAAAAAAAGCAAAAGTCTCACAAACCTAAGTTAAAATGCCACAGGAAAATATTTCTTTTAAGGCTTTCAAAGTATATTTAACGCACAATACAAAGTCACAGGAAGCATTAAAAAGGGTATTTACAGTATGGAACAAATGAAAGGCACAAAATTAAGACTGGGTGGGTAGCTTAAGTAGGGTGGAGTGACAGTAATGAAGGATTATACATGGCAGAACAGAGCCGACTAGGTCCCTAAATAGCTCACATCCAGAAGCTTCAATATTTAGATTTCTTTCAAAGGTGTAAAATGTTTTCAAACAATGTGTTATCTTTATTGAAAGAGTGACATAACTGAGAGCAAAAGAAGGAGCAGAAGCAGCCCTTAGGTGGATGCCACCTGAAACAGATTTTTAGCCTTTGCTCCTGTTCATTGAAATTGTCATACCACCCCCACAACTCAACTGGCAATTAAGACATACCTGAACACACAGACAACATACAAACACACAGAGGATACCCTAAAAAGTTGTAGTCACAGGTGTCATTCCAAAACATACAGAAGGACCTTACTAATAGCTTTGTGAGCAAGTTTAATAGCTGGCAAACCAGTAAGGTTAAGTCAAAACAACAAAGCCTCTTCAGCCCAAACAATATAGAAGCACAACTAAAAAAAACAATTTTAAAAAGGCAGCATTACAATTTAATCTGCTCCAAGGTTTCAGCTAAAATACCATTCCACTGATTTCAGTTACTCCTCCATTTATCAGCTACTCACTTTAAGACACAGTGTGCCTTGAATCTTATTATTTATCCGTGGCTTTCTCTACACACAAAATTTGAATAGCCTAGTGATTCTGATGTAATAAAATGGTGTAAACCCCCTCTTCTCCAACATATAGGCATATTTCTGTACATATGCTTTTATCAGTCTAGCCTCATGCTACACTGGAAGGAAAACCTGTATGTCAGCAGTATAACTACATTCACAGGTATGAATTATTTCAATTAATATCACAAAAAAATTCTAAACAATCCTACTGCAACCCTAATGTTTTGTGTTGTATACAGACCACCTCAGGCCACATTACATTATATAAATGAAGATATATATCTTAAAGCAACAAAATTCCATTTTCCATAAAAACATTAATTTAAAATGAGGGAAGAATTAATTCTTCTAAAAAATAACACAGGAAAACAATAATGCCCATCACAACTGATTTGTTTACAGAAATCTCCTAAAATAGAATAATCTCATAATCCAAAGTCAAAACACAGCTCTAGACAGACCAATAATCACAATGGTTATGAAATACTCAGGAAAAGGTAAATTTCATAAACCCACACCCAGAAAAATACACTATTACGCAGTAATAACAATGTTCTACTTGGATACCATACCCCTCAAAAGTCTACTGTGCTGGATAGGTGGAATTTGGACTGACAGCTCAATGGCGTCTTCAGCTGAAGTCTGGCACTCCAGGAAAATTAAGCAAACTACATTTGTGAATTTCTCATTTATCATTTCTACTTAATTATGATGTTCTTGGCAGATTTCCTATTTTCACTTAGAAATGATTCTTGGTGTATTGGATTCCTATAGCATGGTACAGCACACAAATCTTTTCATGTTTGATCTCCCATTCACTTGTACAGCAGAGGTGTGCTGAAAGCAGACTCAAAGATTAACTCAACTTTTTTCCTTTCCCATTTTCCCTGATGAGAATTCCACACTAGCTTTTTTTTGTTGTTGTTGGGCAGCAAATTAACTCGTGTTAGTCAACACCTGATCTGAATTTTATGTAGCTAATTAGCAAAATGTCTACAGGTGTAGAGCAAACTAAGCAACACACATTTTGATTTTCCAAGAATTTTAAAATTCAGGTAAACTCAGGAGAAACCAAGCTCTCAGAGGCAAACAGACATGATGCAAATTCAATCTTCCGAATCCCACTATTTTGTATTGGCATTATTATTAAAACAGGCTTCATACAACATGATTGTACCTTGCACTGGTTGTGTACTGTTTTTCTCTACTCAGAATGCAAAACGTGAAAGTTAAATGAAGAGGGCGGTAAGCAGTCACTTTATAGTTACATGGTCTATGTTTATGTGAACTCATAATTAAAAAGCAGACAACTGGATTTATTATTTCAGTAGCTAAGACAAAATATTGAAAACCAATTTGGCGCTGGTTATCTTGCAATAAAGTCTGGTGATTCTGAGTGACTCTTAGGTGAGAAACCAGCTTTTACAGAGATTATGCAAGTATAAATAAGCACTGTAAACAGACTCAGAAAAACAGACTTAGGAAAACTGTATTGTGGATGGACCTACTAATACATTTTTTAAAAGGAGATCACAAGAAAAGCTAAAGAAGTTTTATTGTCTCTTTCAATTGTAACACTCTCAGATCCCTAGTAAGCTATAAAATCATGACATTTGGTAGCTTGCTTTCAGCATTTTTGATGTGTTTCACTGAATTGCAGAGTCCTGTAACAGGAATATATCTTGTTCAGATCTATACTATTGCTACAAGTAGTGAAATATTAAAAAGGAAGAGGGGAAAAAAAAAGTGAATAAAATGTAAATTATATGAAATAATAAATCAAAGACCTAAAGTCTGACATTTTAATTTCTGGTGGTCCATATGTTTTACATATTATGAAACCATCATCATAAACAATTCTTGCTAAAGAATACAATTCACATTCTTCCTAAACCATCCTATCTCATTTGTTTACGGTTTCCTTCTCAAAAGCTTCATTAAATTGAAGACAGCATGAGCAAGTTGAAACAATTCATAAAGAAAAAAAGATCTCTATTAAATAATGTCAACATCAAAGGCAACAATAAGTAATCTCCTGCAAAGGGAAGGCTGTGAAAGCATCTTTTGAGCTGGTTGAAAACTGGCAATTATCAATTTCATTTTGACATGAATGAGAGGGAGGAATGTTCTGTACATGCTTTAATCTTCCAACGTATGTTTTATAACAAAAAAAAAATATTCAAAACACCTTAAGATATTTTTGGTGAATATTTAACTAAGTCTGTACTAGCACAAAAAAGTTTACACCATTGAAAGCATTAAGTCTAATGAGTTTGCTTTATCCTTCAGTTTTTATAAAGTCCTACTGTTTTGTTAGCAGATAATGGTCTTTTATTCATCCAGAGAAAAGACCATCAGTTGGGAAGAGGCTACCACTACATGAAAGTAGTATAGCATGCAGTCTTCTCCAGGGCTGGGTCTGAAGTGCTGTTGCAAAACGTAGCATCAAGGATGAGAAGCATCAATGCTCCACCAGTGGCAGATCACTTTCAAAAGAGCTCCAGCAATCAAGAGGGAATGAGATAAAGATGACAAGGAATTCTTCAATGAAGGCTGCAGGAGGGTAGCCCTTGGCTTACCTGGCCCCTTATGAACAGTGAAACCACCACTGCAGAAAGCAGGTGTCTCTTGCTCAAGTGCAGGTTTATCACAGTGTGTGTGGGCAACAACTGGTCTGTGCATATCACAAAGAGAAAATGTAGTGTAGAGCCTTTGTCACTGTAAGGCCCACTCCCTCACAGAGTTTAGTAATGTAGTCATGAGATTGCAGCTATCATAGCTTATACTTCATTATTCACAAGACACTATTGAAGCAGATCTATCCCATGCACAAACCAGCTGATACACTTTTATATCTTTTAATCTTTCATTATTATAGTAGAATGAAAAACAGAGGGAAATGCAAATGGCTCCTTTTTTTATACTCAGTTCTAGTCACTAGTTTGTAATGTATCTTTTCTTTGTTTCCACTTTTGTTCGTATCTACAGAAGACTAATAATCTAAGACAAAGATATTAATGATAGTTTTCTAGAGATTATAATGTTTCAAGAGTGTTATATTAAAATATGGTCAAATAGGTTAAGCGTTTGTAAATTTAACACAGAATAAAATAACTGCACATAAAAATAAGAACTATTTATTTCCAGTTAGGAGGGATTAAAGACTGTCATAGATACTTCACTTTTTTCCCAAGCTTTTTAGCACAGGTTATGCCTGCTTTCTAATTGTATTAAGGGAGATTAACAGTAATGGTACCAGAGTCATTCTATTTCCTCTGCAGATCCATGTTCATATAAGAGAGCAGACTTCCCTAGCAAATGTATTTTTGAAAAGCTGATGGAATTGGTTCAAAAATTCAAAAGATACCCCAGACACATTTAGCCTATTGGAAGTCTAGAAGGACAGAATTTACTGTGATAGAAAAATGTGGTGCTCAGCTCACAGCCGGATCTGGAATGATTCATTTAAAACAAGCCTTTTGAAGAGCTTGTGTGTCTGAAAGCTACTCTCTTTTTCAGGCTTTCTTAAGTGATTTAATGAAGTGTATTGTCTTATCCTACAAGCCTCACTAAGCAAAGGGTGTCAAACAAGCCTTGCACTCCAATCACCGCTTAAGGAGAAATATCCTATGCTTTTCATTTGATATTCAAAATGAATAGGATTACTGCACTATGAGAACACAATTAGCACAACAGAGCTCCTTGCAGACAATAGCCACATTTTTCTTGATCAATTAATGATATTGCTTCCCAAACCTCAGAACTTTGAGTTTATTACGCTACATTTACATAGGATTAAAATTGTTTCAGAATGCTCTTTGCTTAGTGATACAAAGCTTGTAAGGATAGGTTATACCCTTAGAACATCTGAGAAGATCCTCTCCCATTTTTTTCTGAATCTGGAAAGCCATGCTTGCAGGAGGAAATGCACGATACAGTCACTTTGCCAACCTATATTCAGACATGCAGCTTATGTTCTTGTAATTTGTGTATTTACATCCCACACATTGTACTGGGAGGTCAACTGGCATCAAAAGCTGCTCCATTATATAAACTGGATTTAATATGCCTTAAAAACCTGAGTTAAATCAAATTTGTGACCACTGTACGATCTAGGTCAAGAATTAGCAGCCATTCAACATCTTCTTATAAACACATTCAGTTTTCAACCATTTTGTCTTTAACTCTCTCTATATAATTGCCTCCTTAGTTCTATGCACACTAATTGATTCTCTAAGGATCTACATTCCTATTTTATCACGTAGGCAAGATAAAATGGAAAAATACATCAAATCCTTAGTTTTTCCTAGATATCGCTCTGCTTCCTACAGCACTCTAGTGCTACTGTTTTCATAGCTCAAACCACCAGTTATAGATATTATTATTACTGCCATTTACAGGTCTGTAAATGTAACCCTTCTGCTCTCCAAGTTTAGCCACTTGTGGATCAGGAGTGAATTGTTTGAAGAAAAACACTAAAGACAGTAAAAATGCACTGCAGTAGTCACAACATATGGATGAAATATCAGGTGTTGGCAGGCTGAGAATAAATAATGATTTATTTGTTTAAGTAGTAGCTTAAAAAAAAAAAAAAGTATTTTATTTGCAGATTTCCCACAAAAACAGAGGGTAAAAAATTTGATCCTATAAAGTAACAAATTATCTGTGCTCTCTCTCACTTGTTACCAACACTGATGTTATGTCTACACCAGAGACCCATCCTCACTTTCCTTTGGGCAATTACTCATGGAAGTGTAGAGCTTTGTACCTCCTTTACACTGATGCAGATGCCTAGGGTAGGTGGCTGTGAAGTTGTGGAAAATATTTTTGTCACTAAATTACCTGATCTGTTCCAGAATACAAGTGAAAAATAGGTTAAAATCAGACAAAGATGCACCGTATATAGCTCTACAGACTCTTAGTTTGAATAAAAACCATTCAAAGATGGAAGAAAACCTTTTGCAGTATTTATGTAAAGTACAGTACAGCACAGCAGGAGCACTACAGACTCTTCCATGTTGCCTGGCCAGCATGTCTGTTTCTCACTTAGGAGACTAGGAAAGTTCCATCTCTCCGGCTATTTAATCCTCAGCTTCTTTGCCAAGATCGCCAGCAAAGCTATCAATTATCACATCACAAAAAGAGAGTGAACAACCATCCTGCAGAAGCTGGCATAAAACCATCAACTCTTTTCACATACCTCTTCATAGCTATCAGATGGTAGTAGTTTTGGGTTGCTACTGAATTAAATATTTCAAGTGCTCAATTTTTGAGGGGGAAAGGAAAAAAGAAAAAACTTAGTCACAATGATGTCACACGGTCTTACTCGAAGTCTATTCCATGACATTATCCAAAGCTCTGATGGTTCCCATATTTAGACATATCAGATTCTCATAGTGCAGTATCCCAATCTTTCACATTAATTTTGAGGTGGGAGCCCAATGGGTCAGTGCCAGCAAGCATGCTAACGCTTGTTCACCGGAATCCATAGAGCTGGCGAACATTTCGCTGAAACTCTACTTAAGGGTCTCAAGTGTATTTCAGCACACTCAGGGTATTAGAGCTTTATATCATTTGAAAGAATCCTTTATTTTTAGTGCTAAATCAACAAAGCTGTTAGTGTCATTTTCAGTCAGACTGTCATCTACTGGGAATTCAAAATTACACTCAGCTGCAAACTATTGACACTCCTCTTAACAAAAAAATGTTTTTAATAAATCTTTACATTAGCCTATGAGATAAAAAAATCTTTACCATGAAATATACAAGTGTATAAGTGTTTTATGAAAGTTTTATTAACTTTACAAAAGAAGAATTGGCAGTGAACCATGAACATCCTGTACTCCTAACACGTGGTTATAAATTACATGTTCTTTCCAATAACATCTGAAAAAGAGACTGTAATTTAAATTTCAAAACCACTTGGCATACCTACTATATAGTGCTGACATGAAGTAAAGGGAGGATCTGGAGAGACTCAAACAAAGAGTGAAAATATAAAGACATCCTTAGCTAAAAAGCTGCTGATGAATACAATTCCTTTCCAGCTGGACAGGGATCAAGTACTTGCTTGTCATATCATTCAATGCACTGTTCAATCAGGGATTCTTCCTTTCAACAAAAAGAAAACTTAAGTGCTGCTAATCATCTCTTGTAGAACTTTATCTTGCAGATACCTTCTTTATGTCAGGATTTCTCAATGACCATTGCCAACAGTAGAAGGATCAAAGTTGTTATTAAACAAAAATGCAAACATGCCTTCACTGATGGGGAAAAGCAGTTATCTTGTGTTCTCACTTACAAGATTTGCAGCTACTAGCAGCTTAACGATATTTACTGTGAAGTAAAAAAATATCCGTATGAAGACTCTGAAGAGTATCTATAGAAAACATTTTACTTTCCATTTCTAGATTATTATGACTGCTCAATTTAACCTATTTATTCTGATTTCCTGTAGTAAAATATATGCCACTTTATCCATTTAAGTACTTCAAAACAGTAACACATTCAAATCTGACTTTTTTGAAAAGACCTACTGTTTGTGGTGCCACATAGCAATCTATTCTCTCAAACAATATAGTATTTTTAAGTCCTAGAAATGCCTTTAATAGACAATGCATATGTTTACAAGAAATGTAAATCTTTTTGCAAGCAGACTGGGTAAGTAATTTCATGCAACGCATTCTCACAGTGCTGTCTGGATAAAACTGGTTTTTCTGCCTCCCAGCAGTATGTGAAAACCCAGAGAGAAGCTAGCTGCCAGTTAGTTTAGTGGCTTGAATGGAACGCAAGCCTATATAGAGAAAGCCAAGCCGCAAATAATCATGCAACATCAAGATTCCTTAAGACCAGTCCTTAGCACAAAGCAAACACAAGAGCACTCTGAGAAGAGCAAGTGAGAAATGAAAAAGCCCAAAGAAAAAAAGACTAAATAATACTAAGAACAAAAAAGCACACCACTGCCACACAGCTCATGACAAAAACTAGTAACAAGATCACCAAAATTTTCTAACAGAGTATTTACCAATTCTGATGACATTTTGGTAATTGCCAATTGCAGATCTACTTTTGTAAGATAAGGAGGAAAAAGTCAAAACAGTGAGAAAAAGGACTTCACTTAGAAAACTTTAAATAGATTTGGCAGGCAACTCTACCTTTCTCCAGCCCCTACAGTGAAGTAGTATGTTCTTAGAACCATGAAACATCTAGTCTGATATTTCAGAAAGTACCAGGAGACAGGACTAGTTCATTGGATAGCTTGGGTCAGGTAGAAAAACAAATTATAGAAAGAAAATGAGTATTACCTCTGAGAAGTCTACGGGGAAAAGTGATCATCACATAGTAAAACTAGTACAGAGGACCTAATCCTTGCTACGGTGGATCAGAAATATTATGCTGAGAGTTGTAACAAAATTCTAATTCATAGCAAGGATTTGCAACCATCTGGACAGCAGCTACAGAAAATGCCTGGACAGCAACTGAAAACACAAGCAAGACTGTTTTCAAAGCCTGTGTATACGAGAGATTTGCAATCCACAGAGAAATCAGAAATATTCCTAGCTGACTAGATTCTAATGAGGTAGAAAACTGAACTGTAATCATTAAAATGGATCCTGATGTTTACAGTCCTGCAAATAACTGATGTTTATATGCATTGCTTATTAAGAAAAGGGAAAAAATTAGCTCAATTTCAAACCATATTTTTAGAAATGCACGTTAATCAAAGGGTTGAAGAAGGCAGTGCTTTGGTCTGTAATACTTTGTTCAACTTCAGAATTGGATCAGTTTTGCAGAACTATCAGGATAGCAAATTTTCATTGTGTGTAAGTGCTTAGGAAACCGTGCTCCCTCTCTCAGATCACTCATATCAAGGCAGGACTTGGAAGACATATATTCAGAACATGTGATTCACAAAAGTTGGTCTAGTAATAGAAATGAAGTCTTTGATGTCTTAACTGAATTATAGGGCCAACAGAAATAAAATTGGATGTTAATGCAATTTTGATATAGTACAGTAACATGAATTGAATGATTTCTCAACCAAAATACTTTGTCATTCTGATACACTTTTTTATATTTTTATTCAAATACATAGCTAAAAGAGAAGACAAAAGTTGGAATTTTCTCAGAATACAAGTTCTGTACCTCACTAGTTGCAGTGGTATTGCATTTTCCACCAGAGGACCCGGTCATTTTGCTTAGTAAGTATTGCTCTTTTTCAGACCACATATGCTTCTGCCTTGAGCATTAGTTGCACGTTTAAATTGGAATTATTGTTAGAATAATATATGTAGTTAATGTTAGAAGGCCCATTCAAATAGCACTGAAACAATTATGCAAGATTAAAAAAAAAATGCCAATTTATTTAACTTACTTTAAAATTACATTGATCTGCATACAAAAGACATTATTTCTTGATTTCCTGAAAAATCAGTCCTGTGTTTCTCATATTTCCAATCTACACAATTAATTTCACATTTGCTCATATAGCCTTCACAGCTGAGGACACAGTTTGACACTGCAAAGCTAATGGTAGCAAACACAGCTGAAAGAGTGCCTATGCACAACAGGTTTTATACAACTATTCCACGTCTGAGCTGTGGTGCTAAAACTCTTTTTGGGACTGCTTTGAGGTGGATGAGGGAATTGACCTAGATTAGAAGAGAAAGAAAAAACACGGTACTGAAGCAACTGAGGAGAAAGAGGAACTGCTTAAGCTAAATGATTGTGCCATGACTTCACTATCATCGTGGCTATCTCTTTTTAAATCCGTCAAGAACTTCATTGAAACAATCAACACATCACACCAGCTAGTGTGTCTAGCTTTCATTAGAGAGAAATGACATCTGGTCTCTGCTAGGCTGCAAGGGAACAATTTGCAATTGCTTTAAGATGGCAGAATATGTTGAGTTTCATCTCTATTTCTCTGATATTAAATATTTTATTTATTCTCTGTTCATTTTTAAGAAAAACAGAGTAAAACTAAATACGTAAATGAAATAGAATGAAGCATAACAATAATCCACAACTTGAAATCTTTGTGACAAGAAGATTCACATGCTAAGAAATTATCTGCCCTTGATTGGAGACCTTGGAACCTTTGACCAAATACATTAATTTTCCAGTTCTGAAGAAGTGATGCTCTCTACAAAGTAGAACTTGCCCTTCCATGAAACGTGTTAAAAGGAAAATATCATACATATAGTGAGAATGTTGAATTACAAGGGCATGCTGTTAATCATAGCAGATCACAGTGCTATGGCACAGCCCAAAATAAAAGCAGAAAAGATAAGGGGAAACCACAATTTAAAATAGAACTCCCATGCTTACAGTAGGATGACATTAATGCATTAGACAAAAAGAACTTCTGCTAAGTGACTTCTAACAGTGATTATATAAAACACTGTATGCAGACTGTTAGAAAAGACAGTTGCTTAATATAAGAAACCACTTGTAAAAATCTGAATGTGGTAGAATGACTACCTTTAAAAGCAGTTTAGAAAGAACACGGCTAGCTTGAACTATTTGCATAATCCCACTACATTCAATATTGTGCCCCACAGCAGAATGAGGGTTATAGTAATAGCACCGTGCATTGTTTACACTGTCCTTTGACACTGGCATGTAAGACACAGTATATCTCTATTTATTATGTTTGCAGGGCTCAGATTACCAGAACAGGAAAGAAAATGAAATTAAATATGTTCATGACACTGTGAACAAGCTACAAGTAGAAATAAAAGCAAAGAAGCATTATTCATGACTTAGCAGCCTGACTAATAGTTCTACAGCTGGAAAAGTGCAATAATGAGAAATGTATGATTGTAGTATTTTTATTAAATTTTAAGATAGGTTTTATTTTGGAAGATGTAGATTATAACTACTTCTATATAAAAATTTCTCTGCTTGGTCACGTGAAACTTACCTTGCAAAAAGAAACAGAAATATCATGAAACTTGTTCTCATTTTTTTTAAAAGTAAATTATATAGTCATAGAAGGCCTTAGGGAAATGACGGGTCAGAAAATGTAAGCACTAGAAGGTCTCTGGGATTTCAAATTCCATCTCTTCACATCTGAAGCTAGAAGAGCACCTTTAGTAATTCTATCAGAAAAAATAATAAGTAAATGTCAATGTTGTATCAGTCCCAGCTATGAAAATCAAGGGGTTACTACAAAGATTTAAACTACGATGACCTAGACATTCCCTTGCTCTGAAAAAAATCCTGTCAATATATCAGATTTATGACTCCTTCCTTCAATATGGACATTTCACATGTGAACAGGAAGAATGAAAATTATGTGAAACACCACGAATCCCCTTCCAGTCCCAAGAAGATGATTAAGATGCCTGCAAATCTGAAGAAGAAAACATGGCACAGAATATCCATGGATACAGAAAACACAAGAGAATTTACAGTACCACAAGGTAACTTGTAAACAATGACTAATAACTATTTTTAAGGAATAGCTAAGCAAGATTCTTGGGGTGAAAATTCCTCCTCACAACCATTTTGCTGCAAGTTTGGGTATCTTAATAGAAATCTAGGTAAGATTCATTCTGATCTCTTGTTATGACTTCTAAATATTTCTTTCTGTCTCCCTTCAAAGGAAGTGTGTCCTGGACAAATGGCAGCATCCACACACTAGATAATTTAAAACTGTTACATAATTCTGAAAAACATTTAGCTTCTATCTACAAGTAGTTTGGATTATAAAATTTTACCACTGTGGCCATTAGCAAAGTTGTGAGAGCATACTGACTTGAGGAAGATAATTGTTTTAGAATCTTTCAAGGAAAAGATGAAAAATACGTTAGTAGTTTAAAACTTTGCAACACTGGTGTTCCAAAGGGGAAGTAGGTAAAGAGGGGGGAAAAGCAGCTACCGCTGCTCTAGGTGGACAAAGCTGCTGCATAAAAATGCAAACAAATATTCTGGAGACTGGTCACAATTGTTCTCAAGGAAGTCAGTGATGTTTTCCTAAACCCCTGCCTTCTCTTTCAATGTAAGATGACAGGAAAGCTATAACAAATCCTCTTGAGAAACTGGTTAGCGCATCATAATCAATGAATACTTTTCACAGCACTTAAGTATTTCTACTAAGCATAGACCACTCCTGGGTTTCAAAAGGGGTGGGAATAAAACCCTACTTCTACAGCACAAAGTGACAAAAGGAAGGACCTTCCAGGAGTTCAAATTACATTTGATACAGGACAATGGAAGTCAGAAAAATAAGTAATCAGCATCAGGAGGACTTGGAATCATGTCCAGAGCCAAGTTCTGTGAACAGTGAAAGGAACAAAGCCAGGCCTACACATGCATTGATTGTTTACCTCACTGGTTTAACGTGTACTTTATTTGACCTCCATATGGCATTGCTGATATGAGAGCCTGTTCTCTTCCCACTGGCTGCTTATCACTCAATATGGTGATTTTAATGAAAATTTTACCTCTCTAAATGGGTTCAGATTTGCCTGTTGACATATACAAACAGAATTAAGAAAAATATTAAGAGAAGGCTAGTTTATCATAGGTACTTCAGGTACCATGCCTAAAGCCTTGAAGACACCTTTCATATCCACCTTTGCTTATCAATAAAGTTCTGGATGACCTATCTGATGAGATTACAATAGTAACAAACATCACCAACCTGAAAATCCAGGCAAGGCTGTACTAGCAACGTAAATCTAAGAATTATCACTGAGTAATCAAAACTGGGTACAGGAGTTGTTTTGATTCCAAGGTACTTTTTATTTATGATAGCAATTATAGAGTAACACACAAAAATTTCTAACACCTATTAAATACTTTCAAACTTAAGTTTTGGAATGAGCAAGGATTTTTTTCAAAGCATTATATGAAAATAGTTTTTAATGTAGAATAGAGAACAATAATACTGCAATTACAGCCTCCTCTGAGCAGTTAACTGTTTCAGGCTTTCTTTTGTCTACTTTGCAATCCATGAAAAGAGTTTCTTATACTATTTTGTTTTCCATGTATCTCCAGCTGTACCTAGCATTGTTAATGCTCCTTATGATCTGTAATATTCACTGCAGCTGTCAGAGGGTTTTTTCTTTCCAATTCTTTCCAGGTGTCTTTATACATTTTCTGGAGATACACTACTTTTCAGAACATCAGGACTTCTATGTAATTTCTTTTTGTAACCTTCCATCTCATCCTGATTTTCTCCGTTTATTCAAATCTGCCCACCTATTCTTTCAATAGTAACTCTGTCTCGAGCACTCTTTCACATCTGATGGTGGACATTAATTCCAGAGTTTTACAAATATGTTTTTACTTAAAGCGTGGTAGTGTACGGGTCCTAGGCACCTATCATATCATATGACCAGCGTTTGTCAGCAATAAACTTTCGCACCATTCTTGCAGAAGTCAAAGAGAGGAGAAATAAAACCCACCCTAAACAAAATGCTACTGTGACTGATATGGCTGACTTCAACAATACAGCGATAAAATTTTAAAGCAATACCAAAATGTTCTGGAAGTCTATAGGTAGTTTAGAACTCTAGTGAGAACACTCTAATATTGCAATAAAATTCTGTCTTCCCACATTTCAACTAGAGTAATTTTATCTCAGATGTATTTTGCATAAGATCTGGAGTATGTTTTAATTAGTGGAGTATTTTTTGTTTCTTAGGTATCATTTAAAAGTGAAATATAAAAATTAAGTTTTCACTACTGTCAACAAATTAGAAATATGGTGACTAACAGTATCAGCTCCTTTTCTCCCTTAAATTAAAATTTACCTTAACAACTTTATACTATTTAACCACGAACATCATACAATTTAATTCTAGATCATATCAATGGAGTTGATCCTGCCATCTCCTTAATGTATGAGTCACTTTATCCACATCAGCAGACTCATGCTGTGAATCACAATTTGTATTGTATATTCTGGTTCTAGACAAGTTAGCATACAAACCAGCAGAGAAACCAGCTAGTAGCTTTAATATGAGTTACTACCAGAGGGGAACCCCCATTTTTTAACAGAAAGCATCCAGTAAGTTAGAAAAACATTTCTTCTAAGGAGAAATATTTGCTATTAGAAGGCCTGGAATGGAAAAAAAAATGTTTCATCTTGCTTCCCATTATTATCTGGATACAAACTAGGTTCAGAGCCTAGATAGCACTGGCTATGATTTAAATTAGAGAAAATAAATGTACGTTATCTTGTTTATGTCTCCTGTTACCACAACACTGTTCTGTTCTTGACAGTGTCAGAAAAAGCAAATATGCAGGGCAAGATGTGTCTAAAATCCAGCTATTACTACTGGAAAAGCAGGATATAAAGAGCATGTTGGTTCAAACAAAATGATAGAAAACACTGCATCTAAGCTAAAGGGACTTTTATGTAAGATGTAGTGAACGATCAGTATTTGCAGCTGTATAAATGGTCTCTTCTAGTAGGCATAATAAAGTGAAACATTTTGGTTTTATTTTGATTTTTCCTTGCAAATATTTGCTCTTCTTTCATAATATGGCGGCATTGTTTTAGACTGTTTCAATTAAAACTGTTGAATGCATTTTCTCTGTATGTATAAAATGGTCCCCAAATAAATCTTCTGAATTTGAAAAAGCAATATATATTTGCAAGTGGTCAAATTTTGAAGATGTGTTGTGTTCAATAAAATTACAAGTTTGAACACAGTTGATTGAACATAAATATTTACTGAATGTAAAGAACTTTGAATAGAATGATTCAGCAACACAAAACTGAAAAAGTAAATCAATAATTTTTTCTAACGTTGCTACTGTAGCACTTTTTTCTTGTGGACAAAAAAATAATACCGAAATTGGGAACGGTTGGAAACCGTTGAGGTAGCTCTACCCTTAAAAATATAAGAGACATTTTAAATTAAAAATAAACCAGCTAAGTTTAGATATGCAAACATACCAGTATGAAAAAGATTTATGCATCCAGTAGTGTGAAATTAGCACTTTGTTTTGTTTGTGAGAATTATAAATATAATTGAAAAAGACTTGCCTAAAACTCGCAAGGAATGTTGCCAGTTCAAAAGAGTAGCCACTATTATTAATGTATATCCACCAAGTGCTGCTTCTGCTCCTTTTTGAGGGGAAAAAAAAAAAAAAAAAAGGTTTTGTTTCCTTTTGCTAACTTGCTAATGTTTTCCCTATCAAGGCAGAGTTATATTGTTAGGAAGGAGAAATCAAAGATCTACAGGTACAGTATGTTTTTCCATGCTTTTATGGCAATTGTAACAGTTTCCTGAGGGGAATGGAAAAGGAAAGGAGGGAAATATGTGAAATAATTCTTGCAGTGAATGGCACAGCTTTGCTATTTTATGTAGCAAGACAACCTGAATATGCCTCTGAGTATTTGGTAGAGAAACCTACAGTATGCTTTAGCAAGTCAAACGAATTCTCACATTCTTCTGCATTTTTGCTCTAGTGGCTTCTGGAAGAAATGCTCCCCTCAATTTTCCTCAGCCAACATACAGAACTCCACCAGCTCCAAAGTAAGAAAAGACTATTTCTAAAAATAATTTCATTATAGTATTTTCTAAGAGAAAAAAAAAAAAAGAAACCCTTGGAAATGAAAATATAGGATGAGATTAAACTATTTCTTCTATTTATCACAACTTGAAGTCAGGTCTCAACTGGTGGAAAAAAACCAAACAACCAACATGCTATTTCCCTCCATTAATTCAAACTTACAAGCAACTCATTAAGAAATGTAGAAAGGAAAAAGACAATAAAAAAGTTGAAAGCAAAACACCCACTTCTTTTACTTCTGCTGCAAACTTGAATTCCTATAGATAGTATTCCCAAAGCCTGCTGGCCATGGCAGTTGACATATGCAGTGTTCTGCAGATGTAGCTGCAGTAACACAGCTGGATATAATGCTCTATGCATCTGGTGCACAGATGTTTGATGGTGTCCTTGGTAGCCAGCCAGATTTTGAAGGATCCATTTAGTTCTTGGAGTGAAATTGAAAGAACAAGAGAACAGTCCACTGGTAGTAGTAATATTCCACGTTTCTCTTTAACTGCCTGAACCACTCTCACTTTCTCTATTAAGCTGAG
The DNA here is from genome assembly GCF_015220075.1 of Falco rusticolus. NCBI lineage: Eukaryota > Metazoa > Chordata > Aves > Falconiformes > Falconidae > Falco > Falco rusticolus. Next base: position 6,599,253 of record NC_051196.1, read on the forward strand.
TCATGCTAGTTTGCTCTTACCTTTTCCAGAATTCAGGATCTAGAAAAGACAAGTTGGAATTAAGCAGGCAAAAATCAAAACTCCGCTGAAAGTTCTTTGCTATCCCAGAACTCTTGCTTTCAGTCTCATTTCATTAAGAACCCAATCCAAACCTCCCTGGAGACAACAGAAAAAAAATAATGAGCTTTGGAATCAACCCTGAAAAAATCTGAATTACTTAACCTGAGCAATTTCAGCAGTGCTATCGCTGCTTTTGTCAGAAATAATTTATCCTTCTTTAAAATATATGCTCATTTTACCCTGCATAAATTACTGATGTTTTACTAATGTCTTCTGCAAAGTATTCCAAACTTTGATTTCATGATGGGTTTTGGTACAGGTTACCTTTGAGCTTTGCAGTGAGCTATATTGCAGCATCCCAGAAATATGTATATCCACATTAGAACATAAGGTACATGGTACGTGTGTGCTCCTACTGATAAAAACTGTGATTCTTTTTCTCTCAGCAGAATTTAAAATCTTCTAAAATTTTAACAAATAAGCAATAAATACACAGACTTTAAAAAGACACACCTGCCTTTCTGGGAATACTTTTGGTGTCTCAGATCATCCATTCTTCACGAACTCAGCAAGACACCTTTATCCATGTGATAATGTTGCTACTGCAGTTGCAACTACAGTTCATTTATTAAACAGTTACAAAGGTAATGGACATAAAGGTATGATTGTATGGACAAAAATTAAAAAATATATGCACAATGAGGTGAAATTCAAGGTGTAAAATCAAAAAGATGTATTTTCATCAGGAAAACCCAGTAATTACTTACTTTGACTTTTCATATTACAAATACTGGTAAAACCGAGATATTTCTGTTGCAGAAACAGAACATTTTTATTTCAACAGAAATATAATTTTGGATGGAAAATTATCACAGTAAATATTTTTAACTAGCTTTTATTAATATAGCTGGTCTTCCTAATCATCTAAGCAACACTGAGATCATTAGTAATATAACAATTACCTGCTGTCACCAATTTTCTTCAAGCTTCTGCTTGTCTCACATTTCATGGTGTCGACCTAGAAAGACAGTAAAAAAAATCCTATTGAATAACTTAGACTAAATGTGTATTTCATGCCTTCATTGCCCATCTTGAAAGTTGCTTCCGCTGCTGGCTATTCAGCTACATGAGCCAAAAAGAAGAGAGAGAAGTCTGTATCTGGAGCAGCACAGCTCATGTATCTGACCTGTCCTTTTACTACTTCCTGACCTATATACTGAGATAGAAACCAGATAGCTGACGTTTGAGTGGTTAAAGGTTTGTTGAGAAATGAATCTTGAGTTAAAAATTGAGACTTGGCACTTATACATATGAGATGTATCAGTTTTGAAATTCATTCAGCCCTCAGACTTTAAGAGCAGCTGAAGAACACTGCAGTGGTGGCTTTCATCCATAAATAAAGTTGCACATTTAACAGCTAAGAAAGCATGCTAAGTGAATGTTAAACATTCAAGGGGAGAGGGAATTTTTACAGAGAAGAATCTTTTACCTCTCTTCCTGAGAACATAAGACTGGTAACAAGGTTAGAACTTATTAGAGTATAACCTAAGACCGGAAGTTTTTTATTCTGATGAGAACTATTCTCCTTTCACAATAAAATCAAACAGAAAATTCAAATTTTCCTTCTCTGAGGATCCTTGCTTAGATTGCATCATCTAATTCAAACAAGTATCTGCAGTCCAAACCATGAGATACAACAGATAAATCTGAGCGATGACAAGAAAGCTGCAGTAGCACACCAGCAACTTAAACATCCCCCAAATTTTACTAAACTGATTTGCAATGGTAGAAACTGAAATGTTGTATATATTTCCCAGAGTGAGATATGGCCCCACTGAAGCCAATTTGAAACATGCCATTGTTTTAATTGGAAAAAGAATTTCACTGCAATAGCAATGTAATTTAGTCCACTCATGGCACAGAATTCCAGAAAGTTTCAAGTTGTATACACCTTTTGTTTATTATTTTGTATTTTTAACTCATTAAAATATTTGAAGGGATAAGCAAGTGATCTATCTTCTGGAAGAAGAAGTAATAATGATGATGATGATGATAATAACAATAGCAGCAACAATCATCACCCTGCAGAAGAATGAAAAGTAGAAGTTGTGAGAGCCTTCCCTTTTTGCTCCATTCCTCACCTGTCTCATTTTCTCCTAAATTCTTCTTATTTAAAAGAACAGACTAAAAATATACATAGACACATAGAAAATTGAAGGTCCTATCGCAGGGATCACTGAGGGTCACTAAGGTTGTCAACGAGAAAGACTAAAACACTTTCCTTACCATAAAAGTCTATGAAAAATTTCTTAGTTTGGAAAAGAGACAGCTGATGAGAGAGGTATATAGTAACATAATTCACATGGAGAAAGTGAAAAAGAAACAATTATTTTCTATTTCACAAAACACAAGAATGAATGTACACCTCAGAAAATAACCATGTTGCAGATTTGAAGTAAGTCAGAATGCATTTCCATACAGTACATAATCATATTGTGAAACTCATTGCCACTGGATGTTACGGAGGTCAAAAGGATAAACACATGCAAAAATAGATTAAACAAGTTCATGGCGTATAACTCCATTAATTAGTCAGACAGTACTTCTGGCTCAGGGCATTCCTGTATCACTGATTCCCACAAGCTGGGAAGGTATAACAATGAAAGGATGATCCTATACTAACCCTTTTTCTTAAATTTTTGTAGTCATCTACTATTGGCCACGCTTAGAGACAGAAGAATGGTTACACAGCCATGAACCTAATCTATTAAGGAACTTCTTAGGCAATGGCAGCAAACTGTGGACATATTTTTAATTATTGTTGCCGTTTCCTCAAATAGATGGCAGAGACGTCTTCCCCTTTTAGTCATAGCAAATTAGTAAAAGGATGGCAAGCTAAAATGAAAAGAGATGCCACTTGGAGTATTTATTTCATTTAAATACATACATCTTTAGAACACAACATATATAAAACTTTTTGTAAGTTTTTCTCCCCCCCAAAATCTGTTCAATTACACTAAAATGAGAAACAGCACACTCCTCTTTTGAGCCTTTGGAGTCTCCAAACCATTTGAGAGCTGTTCTTTTAAAGATATGGGAAACCTACCAAAATACCAGATGTTTAATCAATACTCTTAACATTTTGGAAGTCTAGAGTGTGGAAAGGAAATGTCAATTGAATCGCTCTGGAAAATTGGATCTTTTGATTTTCACAGTCTGCAATGCACAATATTGACAGTCAGAAAAAGTTGGCTTCTTTTTTAAAAATACAAATCTGTGAGCAAAACCTTCACCGTCTCCATACCATAAATATATTTGCTTAAAAAAAAACCCAACACCATAAACAAACAACATTTTGCAGAGTTTCTTTGGAGATTCTGCCTGCATGTGACAAGATCCAAAATACTTGATCTCTTATTTCTTAGATGGACATCTCCTTAGAAAGGAATGTATTTGCAACTTCTGAACATAAACAACATTAACTTTTCAGAGTTCTACATCTTTACAGAAATTGATAACATACAAGTCCTGGCAGTCCGAGAAATCTTGATTCATATTAATGCATAAACCTGATATTATTGTTAATACTAAACTCAGCCTCATTTAGTCATTAACTTTGCATTTTTTTTGTTGAAGAGGATTCTATTATACCTATTTTAATTTATTATTATAGAGTTTAACTCCAGGACATCCTCTTATGTTTACTAATACTGCCAAATTGCAGTCTCTGACTTCAAATAGGTCAGGCAATGCTTTTTGCTGTTTCAAAGCATGCTTTTTTCAGAAACATCTCCACATCAAGAATGCAATTCAAATGCTTCTCTACTCTCTAAAAACAAGCCCCGTTGTGAGCATATATATTCTGCCTTGTAATACCGAAGCATAATTACTTCAGTCATTTGGTATTTTCTTCTTCCATTGATAGCATGCCAAACGATATCATGATAGATGCGCATGAAGCACTAGAAATATCTTTATTACATCTGTATTTTATCAATATGGGAAGTAGACAATATATTTCTTGTTCAACACATCAAACAAATGTCCAGAAACTGAGGTAGAAATGGAGGGAACAGGTTTGGTGTGTCTCCTTGCTGTGCCTTTTTAACTTGTTTGCTAATTTGTTTGATTCATCTTTTCAATGTGCAATCACGGTTTGAAGACATCTTCTTAATTACCTTAACAGGATAAAAACTAGAAATTTTGATACTGGGGTTCTTTACTGGCATCCCCTAAATAATACATGTTGGCTGTCTTAAATTTCCTAGTTTTATTATAAGCATGTTAGATACCCTAGAGGCTGAAACAGGTGTAACACAAAAACGTCAATCCTTTACTTACATCTATTTATGTTTGCTTGATAAAGTAAATTCAAGCTAAATTGTGGTTCTCACTTTTTATTGTTTGAAGGTTTTTTTCCTTTAAGAAACAAACTGAAACAGTTTGAAACATCAGTCTAATCCAGGGCTATACTTATTACTACTATACAGATATTAATGGGGTAGGGGGTGGAGGAAACTAGATTAAAAAAATAACATTGTCTATTTATCTAGCTGCCACCTCAGTGCTTAAAACTCTATGCCATTTAGTTCCTGTCAACTGCTGCCAAATGCCTGCAGGGTCAAAGGTCCCTATAATTCTACCACTAAAGCTCTAAAAATGCTGGCTACTCATCATGTTAACACTGCCTACACAGGGGTAGCAATGAATAGTCCACAATGTCTATGTCTTGCAGGGATTCATGAGGTAGATATTCCTTTAATTATTCTATGTGTAGGCTCTATTGTGATGGGCGTCCTCAAACACTACTTAAGCTTTACAAAACCACAGCCATATAATATTAACTGTCTGCACCTGAACAAAACAGTGCTGGGAATACTTCCTCAGAACGTAGGAGACCTAGTGTTTCTAAGTCTAACAGTCCTTGTCGTGGTTTAACCCCAGCTGGTAATGAAGTAACCACACAGCCGCTCACTCACCCCTCACCCGGAGGGATGGGGAGGAGAGTTGGAATATAAAACTCAAGGGCTGGGATAAGAACAATTTAATAACTGAAACAGAATAAAAATGAAAGAACAATAATAACGATGACAATAACAGTTATAATGAAAGGGGGAGGAAAAGAATAAAATCTAGAGGGAAAGGAAGAAAGGAACACATGATGCACAACACAACTGCTCACCACCTGCCAAGCAATGCCCCTGCCCGCCCCGGCCAGCCCCCCAGGCAGATATACCAGGCATGACGCCCCATGGTATGGAACACCATTTTGGCTACTCCTGGTCAGCTGACCCAGTCTGAGGAACTGAAAAGTCTCACAGCAAAGCCAAAACACAGTCTGTAATAGCTCCTAAGAGTAAGTAACTCCATCCCAGCTGAAACCAGGCCACTTCTCTACCTCAGAAGGTGTAGTTTTACAGTCCAAATCACAGGAGACTTCTTAAACTATGAAGATAGAGTTTACATGACATGATTACTTCAATTTCTTATTTCCAATTTGCATGAAATAAGAGGCAAAAGAAAGAACACTCCATAGTCCACTGGTTAGAAAGGTAATACTGGAGGGCAGAGGAAGTACAGGGTTTCAAGTTCCTGCCCCCCAAAATATATGATTATTTTACATTAAATATTCATGGAAGCAGCAGGTAGATATTCATCCACCTGTCTCCACACTAATATCCCAACCACTGGATCATAAAGTTCCTTCTTGTTTACCTTTTCAGACCGATGAATATTTAATTATTTCATGGGAACAGAATATATTCCTGCTTTATAAACTGATACTTAGAACTGTCACATGGGAGAAAAAAGTGGCAGAGCCAAACTCCATCAGGAAGAAGTACATGCACCACTGCATCACACACATCTTGTGTTGTTGGAGCCTGTCACGCAAAATACTCCCCAAAATTAAAAATTAAATATTCACATCTATTAATGCTGAACTAGGGGAAAAAAATAGAAATAATTCCATCTCTATAATCCTTTCTCTCTAAAATCCTAACCCATGCATAAAATGAGAAACTTTAGGAAACCACTGGTAAATGCAATGTCAAGAATAAGCTAACGGAGTCACACCCACCTCAGGTAAAAACTGCAAATCTGACAGAAATCAGGAGAAATCATACTCTGAAAGTTCAAAATTTCTAAAGCTTACACAGGCAACCCCACTTGACAATATATGCTTCTTTATATATAATTATCAGAAAGATGGGATTTCAGATTCATGAGAGATGTTCTTAGTTTTTGTCTGTCTGATTTAAATTATTAATGGGAAAGATTTCACAACCGCAGACTTTGCTCAGGCCTAGCCCTGAACTTAACCTTTCCTTTGAACAGAAAGACAAGAAATAATCATTACCTGACTAAGTAGAAAACACCTGCATCACCTGATATCTGCACACATTTTATCTAAGAGGATCACCCCATCAGCCATCCATTCTGCAGTCATTCTTAACTGTAGCATGCATCTCTACTGTAACTACAGTCCTAGTTTTACTCAAAGGTGAAAAGAACACTCTTACGTGCAATTAGAAGAATAAGATAGTCAAAAATATTGACACTGAGCCTCAGTTTATGTTGGATGTCCTGACTGAAATCAGCTAAACCCCATGATCCTCAGGTATAAGCTTGTGAACATTGGGCTTGATTTTAAAACTGTGGGTCTATAAATTAAGTAGCATTATTTTTTGACTCTTGTCCTTTGTTTAACCTTATTAGTTCTCCTTAAGAAAAAACAAGCAAAAAACCCCCACCAAACCAAACCAAAATACAACAATCATTCTAAACAACCGTAACTCTAACCCTAACCATCTCCAAAGAACAGGAAGCCTTGATGCTTTAAGAATAGTGACAGGATATTCAGACCCACAGGAAACTACACAGGGCTTTCCCGTAAACAGCTCTATTCCCAGCTCTTACTCTGTCCCCCAGCAGAAATTCCAGACATTAGGAACACAAGACTAGAGTGAAATGCAGGAAGACAATCTTTAAACTTACTATGGGCTTTAGTTTCAATCTGCTTGCTCACCTTAAAATTAAGTGCCAAGCTCAGCTTTGATGTACGTAGTCTAAACTTCAAATTTAAGTAAGGGATCCCACAGATTCTAGAAAAAGTACCGGTCTTATAGAACCCTCTGAATTTCACTAACAATCCCAGTTCTGTGCCCTTGCTCTCCCTGTCCAACATCCTAATCCTAACTGAAAATGTTACTTAAAATATAAAATTGGCACTCACAAATGCCTGAAAAATAAACAGAAGTAATACAGGGTATCGCTTATCTCACAGTGTCTTCCAAAATTCATCCACAGTTACAAGTGGGAGGCACCTAGATTCCAGAAAGCTATCTCTAATCTCATCATTAACTTTTGCATTTCCCAAGAGAATGAATTCTGTCCAGAACTCCTCTTAGCCGCTCTAAGCTTGCATGGGTGCTTTTGCCTGAAAGCAACAAAAGACTGTGCTTTATAACCTGAGTTTGCTTAACTTTAGCCCTAGTCTGTAACACAGAAGTTGACATTCACCACAGCCCAAAGAGGAAAAAGGCAATGTTCACATCTACTGGTAACTGCTCTCAGTTTTCTTAATCAGAACGGCCAAACTCTAGGTCTGCCAATGCAACGCCCATCTACAAGGGCAGGCAGGAGGATCCAGGGAACTACAGCCCTGCCAGACTGACCCCCATGCTGTGGAAGGTTAGGGAGCAGACCATCCTGAGCACCATCATGTGGCACGTGCAGGACAGCCGGGGGGTCAGGCCCAGCCTGCACGGGTTTAGGAAAGGCAAGTCCTGCTTGAGGAACCTGATCTCTTTCTATGACAAGGTGACCTGCCCAGCGGATGAGGGGAAGGCTCTGGATGTTGTCTACCTGGACCTTAGTAAAGCCTTTGATACCATCTCCCACAGCATCTCCTGGAGAAACAATACATGTACACTGGCCACAATCTTGCTGAGCTCCAATACCACGCTTGACTAAAAAAAATTACATCTTTAGTATTTGAAAAAACAAGGAGAAAAGTTGAATTAGATGATGCAACTAAAGTTTGCTTTTAAAAATTCAGAAATATGCACCTCTATATTCCTGACTCTCCCTAACCCTAGTTTCCCCTCCCCTCAATGTAAAGCTAGGAATTCATCACTGCACAGTAATTAAGAATCAGACATGCATATCTGTTCAAATTCGTGCACTAATGAACACAAATTCCGTTCTTAAAACTTGGCCTAAGCTTCTGCAAAGAACAGCAGCCAGGCTACCCAAAATGTTTGAATAATTAATTTGAACCTTGCTGTCATACACAGCAATGTTCAGTTGTTGACGTAATGAGCCCATGTTCTGCAGCATGAAGTGTTCTTAACCCTAATCCTTACTCCCAGTTGCAGTGCTGAAATATTCAGCAGGCATATACCTCTTCTTAATTAGACATTCAAACCCAGTCCTATCACCATCAGTGCAACTCGCCAGCTCCTCTTATACAACACCCCATCCTGAACTATGAAGACATGAGGACTATCTTTGACACATATTCAGGAGATGCTTAGTCCTAAAAGATCAGACGTTCCATTAGAAAGGAAGGCACTGACTTCTATTATTATTTTAAGGGCATGTTTATCCTGACCTTTTAGTTTCTCATTAAGTTAGTCTGTTCTGCGTTGTTGTCAAGTGTGCTTCATATATGCTTGGCACCTTACATTTGGCTAGAAAACCCAGGATTTTTAAGTCCTTTTGCCAAAGGGCTATGAGTTTGCCCAGAAGAGAACTCGTAATCACTTTTTATAACTAGTTCTAAAGCTGTTTCAGTTAATTAGCGTATCTGACACAGTTCTTGTATCATGTAAGTCTGTCCAACCCTGTCCCAGTGTGGAGCCAAGCATGAAGAGGAGCAAATACAGTATAAAGCAGACTACAAGAATGAGCTGTGTATTCTGATAACAAAAATTCAACATATTGTGATACTACTTAGGCAACCCCAAACAATCTAATGAGCCAAGTCTGGCAGAAATACACAACAAAAACAATCCCCCACCGATGCTGATGTCTCTAAGTTTGAACAGACTAGCTAAAGACAACAAAATAAAGTGTTATGCAAGATTTACAGATGGAGTGTGGAAAAAGACTTACTCAAGTTCACATACTAAGATGCCAAAACTGAAAGTGAATCCCCATTTCTTTAGTTTATGTTTGTAACAAAGATCAAACCTCGTCTGATCCAGGAGATTTAACCTAACAAATCTATTGCCCTTTTGTATTCAGACTTCGGTGTCTGTAGATTTGTATTGGATCTGACTGAGATGGGGTTAATTTTCCCCACAGCAGCCCTCATAGTGCTGTGCTTTGTATTTGTAGCTAGAAAGGTGCTGATAACACAGCAGTGTTTTGGCTGCTGTTGAGCAGTGCTCTTACAGCATCAGGGCTATCACTCCGACATTCCCTTCACCAGTAGGCTGATGGTGGGCAAGATCTTGGGAGGGGATGTAGCCAGGACAGCCAACCCTAACTGACTGAAGGGATATTCCACACTATATGACATCTACTCAGCAATAAAAACTAAGAGTAAGGTGGTGGTGGTGGAGAAGGGCACTTGTTATTTACCATATTCATCTGCTTGGAGCAACCACTATCTGTTCTGAAGCCCTGCTTCCCAGGAATTGATTGGACAGCACCTGCAGAAGGGAAGTAGAGAATGAAATCTTTTGTTTTCCTTTGCTTCCATGGGCAACGTTTGCTTTTGCTTTATTAAACTGCCTTTATCTTGACCCAAAAGATTTTTTTTTTTGCCATCTTATTTTCTTCCCTCATCCTGCCAAGGAGAGGTCTGATAAAGCAGCTTGGTGGGTACCTGGTGTCCAGCCTAGGTCAACTCACCACAAGATTGAGCAAGGTAGTAGCTCACAAGGGAACATGGAGCTGCACATCAAGTTCTCCTTTTCTTTTCACAGAATGATTTAGGTTGGAAAAGACCTTTAAGATCATCAAGTCTAACCGTTAACCCAGGCCCGCCAAGTCCATCACTAAACCATTGGGAGCCAAATTCTTTTAGCACTGAGTAGTGAGAGTTAAGAAAACATTCGTCAGCTCATATTGGACTTTGCCTCACCACAATGGAGAGGAGAAGGTAAACCATAGTTCTGGTATCAAAAGGGAAGTTGTAGGTGCGAGCTGCAACTTCATAACTGAAACAGAGCGTGGACACAGGACTGCACTCCTCCCTTACACCTAAGGGAGGCAATGGCTAACAGTATCCCTTCCCAGATGAGATGCGAATTTGCCACTTCAGCAATGAAGAAAAGGAGATTTGTGCACTTGGCTTTGATTTCAGCAGCAAAGCGGCACCTAATGGCTCAGAGGCAATTAAGAGCAAACGTGACTCTTGGCTGTAACTCAGCAGCTGTTCAAAGAGTAGAACAGAGCTGAATGAAGTGGACAAACTTACCACTCACCATGGGAACTATGCAGGTAAAAGCTATTGTGAGAGCTTTAGTAATCTGAATACATGATCAGTTAGAGTACAAATCCAGGCTCCCTTGTCGGGTTTAGCAGAGAACATAAACAAAGCTTAAATCTCAGATTGGTACCCTAACCAAAAGACCAGTTTCCTGTGGCAGCAGTACTTTGTTTTATAGTACCCTGACTACCAATTCTCAAAGGAACTCAACATGCCAACTTCATTATAAAAATCAATGAATCAAAGCCATTCAGCACCTTACAGGACCTGTGCTTGGTAAGAAAGCTTTAAACTTGTTATCGTGACAGACAATCCTACAAAAATCATGAGGAAAAAACAGACCATCAGTCATTCAGTAATTATATAGCAACTGCAAGGCCATTTAGTTACTGTGGGATAAGCAATAGAATGCTTAATAATTTAACCAATTACCATTCATTATAATAGCCAGGTTGGCATTTGATGATCCACAGGGGTCTCACCTGCCTCTTCACATACCCAACATTTAGTGTTGCCATAGTAATGTTGTTCACACCTCTCCAGTTCAACTTCTGTCAGTCTTCAGTGTAAATGCCTATTTCTAGAACTATCAAGAAAAGGCTTACAAAAGGAGTACAAATTATATAATGCCCTGCTGAAGTCCATTTTTATGGCACCTTTCTATTCTGACAGGTGTACTATTGCCTCATCCATGGGTAAAAAATTTGTTTTCAATGTGCTATACTTATCTGACTGATCTATTTAAGATATAAATGAGAAGGTACAGCTTTGCTGGTCACAAGACTGAAATCTACTGGGCTTACACTGTGGTGCATTAAAATGACTGAACAAGAAGAGTGTTCATCATGTTTCATATTGGCTAACCTAAAACCTAAGCATAATGATGGTCTGCCTCCCCTCCCCCGGCCCCTGCTTTTTAATGGCCATAGTCATTACAGTCACATCTGGTGGATAAATATCTTATTGGTGCTCTCCTACAGAAAACAGCAGTTGAATAACATTCAGAAATCTTTGAGTGAATCTATTAAAATTAACACAATATAGCAGCATGTTGTTGTTTTGGTTTGGTGGTGTTTTTAGGAACACAGGCATGGAAAAGGAAACATGAAGTCCGAAACACGGTATCTGTACCCACATCCAGAGTCTTTCCATTCTCTTTGACAGGCTTAGTATGACACTTTTACTCAGGAACAGACTTCTGGGAGATACAAATGATTTAACTACTGTAACTTCTTATTCAAAAAGGGAAAGTCTACCTGTCATTCTTTATAATCATATTTACATTCTTAAATCCGGTTTTCAGTCTCCTCCCTTCTGTTGTACTCATTTGAGCCTAAAAAGACTGAAAATCTAGACAATATTATTTCAGGAAAATTTCTGTCTGGGCACTGACTTAAATATTCTGGCTCATTTATAGTTCAAGCTCTGTTAAAAACCCAAAACTCAGGGCAAATCTGTAAAAAGAAGGTACAGAGGCTGAGTTAACCTGGACCTAACTTTTTCAAAGACACTGATTCAGGGCTTTGATTCAAGCCATGTGGAAGGTGTGGTATTGTTTGTTTAAATGGGATAATAAATGAATTAATTATTTTATTTCACTTTAATGTGTTAGGTAAAGTTTAAAGAAAATGAGGGGACTATGAACCTACAGAGAATGAAACTAAAACAAACAACCAGGAAATAAAATCGCTAACATGACATGCTAAATATTGTAACTTACTGTAACCTCTATTTATTCTAAATAATAACTTTAAAGATTATTCTCTAGACCATGGAGTTGCAAAAGTCGAAAGAGACAATGCAGTTATGTGAACATGCCAAGGCAAAGCAAGACACCTGTGCTTCCTGTAAATGAACACATTCTGCAGGCTAGCAAAAATACCCCATCAACAATCAGAACTACATCTCATATCATTCTTCAGATTTGTGTTAGTACAGCCATTTTGTGATCTTTTGTCCTCAGGAGGCTTTGTGGACCTTTACTCACATCATTCTTCTGGCTGTTCTGATCCAAATTCTGCTAAATTCAGTTTGTACAATCCCTCTGGTTTATACGTGTTGCACCATAACCTACCTACAAAACTTAGAACAGCAGCTAGTATCAGAGTACAGTGCTGATACTATGCAAAGAACTAAAGCTGGAGGGAAAGACAGTTTAAAGAGGGAGTAGGGAACGTGAAGAGAGAGCTAGGAAATAAAATGTTTAAAACACAGACAAGTGCAGGTTTTCTCTCACACAAACTTATTTTGGCTTAAGAGATGCTAGCAGGTGGCAGATATGTGACTGTGTGGTTGTCAGTCAGACCAGAACTTTTTTCTGGAGTTCCTTAAATGAAGTGCCTCTCAGAGGAACCATACAAAGTAATTATGGCAGGTACTTAAGCAAATGGACTGTTAATAACCAGATAGAGGTGATAAGCCTCCCAGGCCAGCTGGAGACCTGCTAGTGAAAAAGAAGAAGGAACTGAGGAGTAGAATCTGTTTTAGTAGGGAAAAGGATTCTTTAAAATATTGGTTGATCTCATTTGAATAAAAAAAAAAAAACGAACAAAAAAATAGTAATCAACAAGCAATCTCACTGATGCTGAAATCTGCTGGCTATCTTCAGTCTACTGCTTCTAAATTGCTGGCTGAAATAATTCATTACTGATTTATTTCATTGTCCTAGAAGAACTGATGGATTTATTTATTTAAGTTGCTGCATAGCATGACTTTCTTGCAAAATTTCCTTTGTTCTCACCCAACACACTTTGTGGTGATCTCTCTAATGGACCAAAAAATTTCAGAAAAGGCTTTGAAATACTAAATCTGGAAATACTGCAAAACTTTTCCAGTGCAGTCCTTAACCACAGTGGAGAGAAGAAATTAAAAGTATAATGAGATCTAGGCTCACATCACGAATCAGCAGATACTAGAAATATATTACTACACTGTCTGGACAGTTCTAATGAACTACAGAAGGGACACAAGAAATCCAGGACTGGGGTCCTGGGTAGGGTAGGTCAAAGTGATTACCGTAATATTATTTCTTACTTGTATATGTTACTTTAGACATCCCGAGTAAAATTTTTGTGGCTCAGTTTCTATTAAGTCAGACTGAGAGGATCTGGTCATCAAAAAAACCCCTTCCAACTGCAGACTACAGGAGTCTACAGAAGCACCTCCTGTTCATTGAGCAGCCCAAGGACAAGCTATGGATCTCAACAATTCTTTTGCACAAATCAAGTTCCTCCAGTGCCCACTCCAGACTAGCCAGCTGCAGTCCATATAGCACTCTTCTTACCATACTCAGCCAATCAGCTCTTCAGACAGCTTGCAAAAATACATTTCAGCAACACAAAATACTTCACTAAATCCCATCTAAGAACTGTCAATATAAGAAGAGGCCAACTGAGTGATCTTTCGGTTTATAACGTACCTATTTCCTACCCTTCACCTGCTTCCTCAGTCTTTCCTCAGTCTCGCTACGCATTCTGTATCCCTACTTAGAATAAAACAAATAAGATTTAAAAAAAAAAAAAAAATCCACAAGGTTTTTTTCTGCAAGATAATTCTGGGGCAGGGGTGGGGGTTGTAGCGTTTATTTTTTTAATTCTCCGCTTCTTCCCTCCAAGACATACATGTGATTGAGGGATTGATTACAAGGAAGGGGTGCTCACATCTGATACACTAAGTGGTTTGAGAACAGCAACATTTATGCAAATACCCAACAGAAAGACTGTGAAACTTGTGACCTTACTTGGGATTTCCAGGCCAACTGCTGGTCATAAGTTACATAGCTTCATTCATGATTCTTTCCCCATCTACCTTCGGTTTCTGAATACACAGAGGAAAAACTAGATTCAGATAATATTACTACATTTTAAAAGTCAAACAATCAAAGGGAAAAATGCTCTGTACTAAAACATGTGATTTGTTTAAAAGGAAATATTAGCAGGAGTTTGTAATGTAAATGAGACTGGCTTTTTTTTCAATGTTGCCTTGTTCTTGAATATAGTTAAACTGGTTTAGATTATATTCTCAAAAACATTCAGCCTAATGCAAGCAATCAGTATGCTGAACTTCAAATCAAGCAGCTAATAATTTTTTTAAGGTTTTAAGCTCCCAAAACATTGTCCCATAATAAAACATCAGGCAAACTTTATAATAGACAGAGGTACCAAGCAATACATACAGACATTCTTTGACAAAGAAAGTACAATAGTAAGGGAAACACAAATACAAACACTGATGTTTATTATCTATGGAATTTTAAAATACTTGCCATGGATTATATAGGATATTGTGAGGTTAACAGACTTTGTTCCATATAAAATTCTAACACTTCTGGGTCCCCCTGTTATCTTAAGGTGCCTGAATGATTTATCTAGTTACAGGTTTGCATAGGTCGGAGGGGCTGGGAGGAAGGAAGAAAAGTTGAAGTTGTTACAGAGGTCAGTAGTTATATGAGAGCAAAACAAAATACTGAAGACCTATATACATCAGCACAGCCCTGACGGTATTTCTTCGTAGTGTATCCATTAGTAAAATCACAGTGCTTGGAATTTACCAATTCTAGAAGCACAGTGTTTTATAAAGTTGTATAAAGTGACAATTGTCACTTCATATTGGGTCAGATAGCAATGAAGAGCATTTCAGGTAGCTGAAGTGTCTGATAAACCTGTGTATTTCAACCTCACTTAACTTTACGTTCCACTTGCAAAGTTCCTTCTAAGCATAACCATAATTTCTTTACTAGGTATACAGTTTGATGATTATATATATTTAGTAGACTTTATCCTGAAAGATCTTGCATATTAAAATGCTCAATCAAAATATATAGTCAGCTATGTATAACTGGGTGAAAAGGAAAAATCTGCACTGGACAGCCATACATGGTTGTGGAGGTTGTCAAGAGGTGGCCTTCCACTCTGGTATAACTTCCACAAGGGATTGTTGTACTTTTAGACTTGTTGCTTAAAGGTTAGCCAACACAATGCACCCACAAATGACATGTTACTTTGGAAGTGAAAGGACAGATTTTCCACCCTCCCATTAAAACTAGAATAGGCAAATGTTGGAAAGATTGATAGAAACTCCTCCATACTCAGGCTCCTGTGATCTGAAGTTGAAGGCCAGAAACTGTCCTTAGCTATCTAAACAGAAGAATCAAGATGAGTTTTAATGGCCTGAGAGTGCATGGAATTCCAGACTAAATCACAGGAATAAAATAAGGCTTACAGTGATCTCTGAAGGTCATCTCAAAGCAGAGCTAATTTCAAGGGCTCACAACCTTTACTGATGTATGGGGTTGTTCTGTCACAGCTGCAGGCCATTCCACCTGTCTTTTTCAAGCTTCAGCGAGATTTTTGTCAGTCCATTTCTCTAGTCCAGTAAGGTTCTTCTGAATGGCTGCCCATACCTTCATCGTAGCAATCACTCCTGCGAATTTTAGGTCATTCGTGAACTTGATGAGAATGCATTCCAGCACATTGTGCAGGTCATTGATGACATTAAAAAGTATCAGCCCCATAGGAAGGTCACTCATCACCAGCTGCAATTAAGACTTTGAACTACTGACCACTACCATTTTACCCCATTGTCCAACCACCTTGTAGTCCATCCATCCAGTCCATGTCTCTCAAATGTGCCTATAATACGAAGATGTGAAAAGTCCTGCTAAAGTCAAGGTACATAGTGCACACTGCAAACAGACAGTGCTTGTCTCATGTATCATACTTTTTTTCCTTTAACATTTTCAACAATATAAACCTCTGGTTTTCCAGGGGAATAGTCATAAATAAACCTTATTCTTTGTTTTTATTTGCATGCTGAATTACAAGCAGAAAACTGCTCTTCTAGTTTTCTGCAGATTCAATCATCTTCTCATGGAAGACAATGAAGTTGATCAGAAGCCACTTGTTCTCGATAACTCTGTGCAGACTGTTCCCAACCATCCTCTTGTCTTTCACATGCTTAGCTTACATAAAGATTTTTCGTGATTTTCTTGGGCTGACCAGCCTGTTTTTCCTCAGATCCTGTTTCTTGCCCATTTTTGAATATGGGCATAACATTTGCCTTTCTGCAGACCTCAGGGGCTTTCCCCAGTGAGCACTACCTTTCCAAGATGATAGAGGCCTCCTAAATGAGTCAGTCAACTCCATCAGCACCGTCAGATGCATCCCATCTTGCCCCATGGTCTCAAAGGCAAGTAAACTCTAGTTCGATCTTCCTCTGCCTTGGGTAGTACCTTTCTCTCCTACTCTTTGCTGCTAGGCCCAGAGACCTGTAAAGCTACAAAGCAGATAATGCCTTCCTTTCTCAGTCTTTACTAGCAATAAGTAGCACACCCCAAGGTTACCAGCCTCATTCAGCCGTGAGACAAGAATTTTCTTCATTTTCATTACTGACGTACCTGAAGAAGACCTTAATGTCTCATATCTCTTGCCAGTTTTATCTCTATCCAAGAGGTGGTCTTCTTAATTACATTCACATGTCTGCAAGTAGGCTTTTTTGCAGCCTGTACTTGCTTCCATCTCTCATAGACTTTTTTTTTTTTACATTTCAGCTTGGTCAAGAGTTCACTGTTCAATTAAGATGGACTTCTGCCACACCTGCTCATTTTCTTGTCCACTGGAATACATAATTTTGTTTTGAGGTAGTTGCCCTTGATAATTAACCAATTTCTCCACCCTGAAGGGCAGCCTTCCATGGGACCCCACATTCCAGTTCCTTAAATAAGCTGTGAAAACCAAGGGGGTTTTATTCTGCTGCTTACATGCATCACTTCCCTCCAGATCTTAAATTCCATCATTTCCTGGTCATTGCAGCAAAAGTTGCCATTGCCTGTCATCTCAACTAGTTCTTTATTCATGAGTAGCAGACCTAGCAAAGCACCTCACCTAGTCAGTCTTCCCAGAAGATGTATAAAAAAAAATAGTATCTTGTACATTATTCAGTACTTTTGACTTTCTGTCTTCCTTTGGATAGTGTTAAGAAAAAAAGCATCTCTTTTTTAAAAGAAGTTATTTTGTCAAAAACAGACAGTGCTTGTCTCATGTATCATACTTTTTTTCCTTTAACATTTTCAACAATATAAACCTCTGGATTTCCAGGGGAATAGTCATAAATAAACCTTATTCTTTGTTTTTATTTGCATGCTGAATTACAAGTGTATTGTTTCCCTCTGAGGTTAGCTCAAAACCAGCATCTTCAGTGGGGCTGATGAGCAGCACAGTAATATGTATGCATGTCTCTCCCTTCCCTCAGGATCTTGATCTAAATGAAATTACAGTAAGAAATTGATAAAATTGACAAGGTATTAGTTGTGGAAAAACTCTCATACCATTTTTACAAATCCCAGAGTAGAAACAAGTAAATAGTACTATATATATATATGGAGAGGTCTTTTAATGAATTTGCTTGAGACAAGCTTGTGTGACCTAAGTTACATGGTATTCATTCTGCAATGACCACTAAGACTCCGGCATAAGCAGGCCCCCATGAGGAGAAGGATCAGGTTTAAAGGGATCCAAATAGCAATGTTCCACTTTCAACAATGTTCATTCACATGGAATACTCATTTAAGCCCAACCTTGCAAAGAGCTAGCGTACCTTAGTTTAGACCATGCAAGTTTCGTCAGATGATCTGGAATGCTTAAAATTCCTGTTCGTTACTTTTCAAGGAAAACATCACTGTCAAGACCTTTTTAATCACATGCTTTTTAGTCAGAGTTTTGAGACAGACATATGATAACAGGGCTTTAAAGTGTTGAACTCTGCCTTCTAATCACACCTTTTCTGTGTCTTTCTCATTTTGCCTTTTCTATATCCTGTGTTCTAACACTTACACAGAGAAATTTTTCAAGAAATACAAGTAATTTATCTCAGATTTACATCTCCAAACAAGTCATAATAAAAAAGAAAAAAAAATAACCAACAAAAATCTCAGTAAATATTTTTGACTAATGTATACGCTCCAAAAATTTGTGATCTTTCTGTCCTCCTCAAAGGCTACGGACTTTTCTTCCTTTGAAAGGAGATGAGGCAAGCAAATAGACAAAGTTTCCCAGGAAATAACCATTTTACAAGCTTTTGCTCAGCTTTTGCAGTGGATGGAAATAACGTAGACTTTGCATTGCTTTAACAATATTTCTAGAGATCAGTACTTCTGACACTGCCTTGGTGAACTATCTATCCATTCTGTGTTTTCTGATGTAAAACTAAGTAGCTGCCTGTGGGAAAACTTAAAGTCAGATGTTCTAGAATTGTTCTTCCAGAGTATTGTAGATCACTTTGTAAAGCAAAAGCCTGAAAATGCTGGATAATTTCAGAGGCTCAGCACTGGTCTGCTAATATGCCAGGAAGAATAAGCAATTATGATTTTCATCTAAGCAACATATGCTGTTTGCTGTCCTGTTCAGAACAGCTGTAGGTTAGATGCTGTTAAGATTAGGCCCCTTCTTTCCTTCATATTTCAAAATTCAAATTAAACTAAAATAACAGCACCTGCTGAACAAAAACACTATTTCAAAATGTGTACTTGCACACAATTACTATGAAGAGGCTGGCCACCATTGTTACCAGTCTATTCTTTCTGAATGGAAATGGCAGAGAAGTTTTCGATGCAGCTGCAGCTCTTCAATTGTATAACTAGTGCTGGCCCCAAGCCAACCCTCAAGAACTCAAGTGGCACCAAAAGATACTATATTGATTTGCAATCGAACATAATAGGCCATCAGCTTAATTATTACTGAAGTGACAAGGTTCTGGATATTTCATATTTATATTTCTGAGGCCTGTGAAAGATGAATGTAAATCTTTTAAATGCTTACATTTGCATATCTTCAGAAGGGTTGAGTGCTCTTACTGTATTCATAGTCTGTGAAAGACCTAAAGGACTGGCTATTCAAGTCAGGTTGCTAGATCACACAGTCACTTACTTGCATAAGGGAACAAGGCTATAAAACTAAACACATTCCTACAGGAAAATATCCCCAGATCTCTTGTAGACACACCAAAAAAAAATAGAAGTAAAAAAAAATAATAAAAGGTACTTTGATCACTAGTACCATCCTCATGGACCTTTTCCTTTCCCTGCTCCCTTAGTTCAAAAGACCGCCTGGGTACAAGAGACTGAATTGGTGTCACCTAGCACTGTCAACATCTCCTAAAATACCTACTGCACCACGTTATTTCTTCCCAATGACTCTTACCGTAGCTATATGACAGAAGGTCTGCAAACAGGACTCAACATTTTGAAGAAGTGTATGGTAGGGGAACGCGGAATATTTATGGGCTAGAAAGTGAGACCAAGACCCAGGATTAGCATGCTGTCACTAGCCAGCTCTCTCACACTAGGCTGTGAGTTAGTTATCTCCTAATGATACGCTGGTCTTTTTGTTAGGACTATGCAAGTTTTGCACTCAGTTCCTATAACTAACTTACTTATAATCAGAAAAACTATTATTTTTTTTGTTCTGTTTTGACAGGTTGTTTTAATTATATAAAGAACCACTTTTATTTTAATGACCCTAGAGCTAGTTACCATTTCTACACTTGTCCTGCACCTTGTCTTCCGTGCAGGTTCCTCCATAGTTAGGTCACATTTTTACTGAGCTCATATATACACCACGCCCTGCTTTTCTCCCATATTCCTACCCTCTGAATTGCAATTGTCCTCAAAAGGGTTCTCTCTTGTTTACCATTGGTATTTGCTGTAAATTGCTTTTCATATACTGTATGCGGTAGTTGAAAATAAAATAATAATTGTTTCTCCAGTTCCCAGGGAGATAAACAAGATGCAGATGAACACATAGTTATAAATATGACAACATTCATTTTTTGTTTTGTAGAGTGGGCAAAAAGATTTATTGCCATGCTTATCCTCTATCTCCTGTTAGTAACATTATTCCCAAAGAATTTATGCTTGTATGTTCAAGTATCAATGTCCCCTACTGGAGGGAATATGCCTGAACTCCTTATCATAAGTATCTTTTCTAGTGCTACCCATTTGATGACTTTTAATTACTACCTAAAGAGGAGGCCTGTTCTGAAGTAATTTTTTCACCTTTAATAGTAAAGCCCAGTACTTTACTTTTTCAGCTTTCAATTAAAAAAAAATAGAAAGTTAGGGGAAGATTTTTGCCAAATAGAAATGGAACAAGTTTGCAGGAAAATGCTTTTTTTCCCTGTCCACTGTCATGCTCAACAACACGCCCCCCCCCAAAAAAAAACCCCAAACACACAACAAACAACACCATCACCCCCGTCCCCTCTGCCTAACCACCAAACTTTAGGAGCTGTTATGACACATCAAGACTATTCTGAGAAGGAGACCAGTTTGCACATTTCTATTTGAGTGTAAATTTAAATACAAACCAGTTTATAACTGAAAACCCATTAGAAACAAAGGGGAAAACTAAAAATAGCAACAGGAATTCAGCTTTGTCATGAGCAGGTGTTGCTAATTAAAATTCCTTGGCTCAACATCTACTATGGATTCAGGAAACCAGAATACAATTTAGTCATACTGCTGCAGTGCAGAGTTGTCTTCCCTTTATTTCTACCTTCCCTTTCTAGTGTACACTGCTGCTGTTTCATTACTTCTTCTTAATAGTATTACAGGAAAGACAGCTCACACACTTGCAATCACTGTTTCTTATCAAAAGGATTTTAAACAAGGGAAGATGAAGTCTCAAATATGATGCAAACAACATTATACAAACAACTCTGTCTACATGTAAAAACGCATAAATACAAACATGGCATTCCTGTGTCTAGAAACAGTGACTTAATACAGGATTAGTTCAAGAAGTTCAATAGCTTTCCCTGGGAACACTGTGTCTAGCACATACAGCTGTCTTCTAAAATCTGCTGTATACTTTGTGAAGTGTCTAGTCTCTGCCTCTTTGCAATGGTAGTACTGCGTTTATGTCTCTAAGATCATAGTCATATTGCGCGTTCATGTGAGAGTACAATGAGATCAGAAACAACCATGCAGGTTTAGCTGGTTCTCTGCATCAGGATTGGAGTCAACTGCTAGAAAAATCACAGGGCTTTGTGTTTCACTGCTAATACATGTAATGACTTAGGTAGAAATATGCATCACAAAACATTAATAGAGGATACTGACAAAATTGTGCTCACTTAGCTTGAAAGTAGAATATAATCTCTCAACCAGAAACATTCCATTTTTCCTGCCCATTTCCTGACAGTAACAGGATGGTCATGAAAAAATTCAGGTGGATATAGTGCTTTGGAATGTGAGATCTTTTGATGTTTTTTAGCCATACATCTGAAAGACACCAGAAGGGGAAAAAGAACACAGGTTAGGAGAAAGGGAAGACACATGACACGCCTATTCAGGAAAAAAATGCTTCTCAAATTTCAAGGCAATGTCCCACAATTTCACCTGGACAACCACTTGCTTCAGACTTAACAAAGTAAGGTAACTGAACATTGATGTCAAGAAAGCTGCGAAGAACAGGCTTCAACTGCACCAAAGGGGCAGTCAGGGCTACTACAACAGGCACGGAGAATGCTCCTGTGGTCAGCAAGGAATCAATCATAAAAGACTTCTGCTAGTGCAATCCCTGCAAAGTGGCCTGGTCTAAAACCAGATTGATAACAAATCACGTGTATTGTAGTCATGCAACAGGAAAAGAGCTGTATAGTATCCACCTGCACAAATAATTTTGAAATGAAAGGATGTGAAGATGAAAATTGGGCCATTGTTACTAAGTAGCTGAAAATGCAGCTGAGGTTTTTGTTGTTAAGAGAAACAACAAACTCACTTAAAATACAGATGAAAAGTATCCATAAACAAATGAGAAATTATTGATATTGGCTTTCTACCCTATACGGCCAAAAGGTATTTATATAATGTAAAATATTACTGCTTTCTAATGATAGAAAAATTATTGTCTTGAGTAACACAGAATACTGGTTCTGTTTACAACATAAAAGAAAAAAAAAGAAAAAAAGGCCCTTCATATTAGACTTGTCAGTAAATAAGAGGGTACTACTTCCTTAAATAATTTGTCAATTCATACCTACACAGTGTGATCACTAAGAGATCTAGTTTTTCTCCATTTCCATGTACAGCAATGGACAACAGCTGGTATGTACAACTCAGTGCACAGAAGCACAAATAACATGCTATGTAATAGAGCTAAGTAATCTCAGAAGATCAAAATATCCAGTCATTATTTTGGCGATGTGGGATTAGAATCTTTGGATTTCAAACTTACAGTAAGACTTAAAGGCAGAATTTTTCAAGAAATCAAAATTCAGATATTGAAAAACAAAATAAAATTTTATTCATAATATAACATTAAAAAAATGAAGGGACCATCTCTAAGAGATAATAACGATCCACTGTCTACTCCAGTTATAGGCTGGGTTCTGAAACAATCTCTTCATGTTACTTAGTAGTTACTCACAGGAGTAATTTCACTAAGTCTGTGTAATTACTTGAGGCAAGGGCTCATGAGTGAACACAAAAGCTTCACAAACTGACTCTAAAATAGCCCAGCAGAAACTCCAAATTACTTTAAAACAAATTCTACATCAAGCTGGGCTGTATCATGAAATAGAAAAAAGCAACTGTCTTCCTGGACCTCTTGATTTTGTATTACAAAAGTTTTTTTTCCCAGTGCTTCTTTCAGATTATTAAAATATATATGTTAGGAGGAGAAAATGTTTTAAATTCAGAAATAAAAATATCACTAATTCACATCACATATGCTGTAGAGGTATTTATGAAATTAATTGATCCTTCTTTAAATTAAAATTATATAATGAATATTAATCCTACTACATATCTTCTGTGGGATTTGTCTGAAGGTTTACAGAATAATCACGTAAAATCCTCTTCTCTGCAAAAGCACATGCTACATGCAGGAAACAGAATTTGAGTCAGAGTCCTGTTTATTCTAGTGGAAGACTCCAGTCTTCCCTGTATTCTCCAGGATTTATTTTTCTGACAGGTCTCCATAAAGCATGGTACACAGCTTCCCATGGTTGCTTCTCCAAAGTTACCGCAAGAAGCATAAATTGTGGCAGTTTAGACAATATTAAATTTCCTAGCTCTTTGAAAGATAGAACAAACTTTTTCCCTCTGTTTTTTCCTGCTCTACAGAGTTGGACTAGATAGTCTATGCTTAAGGGAGGTGGGCTGGGAAAAGGGACACAGGCAACCAGCATCCTCCCATACACATAGTTTTAGGCCAAAATATAGGCACAGACTCCATTTGTAGCCCTACCACTGACTTTTCTTCTCTTTTTCCAAGTTGTTTGAGGCACGTTTCCATATAGCACTTGGCACAGCAGGGACCTAATCATGACTGAGACTTAAGTGTAATTGGAATGCTAATACTAAAAGGAAGAAACAAGAGGCAAAATCATTGGGTAGTAAAAGCCAGCCAAGCCTAGTATTCACTATAAAAGAGGGATCTCCGCTTACGGAGACAGACAGGCTAAGAGATTGTGTATTTCTCAGAATCAAATATTAAAGTTCTTTGAAGTTTTTTCTTCCCCATGAGTACAGGACATAAAGGGGCAGTACATTTACAAAGCAAGTAAATCCTAAAAGAGAAACTTCTGTCATCCTTCATTATTAGAATTAACCTCTGTTTAAATGCATTAATGAAGTACATAAAATCACTCGTCGTGAAACAGGAAAACTATAATACAGTGTTTAATAGCTTATTTTCTTTCCTTCAGCATCCTAAAACTATTGATCCCAAATTCAGCCCCATATACTGCTGAGAGAAATAGAAGCTCAACCTAAATCACCGACTAAGAAATACGTATTTAGTGCTTATACTGGTAAGCAAGAGTCTCCAAAATTCGAATAGCTGTAGCCTGTATTTTTCTCTGGAAAACAAAAAGGGGGTTCGCCTTTGAAGTTGTAATTGATCTTCAGTCTTTACAGAATCACAGAATGGTAAGAGGTTTGAAGGCACCTCTGGTGGTTATCTTGTCCAGCCCCCCCCTGCTCAAGCAGGGCCACCTACAGCAGGCTGCCCAGAGACGCATCCAGACTTTTTTTAGTGTCTCCAAGTAGGAGGCTCCACAAAACTTCTGGAAAACCTGGATCAGTGCTCAGTGACCTTCACAGTAGAAGTCGTTTTGTGATGTTCAGATGGAACCTCCTGTGTTTCAGTTTGCACCCATTGCCTTTTGTCCTGTCAGCGGACACCACTGAAAAGAGCCTGGCTCCATCTTCTTTATACCTTCAGGTATTTATATACATTGGTAAGTACATAAGCCTTCTCTTCCCTAGGTTGAACCATCCCAGCTTTCTCAGGTTTTCTTCAGATGAGAGATGTTTCAGTCCCTTCATTACACCTTAGCAGCCCTTGGCCATTAGGAAGTAGATCCATCTCTTGTTTGTACTGAGAAGCCCAGAACCGGACACTACTCCAGGTGCCACCTCACCAGTGCTGAGCAGAGGGGAAGAACCACCTCCGCTGATCTGCTGGCAATCCTAACGCAGCTGAGGATACCACTAGCCCCTCCGCCACAAGGGCAAGCTCCTGACTCAAAGCAGGACCAGTGCAGATCACTGAAGTTTGCTCACTGCCTGAGTTTATGTTATACATGGTCATTTGTGTTACCTTATTTACTTTGTTGAGTGTAAAATCTACCATGGCTTTGATTTACCTACAGTCCTTCTCCCTTTATTTTTATTTTAATTTAAGTTTTTGTATGCATGGAAGTTTTATATCATCATGTATCAAAACAGAAAATCCAGCTACATTCTTAGGCCCCACGTTAAGGATGAGGGCAGTCATCAATCTATAGAAAATATTACTCTTTATTTGATGTAAATATAAGTGGATGGGAATGAATACCTTGAATAAAAATTTTTCATAATTAGGTATCTTATATAATAACTGTCATCACTGGGAATAAAAAGAGATAGTAAATTAGGAAAAATTAGGAGGAGTAATCCTTCCATGAATTTTGTTGCACAGGTTTAAATTACTTAGTTGTAAATAATTAAAAATTATAGAACATAATGCATTAGTCAGAATCACATCAGTGAGAAAAAGTAAAACAACTTTACTTTTTCTGATTTTTCATATAAATTATTTAATTCTGTCCTCAAACCCTGAAGCTTCTGAAACTGGTAGCATCTTTCATCAAATGGCCTAAAGAAACAGATGTTACAAATCCACACAGGCTATATGTGTGTCTTCGGCCTACTGCCCCTTGGGATCAAAGCAAACAAGAAGGGCACATACTGAGCTGGTCCATGTATGCAGCAGCTAGGTTTCTCTTAGTGGAAGTAATTACTTAAAATTTAGATGAAGCCAACGTATTTTCTCTACATAAATTAAAATCAACAGGAAATACAGAAAGATATAAAATTAAGTCCAATACGTGCACAAATATTTAGAAAGCAGATATAGCCTGAAGAAGAGACATGCTGCATATCGTATATTCTGTTTCAGATAAAGCATTGTCTTTGTCTTTCTTTTAATCCCAAAATCAGGTACACACAGACTCATTAAAAATATCTAGGAGATGGAGATTCTGCATGTGTCAAGTGTTCTACTTTTAATGATTTCTACTAATCTGCGAGTCTTACTAGTTCAACTAATACTCCTCTACAAACCTACCCACCACATGAAAAAAAATTCTAACTTGTAAAAGGTATGTTAAGTGTGAGCAGCTTTAAATTCAGTACTTCAGAAGTCCACAGAAAAAGTAGAGCCTAAGTCAAACAGCAGCACAGAGTGGAAAGGGAAACAAGTAATCAAGCAGAAGAGCAGCATGGAAAACCATTATTTTTTCACCTTGTTTTTGCTCGGGCCTATTCCTAACTTAACTTTTACATTCTTCTTTTAAAGGAGAAGAACACATTTCATGTTTGTCAAGTGCCCTGTAAACAGATTGTCTGTTACAATGCATTGTGATGGACTGATGTCTGTACAATAAAAACAAAAGCAGGTCTGGATGCATCAGGATCTTAGTATTGACAGAATCCCCAACAGAAAATTAAACCAATCCACATTTTTTCTATCCTCCTCATAGCTACCTGTCATAACTTTAGGTAACTACAGTGACTCTTGGCATTCTTGCTTTCGTGTTAGGAAAAGGCAAATAACACCTTTGGAAAAGCCTGTTGCTCTTTTAAGCATTGTACAAAACTGCAGAACATTTTCACTTACACTGACAAGTGTGGAAACTAAAACACAATGGTAAATTTCCTAAATTGACCTCAGTTGATGTGGAGAACAGTCAATGTTAGAGAGATTAAAACATATGGGCATGAATACCTCTTGATCAAAATACCTAGCCAGGAAGGCAAAAGCATTTTCTAGGTAACATATCGCTGATTTTTCAATAAGCAGCATAGAAAAGAGATTATGCACCACTGCCTTTCAATTTCCTCTTCCTCTAGTGCTTTTTTTTAGCTGCCTTGTGGTTGACTAGAGCAGAGACCAGGCAGCAACATTCTAATCATCTGAATGTATATTTCTCCTCAGATGTCAAAAATCATCTAAAAATGTCAAGGAAAAAAAGAAAAATGGTGCAAGACAATAACAAGTCAAAAAGAATTCTAAATAGCAGCCTGCAATAATAGGAGTCTCTGTAGGTACCTGTGACTGGATGAGATATGTAATACAGTAGTAATTGCCTTGGTGAAAGACAAAACAATATAACAACATTGTCCACCTAAGCAAATGTACATTTGCAGGCATGAAAAGTTCTATTGATCATTTATAGAACATAATTTAACAGAAATTAAACAACTTTCAAAAAGGATAGACCTCTAAAACAATCTCAATACAGATGTGAGACGGTAACATTGCAGATAAAAGAGAGTAACCCTGTTCAGTGTCTTACACCTTTTATGGTTTATAAGTTTAGTAGCTAGACCCAAATATCTGCTTGGATACTGTACAGGGTAGAGTTTTAGCACAATTTAATGTGCCCACTAACCTGGGTTTGTAATGAACTTGTTTAATGATTCCAAGCCACTTACCGCCTAGGGGGGGAATTGTTCTCAAGATTTCTTGAGGGATCTAAAACAATAAAGAAGGAATTGTTGGAACAATCTCCACTATCTAATAACAGTGCAAAAATCCAACATGCTAGATTAAGTCTCCAGAAGTTAGTCAGCCTGGTTGTGAATACTCACACAATAGAGGCACAACTAATCACCATGTCCCCTAGTTCAATAATGTGCTTAAAACAAATCTTTATCAGTGTTCTTGCAGCTTGCAAATGACAAAACCCCCTCCAGTTACATCTGCAGAATTGACTAAGGAAGATTAGAATCCAAATCATAACCACCTCATGAAAGAGATCACTATATGAAGATCACCTAATACAGAAAGCTACAGGGTTGCTTTTATCCATGACACCTATCCACTGAATATTTTAATGACTACCAGAAGCACCACTACAGCGACTTTTAGCTTCACTACACTACATAATAATGCACAGCTAAAACCTGGGACCCAAACTCAACTCTACTGCAAGTCCATGCAATTTGTTAATACTACAGATCTGTTCCTCAGACTATGGTAACTCTATAGATGCTTTACCTTCACCACATCATAATAAAATTATTTAAATCATTTCTTTTCAGAAGGCTGTGGGAGAGTAGAGAGGAAATAAGAAACAATTTCTGGGCAATTCTGTTCGCTTGAGCTAGCTGACTGTCACACAAGTTTGAAAGTGCTACTGTTACTTGAAATAGGATGAGGAGAAAAAGGATGGGAAACTGTGATCATACTCTACAGCACATGGACTAATCCCAGGCTAGCAAAACATTCTTTTCATTATGCTGTACTCTGTTCCAGGGGCTTCTTGGGTTAGAACAGAAAAACACGGGAAGCATAAATAGTTTTATGAGGCTACTACATGATGGCAATCTTTCCCATTTCAAAAATGCCATTCACCACATTAACATTTGTAGAAGCCCCAAGTGCACATACCTCTAGTCATATTGCAGGTCATATGACATCTTCTCTGGTGGGAGAATGTGACCACCCATCACATGATGCAACTTACTATCAACGTAGGGAGAAGTTTATACAACAGGCAATCTTGACAGAAGGCAACAGAATCAAGACAGATTTCAGACTTCTGCAAACAGAACATGTCTAAAGGGCAAGTACTGTGGGAACGAAGAACACTGGCAAAGGCAGAAAAGCAAGCTTTAAACAAGCAACCTCAAATAATGCAAGCTGTACAAACATGGCAGGAAAAGATCTGAGTAGCTTTGTGCAGTGTAATGGCAGCCTGTCTGGCTCTAGATCCTATGGTGGGTTTGAACCCCACTGAGGAAGTTTTGAGAAGGTTAATTCACTGCACTTCTCAGATCCTCAGCTAGATTAAAACACCACTTTAATCAAGGAGGCTGTCCTATTCTGTATCTCCTGAAGAGCTGGTCTTTGTATTCCTCTTATTATCCTCAAAATATTTCTCTCTAGCTGCTGTAAGGTTTTCTTATCTGCTTTTTGTTAAACAAGCTACAGAACAAATGCAAAGATACCCATGTTATGACTAAAATTGCAAGCTTAGCTTTGCAGCAAACATACAAATGCTTAACATTCAATTTACTGAACCTTCTACAAACAATTTCATGCCTCATTTTCCAGCTCTAAGTTGCTACAATGGATATCTTCACAAAAAAATGAGGTAAACCTCTAGTGTTAAGTATTCATTATATACACTCTCCTTCTAAATTTCTTTGACCATCACAATATTTCTTTGATGTCCCAGCATTTTTACATTTCAAAGACTAAGATAACAATGTGATTTTAAGAAGTCTGGAGGGGAATAAAAACAGAATACACATCTATAGTGTGCAGCAAAGAAGCTACATTTTCTAAGACAGTTTCAGTACACTAGTTCGATTGTCCTGACTTAGTTTTGATTAGTGTTGGAAGGTTTTTTGGGGTTTGCCTTTTTAAAATGGAGCAAAACAGAGAAAGAGCAATGTTCCTGTAAATGATCAATTGCCTTTAAAAAAAAAAATAAAAAGAATCACTGGAATTGTGACACTATGAAGCAATTCTCTCACTTTGAATCCTCCACAGGCACGACGATTAAAGGAGTTCTTCTCACACAAGGGAGCCTTCCTTTTTACTATACAATGCACAAATGGACTTACATGTCTGGATTGAAGACCTCAAGAAAAGAAAACAATTGGGAATTGGCAAGATGTGGAAATTAATATTATTCAAATAACTTAATATATTGTCACTGCGTAAAAATCCACTTACATACATGCAGCTTAAGTTGTATATTGTCTGATGTATTTGCTTAAAAATTAAGATCTCTAAAAATAGACATGTTAATTTTCCGTATTGATGTGCAAGTCATTTGTGTGGCCAATTTCCATATAATAGTAGTGATATCATTCAGTAAGATAAAAATATGCCAAAACAAGTATTTCCTAGTTTGTTAGCACCTTGCTCCCTGGTCATGCTATGTTTACATGTTTCCAACTCTGGCATCTCCCAGTCAAGAAGAAAGGGTAAGAAGTACATGGAAAGCGGTACAAAATACCTATGTTTAACAATTCTAGAAAAGCACCAAAAACTTTCCTTGTTTACAAATGCTGAAAAAAACCAAAACTGCAAACTGTCATACGTTACTAGTGTAATGATTTTGGCTGGTCAAAATTAATTAAACCAATTGCAAGACACTGTTAGCACATCAGCATATTGCTAGATGTGTAGTAGCAAACAGGTATCATTTCCTAGATCTTGTAATCTAAGGAATTACAAGAATATTACATGTGGTTAAAGTTAAGAAATATTTGACTAGACATGTGAAGAGAAGGGAAAAGTCAAAATACTGTACATGATGTAGTTTAAAAACTCCATAGAGTTGGTTTTTGACTAGAATCTTCTAGCATAGACTAATCAAATACACAGGCATTCTTGTTAAAAATGCACCGTAATAAGGCTTGCTATGATAGTGTCTCTGTAAATAATCTCTCAACATCTCCCACCCCAAGGGCCATGAGAGATCAAGATGCAAGCATTATTATTCTCCACGTTAGAGAAGCTGAAATGCATACAAGACTTACAACCTGATTCAGTTCGGTAAGATCCAGATACAGTATAGCATGTGACAGAGCTCGTAAGAGAATATCTCTCTATATAATTTTATACCTAAAGACTTAATCCCAATGCATTCCCATTTCTCCGTGTATGAGATGTCCATGGAACTAGACTTCTGTAGAAGTTTCGTGCCTGGAGACTGCAGCATGGGGTCCAACATTTTAATAACACTTTGAGAAATTTCAACTGAAGACATCTTGTTTTGTTTGCCAGAACTACATCATAACTACTTCTTGTTGAAGCTTGTTCTTTTTAAATGTCTATTTCCATTCCCTTGTAATTTTCTAAAAAAGGAATTTTTTCAGGTTGTCATATTTCATCACAACAATTTTTAGTAAACTCTTTCAAGTATCAGGAGGAGGTTTTTTTACTGTACCCCGGGGGCAGGGGATGGGTGGGGAAGATTCAGAACAAATATCCCTCTGAGAACTTTGTGACTCTCTTCTGATAATCAAAATATTCAAGAATAAATAGTTTTGAAGCCACATCTTTTCCTTGAATTATCTAATGTAGCTCTCTGAAAAAAAGCTCCAAAACACTGGAGTCTGAACAATACATTGTGTGGAAGGAACACAGTTTTAGGCTCTTCCTTCTAGATCTCCCCTGTACAGAGATAAATCAAATGGGCATCTTCTCTTACTCATAAAAACATACAGTGTGCATACTTTGGGAAAAGATTGCGCAAAAACATTATAGACTAAATCACAGAGACAGCAAAATCACAAGAAACAGGGACAATGTTTTTCTGACTTCTGTGAGAAAAATGTGTCAAGGAGAGGGAGGAAAAAAAAGACCAGACAGAATTCTAGTTCTAATTAACCTATCAAAATCAGAATCTGATCTTTATTACACACAATATTTATATGTAATCACTTATGCTGTTTATTATATCAGGGGAATGTAAAATAATATATTTACTTAAAGCTGTTAGAAGTGATTTTTAATTTTTAAGTGTGTAAATGTATAAAGACTGAACTAGCTAGCTAACAAAATAAGTGTAATTTGTGAAATTTTAGTCTACAAATCAGCATACATTAACTGTTGCTTGATTTGCACATGTAACCTACTGGAATTTCACTTATGGGCTGCTTGCCTTTTTTGGCAGAAATCTGTGACATTTTGAGGAAGAACTCCAGAAGATAAGGTATTAACACCAGCAGCAGAGTTGATGTATAAATACAAGTTTAAAATTTGGATCACTTTTTTGAGCTACAATTGTCTCCATGGAACAACTATATTAGAAGAATGCATGAATTGGCAAAACATTACTTCTAGACCCCTCTATATCTAATTGCTGTGTGTTCCTACGTGTATATTCCTCAGCTGTGCAGTTCTACTGGACAGATACTTGCCTGTATATTTGGAAACTTTTAGAGTAAACCAGTTTCTGTCTTTACCCTTCAGTTCAAATAAGCACTTTAATAATACAAGTAAAAAAAAAGACAAGGAAAATGTGCAGGAGAAGATATTTCATCAATGAAAGTTTTATCACAACAAAACAAACTTAAAACCTACAGAGTAAGTTTATGACTCAAAACAATACATCAAAAGAATGGCTTATGTAAACAAGTCTGTGTTTCAAATCCCAACGATCTCTCCTTAAGAATAGTATTGTAATAGTTCTGTGTAGCAGACCCTTTGAATGTTCACCAGCTTTTGTCCATAATGCCTATTGTTACAGGCAGGGAGGCAATGTCGTACTCCCAGATTTCTGAACTTCTGGTGGGAGGAAAGAATAAGCAGAGTACAAGACAACAAGACTGGATCTATTTGTGGACTGGTTTACGGTTAGCAATGAATTATATTTGATGAAAAGACCTTTTCCTCTCTTTCTGAGCATATTGATGTATTACACATTGGTTTAAAAAACAAAAAAAAACCCAAACCACCAAAACAGCTCCCTCATTCTGCTACAGTAGAATTACTGAGTCATTTGGTTCAAGCTGAGAGTTTTTATTACTATTACTGGACTTTTTATATAAAGCGTTTGTGTCCTGATGCAGCAGTAACAAGATGAGAGAAGACCAGAGAAGACCCCACTCATTAACCTTAATAGATTTCAAACCAAAACAAAATTGAAAGTCATCTCTCAGTTTTAATTTTTTTTTGCCAATACTGCAATGCAGTAATTTTACTGTCCCTGGCACTTCACTGTATCTGGTGCATCATTCCAAAATCTATTTAATCTCAATCACACAAAAAAATGAGGTAAAAAAAAGAGAGGATGTGAAGTACTACATTACCACCTCATATCTCATTCTAAACTATTCTTAAGTGGCTGAAGATGATCAAAGAGGTTGAATACAAGAGTTAACAGAAAACTGAGCTAGAACAAGCAACACCTTTGGCCACACAACTGCTGTCACGGTATTGTTTTTTTAATCGGCTTATTTATTTTGCTGCTTTAAAAAGTAATAAGATACACAAACACAATGTTTATTTAGAATAGAAACACAGCTAGGGCAATGTAATGCTCAATGTAGGTATGCTTACATTACCTGCAGTTTATACAACTTGACATCAGAAATAAGAATTATCTTTCTGTAAATTATTTCATAAAGGAATTCTGTTTTGTGATTTATTGTATTTCAGGAAGGCTTGCCTCCAAGCACTTTTTATTTATTTTGCATTAACAACTTTTGGCTGAAAGGTTTTGTTTGGCTATTACTTATGGCATTTTTCTGAATTCCTTGGTTTGGCACTATGTAAACAAAGTAATACACAGCAGGTTATTTTGGCACCAGGTACAAGAAAAATATACTAGGAATAAACCAATAGCATGCCTACCAATTTCTTGGTTTGGTCATCATCCTCCTAATTAACAGTGGGCAGCAGAGATTTAATAACACACAGTACCTGAAGCACAAAATGTGTAGTCCCTGAGAGCAACACCAAACCAGCCCAGCCCAGCTGAGCAACAAAACAGCCTGAAAAACTTGGCATAAGAAACAACACATGTCCCATTTCCAGCTGCAGAGGAGTCTTCCACCCCCAAAGCAGTGAAGAACTACACATTCAGCCCTCTCTTCAATCCATCACACTCCATCCACTAATACTTGCCACACATCCTAACCTAACAGTTGGCAGAAGATGCTGAAGGTTACAAAATCATGAGCAAATTAAACTTCCAAAGTTAAAACCCTTTAACCTCTACCACTCTCCCAACAGCTGCCTCTTACAATATGAGGGAGTTACAGGGTGAAATCCATGCTGATCTTTAAAGCTGACACAGAGAGACATGTCTCTCAAAAGATGACCAAAACTGTCAGGTTTGTAGTTCAAACAGAGAAATTCCAACAGAAACAAACAGAAAGCCAAGCACAGGGCACTGCTGTCCTCTACTAAGTGCCATATCCCAGTATGACTATTTGGGGAATATTTGTATAGATTTATTCTGGTTTACTGCTAATTCTATTTTGTTTGAAAGCTTGGTCCTTGCTTTGACATTGGTTTTAACTCTTCTCTCAGACTAAAGCACCAAAGAGATTCTTTGTAAAGCTGACAATAAAAGTACTCTTAAGTTAAAAATCTAAATAAAAATCAAACATAAATAAAAATAAATAATTAAAAAAAAATCAGACAAACCTGGACAATGAATTCATCATCCATACTAGGCTGCTGCAGAAATTTTAAATATCCGTGCTTCATAATATTAACAACAACAACACTACATCCACATCTGAGAAATGGATATCATGGGGATCTAAATTCTCTTCTGGAGACCACAGTAACTCATCTATTTTGTTGGTTGTTCTTTGTACTAGAAGTATGGGTGAATCTTGTCCTCTGAACTGGCTATAAATGTCTATATTACCTTTTTTTCTGATAAAATATAACAACTCCTATGAGCAAGAGATACCCTGGACTTCAACATGACCATAAATTTGGAATTCTTACTACAGCAGAATCAATTTGAGTTACAAACACCACTAAGCTCTCATGAAGTAGTATTTAGCCATGATGATCTTCACCTCACAATACATTCTGTTAGGAAATGAAAAATAAATAGCACGAAGATTAACAATCTTGTCCTGGATTTCTGACTCACAGACGTCCTTCCCTATCTCCTCCAATATCCCACAAGTGATTAAGATGTTTGTAGCCTTAAAACAAGATCCCCTTTAACATGTCTCTCCATGTATGCCTTATCACTACATGTATCAACACTTAGCAGACTCCTTCTGTATTATTTGATTTTAAATAATTCAGAAAACAAAGTAGAAGCATGTCTGAAGTTCCCTAATCATATCACAATACTTTTTATATTAACAAATTCAAATGAGTGAGTTCTAATGAATATTGTAGAATCACCTATGGAATCCACAACAAGAATATATATGAGTTATGCTGTCAGTCCTTACATATGGGTCAGAATTGTTGACATATTCTTAGCCTAGTTTTGTTGTTTCATACAGAAACCACTGACATTTCCATCTCCTGTCCTGAAACAAATTGTCTGCTTGATACCAACAGATGAAAGCCACAAATACTTTTCTTCTTTTTTTAAAAAAAGGAATATATTGGAAATGTAATTCTGCTGGCACAACACAGAGAATCCCTCTCACTGAAGTTTAATTCATGATTTTATAGGTGTTTTCTGTTAAATATATGCAGACCCTTAAAAATACAGGTTTATTTTCTTTTCAGGAATTTGAACCCTTCTTCCAACCACACAGAATTAATCTGAATTAACATTTTTTTCCCATTTTTTATTAATTTGTTCAACCTGTAGTTTTTCTTTCTCATTCCACTTAGGCTCTTGGTACATAAATCCATTCTAAATGTTTTCACAGCTGCTCAGAAGGTGTTGATTCTCAGTGTCAACTCATTCACTCAACATAATCATTCCCTTTTAATGAAACAGTTAACAGGAGACTGACTACTATCATTTTACTGATGGGGTCCAATAGCTGGGAGAGTGAGAGGTGACAGTGGTCTAATTACCAGGCCTGACATACTTTGTTCACTTTTTCCCACCTTTTTAGGCAGATGAGGCAGTACTGTGCAATGTCAACAATCAAAATGGAAATGCTGGCAGTGTGAAGACCCAGGTGAGTAATTACCAGGGGCTGCAGACCTGTGACTACTCCCAGTGTGGCAGGGCTGACAAGGTGCGGATTGTTTTTTATCCCCTAGTGTGAATCTGCCTGTCTCACTGTTGATAGATCCAGGTGGTGGTATTAATTAATACAGCAGCAGGAACTAGTTCAGCTCCTGACAATGCATTATCCTTATCTGAAGAGAAAAGAGAACTTGGCAGTCTGTTGTTGAGAAAAAGTCATTCCTTTTGACTTCTTTCTATTAAGGTTGAAAAATACAATACTGCTTGAGAAGTAAGAGTTTATCATGAGAGATGGCTTACACTAAGATGAGATTTGTTAGTGTATTTCTGTCTTTAAAAGTTGGATGTAAGTACAGCTGCATTATTTAATGAAATCACACTCACAAATGTCAATTCTACTTAAGTAGTTCATATAAGAAATATTTAGCTGAATAGTCCTGTGTGTAGGCATTAAGCTTGCCTTGTTCATAGGTCCAAAATATTTAAACAGAACTTTACATCAACAGTTTCCTGCCATTTGACCTGCAAATAAATTCTCGTGGAAAATACTGCTACTGAATGGCAATTAACTGTAATGCAGACTCAGACCGCGGGTGTAGTTAGCACTTTGTATGTTACCTAAATGTACAGTAACAGCTATCAATGTTCTACTCACCTGTAAACTATCAGTTATACCATTATTTAGATAATTTGATATTTTGCATTCAAAATTTAGATTTGTATATATGGAACAATATATGCCCCACTTGGATGCCTAACTTGTAGCAAGACTATTTATTGTGGGAAAATTTGTTTAAGTCTAAATCCTGTTTCCATAGTGACTTTACAGTTATGTCATGGGCACATGGAATCCTCTATCTCTAGCTCAGGTGGGTGAAGGGGTGTAAACTTGAGTCCTCAGCTACTTAACGCATTCTCATGCAAGTTCTGCCCCCTCTGCTCCAACAGTGGCTTACTCCTGGGAACACTCAATAACCAGTTTCAGCCAACAAGAGTCAAGCTGGCAAAACCTTATTATCTAAGCTATTTAAAACACATCCATGTATTTTCACTTCAGTGGGTTGGTAACACTGCCAAGGTGATGAGATAATGCTGATGATGAGCCTCAGGAACGTGTTTTAGGTAAAGTTAAAAACAAAACAATAGCTATGATCTTACATATCTGAAGCTGGGTTTGAAAACAGCTCACTGGCTACTAAATCATTTGGGTGCTTCTTAAAAGTTTATAGCTCAAGTAATAACTACTTTTGCATTCACATTTCAATGTCTAAGTCAAGAACTTCAAACATAAACTTTCAGAATATTACACATAGATCAGTATATACACATCTGAAAATGCATGCCTTAAAATGGTCTTGTATAAGAACCCACAAAAAACCGTAAAATTCATGTACCCAAGTGGTATTATCCAAAACAGATATACAAATTTATTGGTGCTATGTCACACATGCAAAACCAATCTTATTGCAATAACACCCAGTATTAAATTTCATCCCTCAAAATTTTACACTCTATTGAGAGGAAATAATAGTGTTAAAGAAAAGCTAATCCTGTGATCTTTTCACATTTGGCTGCAGATGTTATGCCATTTTCAAGAGAAATATTTGCCTGCCTGCCTGCCTTCTTACTCACTCAGTTACTGGTCTAGACACACTGCAGTCTCCTTGAATAAAATAAAATAACCTGTTTAATTGAATGCCTGACACTCAGGATTGAACTGCTGAGACAAGCCTGCACTTGCAGTAGTCGGAAGCAATATTAAAAATAGACTCTACCAAATAGCAGAAAAGCAACATACAACAACAAAAACTGGTAATCACTGCTGAGAAATTCTGATGATGGATATGAAAGCATACTGGAAAAAATGTAAATTAAATCTATGCAGGAATGCAAAGAAAGAAAAATAATTTTACACCTACAGGCTATAATAAGATCTCTGATTGTTGGTATCACACCTGTAGACCTCTGAACTATTATGGCAGAAATACAGGGGCATGACTCATTTACTGCAATAAACAGCTTGCTGACTGATGAGAAACAAAGTAATTTGTACCTTCTATTTAAAACTTCACTAAGATGAAAGGCAATTGGGCACCCTCTGCTGTGAGGTGGCAGTGCAGTCCATTACAAGATGCTGACTGCCCACAGTGTTATGGATTTCAATGGAAAAAAATGCATCTGTATGGTTATTAATGGATATTTCCCTGAACAAATTTTCCTTGGCATCCTGAAACACCTAGAACACATTTTATCCTGATTTTATTGACTATAAATTGTTTCCCAAACTTAGTGTAAAAAGACATTTAAGGAGATCAATTTTCTTACATGTTTGCAATAAGCAATGTATATTCCTACTTATATTCCTCACATTAGTGATACTTTAGGCCTAATTAAATTCTCACACCAGTTTTAGAGGCCTGTGAATAAGTGTAACCTATTCTATAGCCTTCCAGACTTTGCCCTACCCCAGGGTAAATGAGAACAGGAGTAGCTACTTTAATTTCTTGTTATTGTTCAAACTGTATATATAAGAACAACTGTGAAAAGTTTATTAAACATATTTAGTATCGACTTTCCTGGGTGCTACTTGTACGAGTGAGCTATGTTCAGCTATTATCAGTCATTTCTTGTGCTTTTAGTAACACTAAGAGTAGGATCATGAGAAAAAGGCAGTATGTGGACTGAGTGCAAGCTTTTGTGTGCAAACAAGATAAGAATGCCAACTACTGCTCCATATATTAGCCTGCATTCTGTCCTGTGCATTCCATAATAAATGTGAAATAATTCAAGCCACACAATCTTACAGTGAAAGAGAAGAGGTATTGTATAGCTACTATAAAAGGGGAAGGAAGGATATATACATAGGCATTAGCTTAGGATACTTTATTTTTTTAGTCCACAGAAACCTATCTGTCTGACACAAATAAAGAGGTGACAGAATTTAACATACTACATTGTAGGCCTAGATGAAACAAGTTTTAAAATAACATATTTGAAACAGTTTTCTTTCAGTGTTCTTCATGTGAGCATCCAACACCCTATTTTCACTTTTTCTTTTTTTCCTAAAAAGAAAGTACATACATACGAACTTTAAAGTCTACTTGGCAGTACTTCCAAAGCTACTGTTTCTATGAATTGTATCCCAGAAGTGGGGAACTGCATCTGTATGAAGTCTGCCGATTTTGTCTTGGTGGTTTACAACCCTTCAGCTTTCTGGTTTACAGAGTAAAAATCAGTATGAAAAAGATAGTATTTATAAGAAGCAATGACTTCCATTTGATTTTGAATGCTTATTTTGGGATGTTAAGTATATTTGTCTGCACCAGATGACTCACCATAAGACAGCTAGTTTTCTTCTACAACCCAAACAATCCATTTTGTAGCTTGGTTAAAATGCATGCTTGTTTGGACACAGCCAAATCTTTCACTTAGTGGTTCAGCTAGAAATTTACCAAGCCTTAATGCTGATTGCCACGTCCCCCCGCCCCAACCTTGAATTCCAGGTTTCTCAAAGTTTGGGTTTCATCCCATTCGTCAAATTTCTAAGTATCTTTAGGATCTCCACAGTCTCTGGAAACTCAGAAGACCTTAACTTTGGCCAATAATAATATTTTTTGAATGAAGGATTGAAAATGTTGCTGTAGTAGGTTAAGCTAGAAAACTGGAATGTGAAGTCAAAAGAGTCATCTAATTCCTAGGTTTCAGAGCAAGCAAACCAAAACCACAAAAGCACAAATTTCCAAGTCTGGCTATAATAGAACTATTAATTTCTTGAGAAAGGCATAAGTATATGGCTATGAGCTCAGCAACTCTGCCTAACAGATGTCTGACAAAGATTACAGCCTGAATCATCACAATCAGAAATGTCTACTGAGGAGAAAACTATGGTTTAGTAATTAAAGCAAGAACTAGGGACTCCGAGTGGAAATACTCCAGTGGTCTTTGAAAGAGATTTAAGGTCAAGACACTACCACTTTTATTTCTGTATATGCCACTGTCCTGCTTTTAAAAAGTCATTTAGAATTAAGCCTGGTCAAACGCAGTGTTCACAAAATCAACCCTCTCACAACTGTTTAACTCTGGGAATGTTTTAGTTAAAAAAATTGCATCTTTCTCTGGTTTCAAAACATTAGGACAGAGCCTCTGTCACCTATACCTGCTTTGAGCATGGTCTGGATCCAGAAATTAGGCCTAACTGAGGATTAGAACAGAGCCAGTGTCCTCTGAGGTTCTAATAAATCTGGAAAGAATACTTGCTCCTACTACTTTTCTTTTACAAAAGCGATGTTGTTGCATTTATCTTTTTTTATAAATAGATGATTGATCAGTTAGATATGGGATGACAAAGATTTTTTCATAGAAAATACAGAAACTGCTCTCAGACAATTAAGCTAGAAGATGGTGCTTTCTTTTGCATTTTCTCCCACCAGATTTCTGATTCTTGCTAGTACAAAGTAGAATGAGTTCTGTGAGAAGCCTCTTAAACCCAGTTTGAAGCCCGTTAAGTGTGGCACTGCCTTAAGAGACCAAAGACTTGAAGAACCTCAGACTCTACAAGTAACTGACCTTAAGTTACCTCAATTTCCAGGGCAAGTATCTCCCCTTATTTTTCTTCTCCTGAAAAGAAACTGTCTTATGCATTGCAACTAAGAAAAAGCGTAGGCACTAACCCTGAAGTTGGCACTCTGTGTTAAATGGACAGGTATAACTCACTGCAGCCCAACCAAAGTATCAAAGCCTGAAGGAACAACAAAATTTTAAGACTTGCTAATTTTCTGCTCTGTGTTTGAAATTTTGAATCTCACCCTGGTATTTTTTTGTTGTTGTTGTTCATTGCAAAAAAAAAAAAAATTAAATCTTTAGCAGAGGTTCAACACAGGGGAACAAGGCACCTAATATCTACTACCATATTGAGCTTAAATTTTAACTTCTTTGTAGTTTGGGCTTAAAATACCTATGTGAAAAATACAACTTGGAATAAATAAATATACCTATTATAGCTAACAGGAATTTAATGAGCTTAAATAATTAATGCTCGGGAATCACTTTGAGAGCCCCAAAACAAAAAAAATATACCAATCTAAAAAGACAACAGTAGTCTTGAGAGACATCATAGAAACTTCAGAAGTAATTCATAACATGAAAAAGGAAATCTGGACATAGTACAGAATGACAGAAGAATTAACAAGAAAACAAAATTTTGGACAAAGATGACTAAAAACAACACTAAAGTTGGTTAATGTCTAAATCGGGGGAATTAGTATAATTTACATTATACAAGTCTTAGTCATTCAATTTTCACATGTTGTTTTCTGCACCTATGAATCTCTAGGCAAGACTGATATCCTTTTCGAAAACTTGGATGGTGATGCAAAAAACCCCTGTATTCTGCTTTGAACAAGAGAAAAGTTCCTTCCAACAAAACTTTTCCTGATGCATCATCATTAGAGTTCAAAACCTGTTAAAAATCATAATTTATCAGAACTTTTCTGAAACTTGTATTTGCAAAAATTCTTCCAGTCTTCACATTGACCTTTATGATGTGTTTTAGCATGGGCTAAAACACAAAACACAAATCAAAGATTAAAGTATTGTCTTAAAGCTGGAAGAAGAAATTGTCAACACTAATAATATTCTGATTGCAGTTTTGTTTATATGGTCTTAAATGTATAGTAATAATGCATTTTTAACAGAGGAATAAAATCAAATGATTTATTAGGAAACTATGAGTGTGCATCATGCGATTCTGAAACTGTGATTAATTCATGCTCAAGCAAACCTGTCAAACTGAAATACTCAGTCTGGCCTAGTATACCTATTTTGCCTCCACTTTATGGATTTTCTTAAACCCTTGTCTCTATGCTTAGTGATTCATCAACATGAAATTCTTCTGAATTGCCATCACTATGAGACCATTATGATTTGTTAATAATCAATTGACAGTGAAAAGTGGAAAGTAAAGAGGCAGTCTAGGCTTAAGCAGGTTCATTGTACTCACATAGTTTCTTCCCCTCTCCCACAGTGAATTTACTTTATTAATGTCTTGGAGCACAAAAAGACTGGTGTTTCTGTTCCATGTGTATTAAGTTAAATCTCTCTTGGCTTTAGTATAGTCACACAACAATAAAACATCTACCTTGAATGTGTTCAGATTAAATGCTTTTTACATTTTTAGATATCCATTGCCAATATGTATTTTTCTTACAACCCGTGCTTTCATTTCTGCACATATAACACAGAATTTTACAGCAATATGAACTAGTTATACTCAGAGCCATGTGTTGTCATCACCCCTTACTTTATATGTCAGAGAGAGACACATGTAACTTGTACATTATCGTGCAAGCTTGAATCACTTTTTTCTGTAAAGCAGAATATAACACAATAGCTAGTGTACATACTGGTCTCTTTTAATTAGATGCTAATTAATGATTCACTGGCTTTAATCATATCAGTCTGGTAATACTATTTATGCCACACAGAATAATGATCTACTTTATAAGAAATCAATGTGGCACATGTTGACATAGGAACGCATCCAGCCATAATTCACTCTGTGTAAA
Source organism: Falco rusticolus (assembly GCF_015220075.1). Taxonomy (NCBI): domain Eukaryota; kingdom Metazoa; phylum Chordata; class Aves; order Falconiformes; family Falconidae; genus Falco; species Falco rusticolus. Next base: position 6,641,454 of record NC_051196.1, read on the forward strand.
TATATCCACCCATACTTGGATTCTAAACAATTTAGAGAAGATACACTAACTTAGCTGACAAGCATGGAAAAAGGGAGGAGGGGAAAAGAGGGAGGAGTTAAAAAATGGAAACAAAGTACATGATTGTTCTCCAAAATATCAGCACTCTCATGCTTCATATAATAAGTACTCATCAATTAATTTTATGTTCAAATTATGATAATAACTTTATAGTTTGACCATGCTGGCAGGGTTAAAAGACAAACTCACACGTTTAATTTTCATGACAGGTGTTCACATACTACAGCATAAAATTTATGTATTAGATAACTGACTATTAAATGACAACTTAAAAATCATCTTAATCTGTTGGAGGGATAATAATATTTCCAAATGGTCACAGCATATTTGAACTGTACTGGAAGCCTAACAAACTCAGCACACCAGGAGGAATTAGATGGGTGTAAAGTAATTTTCACTCTGAAATAGCCTATGTGTGTCTTAGTTGAAGATCTGAACTTCTGCTTTTTAAATATGCCAACATGCCAAATGCGTTGCCTCTCCAGTTGTGGTACTATTTCAGAATACACACACAAAGCTGAAGTTTTTCATTTCAAGTAAGAAGTTTACTTCTTTCTTTGAACAAAGCCTTTATAAATATTTATTGCTTACAAAGTTTCTTAACATTTAGTTTCCCTTAAATAATTTAATTTTCTGTCAAATATATTCAGAAATTTAATTTGAAAACTGTATTATTATTTATTTACTTAAATAAACATCTAGGCTCATCTTGCAATAGAGCACTAAGAGGAAGACAAGGGGGATCTTTAAACTCACATTGCTAAAAACATTGTTGGTATCACTGTTCAGCAAGTGTTTGTCACCTGCTACTAAGACTGTGCACTATTGTTGAGCTTTATGGAAACATAAACTGAGGGTACTGAGGGATAGATTGCGGGGGGGGGGGGGGACAGGGCGGGAGGAAGAGAAGAAAAAAATAATTATGGACAACTCTTAAGTGTTTAAGAGGGCATGATTTATTAAACATCAAAAGAATTTGCTCTCCCTGGCCATTAAAACATGTTTGAAAATCCTGCTCTCCCTTGTTCTTAGAAAAAGGTGGAGCAGAGAAATATATTTCACCTCTACTCCTCCAGCTAAACTAAAGTTTCCTCATGATTTAGAACAAAGGATATCAATAAGCTAATCAATATAATAATGTAATATTCACTGTCTTCCCTCTTCTTTTGCAATTGCAATTACAATCATTTATTTCAATGCAGAAAAAGCCACCTCTGTGAATCAAGATTCACTTTCTCACATACTCACACATGACTGCACTGAGTTTTAAGCAACAAACTGAGATTTAATCATTATCACCATCCAAATCACAAGCCGACTTCAGAGGTTACAGTGTTAAAAATAATCTAATGACAGAGTTCTTATTTTACAAAGGTCCAAAACATTGAAGACAGCCTGCATTCTTTCAGAAGAATCCACAGTTTACTGTAAAATATATCAACCCTTTCTGTTCTCCGTACATTCCTTGCATAATTGCTTCCCTCACAGTTAGTATATTTATTTACATGATTTGGTGATGGCAATAGGAACTTTAGGGATTTACCATGAAAGTCTGCTGCTTCCATTATCAGAATGCTACCAACCAGCCTCTTTTACTGTTCTGTACTTAATGTTGTATCACTCTTCTATTTCTGTTCCATTTTTTACTGTTTAAACATCAGAATAGTAGTATATGGAAAAATTAGACCAACTAATGATATACATTTTCCAGAATCCTGCCCTAAGAAAGAAAGAAAATTAGCAGGATCCTTATTAAGTTGAAAAGACCTTTTCATATATGTCCTAAATATTAGGAGATTGATAATTCACTTGAAAGAACCCAATCAACAGTACTAGGGTCCAGCATAGGAAATCATCTGCTTAAAGGAAAAAAAAAAACAATCACACACAACAACCCCGCCTCCCACCCCCCATTTACAACTCTAGCTCTTCAGCCTTCTGGGGCAGGGTGCGGGGAGCAATCTAAATTTTTACCTTAAAAGAAATACTTCTCAAAAATGCTCAAGATGTTGCTAAATGGAAGCGTACAAGGCAAGAAACTTTTTAGAAGCACTACCTCGTTCATGTAATAGTTCCATTACTCCAGTAGAAAAAAAAGAATCACAGTGCAGTAGCATCAGAAACCGATGTTAGGACAGATTCTAACTTACACAAGTGTTAAAGAAAATTGTCTGTCACATAAATATGGAACTGCGAGACCTTCTGAGGTCCCTTTTATGTTTCTATCATTTTATGAAGTTAGCTAGAGCACTCTGCAAGTAAAATCTCTGTTAAGCCTGAAAAAAAACCCAACAAAAAAACAACAAAAGCAAGCCCCACCACCAAAACAAACACATACACACACACCTTGCGTACTTTTCATTGGGTTAAAACACCAGGAAGCATTACTGCCATAGCTACACCAAGTGAGCTCTGAGGAATTATAGTTTTCCCTCCTAAAAAACATTTCTGCTTTTATGTAATTACAATGCAGTATACATAATGTTTTCATGTCTGCTTATGTCAGGTTAGTTCTTATTGCATTATGCCATATAACTTAATGTACCTTAATATACAAAGTGCATTGAGTGATACATTTTAAAACAGTGTGTGTAATTTCAGCTGACAGCATACAGTAGGCTTCATAGATAGGAAAAAAACATTTGTCTTTTCTAGTTATGATCCTGCGCAAACTGCAAACTTTGAAAGTCCCACTACCATAAATCTTTACCTATTGGATAGACTTTTTGTTGTTGTTGTTCAATTGTCAGTGCAAAGGAGCATAAGCTATCTCCATCACAAGGAAAATTTAGCACTTCATACACAGAACCAACTGCTATGCAAGTGAATGGACCTCTCATATATAATTTTTTGCACAACCAAAATCCTGTTAAGTATATTGTGTTTATTCAAAATTAAAAGTAATCATGAACAGTTATATAAAATGTACTTCACATACAATACCGTGTTTTAAAATATTTCAGTAAGAAAACAGTGATATGTGTGAGTCACTTTTTAATTTCACTTTCAGCTGAAACAGAGAATGTAACTGGACTATCGGAACATATATTTTTAGACAGACAACTGACTTATGTAGATACACTATACATTCCCAACAATTTGACCATGGTTAAAGGGTATTTATATTCTGATGTGGCTAAAATTGAACATGTCAACACTAATGCATTTTTCTAGGAGAATCACTACTTTCACCATAATTTCCATGGAAAATTTGTGTGCACATGCAGTAATAGACACATTTATAACATCAAAAGGATTCAATTTTCTTTTCAATCATACTGCAGTATGAATAGCTTTTCCTATTGAATTTAACAATAAGGCACATTACCACAGTCTAAAGGATGGGGTACTTCTGCTTACTCATATGAAAGTATGTCAAACAATATATTATATATCTCACAATAGTCTGGGTTAACTGCTCCTTCATATAGGTTTGTATCTAATACATTTGTGTCAGCAGATTTTTTTTAATATTATTATTATTTAAATTTGTAAGATCATCAGCATTTCAAACTCTGTTTAACACTCCATAATATTAACAGAGTATTTAAATATTAAAGGTATGCAGTGACTGTGGATCAAGAAATTACTTTGCATTAAAAAACCAACCAAAAATTCATACGTGGATATATAGGCTTGGTTTTGTAACACTGATAGTCATTTTACCCATTCACAGACATCATAATCTGTATCACTGCAACTCATGAGAAAAAAAGGGAAGATTTAATATGTGAATTCTGTCTCAATCCTGCATGCCTTATGCATGGCAAGAAAGAAAATAAAAACCAAACTGAGCCCTAAAACAGTTTTGTTTTAATTCCATGTTTATTTTGCTGTCATAAAAGAGGATTCTTTCAGAGCCTTCAAGTCAATAAAAACACCCAGCCTTGTGGGAGTCCAACTCTTACAGTCTAACTGCCATAAAGTATTGTATTGCATACTTAATGATTTTCAGAAAAAAAAAAACAAAAAAACCAAGCCCATACAAGACTGCAAGTTTCTTTAGTAATCAAAGATAATAACAAACACGTTTTTAAGATTCATATTTAGGCTTTATTTTTTTTATTGCCCATCTAAGAGAGAACATGTAATAGGACTGTAAATCTCTGAAAGAAGTCCTCTTCTCATCATAGAAGTGTTGGTCATGCCCAAAAAGTGACTGGCATTTGCAAATTCAAGAGATAAGATGTCCTACTAAAACAGTAAGTGGAAAACCAGAGTGTCCAGATGTGATTAGATAGAATTCCTCTTTCTATTTTCCGCTATTAAATTTGCTCACTGGTTCCAAGTTAAAAATTGACCTGTGAAATACAATGCTACTTGCTCTCCTTTCTATTGCTGCTTTAATCTTTACCAGGACTGAGTTCTGCTTTAATGGGATTAAAACAAGCAAACTGCCAAAAAACTTGTGGCTTTGAAAATCCCAAATTCTTTCAGACATCTAGACAAATACTCATCTTTGTGAACCATTGGATTTTGTAGAATATTTTCCCTCCTTGTTTGAAGTATTTTTTCAGAGATCCTTTTTCAGGAGCTTTTTCAGACTTCCGTTGTTATAAAATGGCAACATTTTACACTAATTGCTTAGCCAAAATCAACCAGGTTCCCTTACAGATAACCTAGCAGTTAAGACTCTCACCTAGTCATTCACTCTATACCACAGCTTCAGTTCTAGCTACCACTACAGTCTTCCAGTTTTATGCCTGAGTAAATCTGAATTGAGACAATAGTGAATTATGCCTTTGAAACTGGAGCCCAAAAGAACCGTAGAGATCTCTTGCCACTGCTACTCTTCATGGAAAATGAGATGTGAACCATTCACCCCAGAAAAGCCTTGCAACAACTAAGAGCAACACTGTTGTGCAAGACCTTCCAACGTGTTTTCTCTTCATTCTCACTTACCACTTCTTACCACTGTTACACTATATTGTCCTTGCAGTCCCCATGTTACAGTAGCCATCTTTTTTCATTTCCCTCTCTGCATGTATCTCAGAATATCATTGTGTCAAGCTCTGCATGTCCTACCACATATTATTAGAAGGGGGCACCATAGTAGCAGACTGTGTAGTATACGTCTGGGACTGATCTTCAGTCAGTAGACTTTGGGCCACTCACGGCAGTGGCAGAAAGCTGGGGACTGAACTCTGTGTGGAACTGAGACTAATTTTGGTTTACCTGAAGTTCCTAGTCTTAACTCCTGTAGCTTAGCTGTTTTCCCTGTTTTGCAGTTGGTATTTTTTATTCAAAAGAATGATAGTTCCAAGATCCAGTCTTATTACATAAAAAACCAACTCAACCTTGCAAAACAAACATTTCATGCTTTCAGTTCTGACAGCTAAATTACTTGGCAAAAAAAACCCCAAAACTACAAAAGAAAAAAAGCACAGCAAATTCCTTACTGTAAACAAAGGCAACTAGCAAAAGTGTACTAAACAATCAACCTTAATGCAAACATTTATGGAATAAAACATGTATACTCTGTAATTTTTTTGTGTTCTTGGAAGAGTTGTATCACAGTTGCTCTCTGAAGGTTTCTGTGGGGAAAGATCTGCTTTTGAAGTCACAGCACACAGATGTAAGGACTGTCTTCATGGTTGAGAGATTATCTGTCATTTCCCTGAGATTTTAGTATGTAGGGACATTAGATTCATAAAACAAGAAAGGCAAGTGACAATCTACTGCTAGAAGTGCAAAAATTCTTGAAGGTGACAGAAGGCGTATTTCCTAAGGGCAGGGAGAGTAAAAGTGCAAAAACAGCATAGACAAGGGACCAACAAAAGGCACATGCCTCATCCAGTTTCTACAACTCAGCAATACCTCTTCCTTCCACCCATTTGCAATGAGTACCTAATAAGGCAAAGAAACTAATCTCAGTCCTGAATGCATCAGAATTGTAGGGAAACAACTAAAGAAAAAGCTAAAGGCCACAACCTCTAATGAGTTTTGGTCTCATGGGTACTACAGGTTCTTTAGTTTGATCAGCCAAGCCCGAATTCATGAAGCATGTAACTTCTGCTGGAATTCTTGTTCTTACCGTCTGTGCTACCGATGGCCAAAGTATGCTAGCATGACTTTAAACCCACCCTCCCACACCCCTCCCTTTTCTTTTTTTTTTCTTCCATTTACTTTTGCAAGCAGGATGGGGGAAGAAAGAAAGAAGCTAAAAACTGTGAGGAGTTTTGCATTTCTTTGTTTTTTGTTTGGTCATTGGGGTTTTTTTCCCCTCTAAATTGGCTCTCCCGAAGATGACTTTTTTCCTATGACCTTTTCCTTGCAGGCACTTCTGTTCTATTGCTGTTTGGTATTCCTTAGATCTAGCCATATTTTGGCCCTTTACAACGAATCATATAATAAATTATTACAAAACCAGATTTCTTGTTTCTGTGACTCTACTGAATCATTTTCTAATCTGACGCAGACAACGTTCAATGCCCAAGAGCAAAGGCACAGGTGTACGATATGCATAGCACACAAGCCAAGGTTCTGTAAGAGAGATAAATCTCATTGTTGAACTGAAGGTAAAGTTTCCTGTCAATTTAGAATGTAGGAGTGTGCTAACTTTTCCTTAGCAGAAAGACATTCACAAAAACATTTGGAACACATCATTTTGTACTTTCAGCCAGTTTTAACAGCAGTAGATACCCAAACATTCCTCCCCTGCACTCTTAACAAATCAACTCCCTACAACTTTAAGTCATGATCACACAGCAGGGTAGTCTGTCATTCAGAAAAGGTACGGAGATGGGGTTTAGTGAAATAATAAGATTAGACACATAGGCAAGGAGACATTCTGGTCTAGCCACTGGTGAATAAAAAACCATTATCAATAATTTGGACATTATATCAAATTTTTCTTCTTACTAGGACATTCATTTAATGAAAGAAAGATTGTCACAGGATTATACAGCAAACAAAATAAATATGTGAAAATCTTCAACAGCCTGAATGAAATACAAATAAGTTTGGGAAAAATAGATTATGGGACTCCCAGATCTGCATTTTAAGTAACTGTTCTGGGTTTTGTTCATGGATTCAGGAGGACTTTATTTTCAATATTAGAAAAGAAAATGTGTGTCTTGGTTTGGAACTTCAGCAAGCAGCTATTACTTAAAATCATCCTATTTTGTGACAAAATGATCTCACATTTAACTTAGACTAGTATACGATACCATTTTCATACAGACTGAGCACCATAACAACCCTTCAAATTTCCTTTGTGACTTAAGCTTCCCAAAAGTGCTAGGTTACATTGCAACAAGTACTGAGCTGAGGTAAACAAAGTGGTTTAGATGAGCCAGATCTAGTGCAGGAACTTCAGACTTGGAGTTTAGGATCCTGACAGCTATCCCAATTAAAATCAATATTCAGTTTTGCTTTTCCCCTATCCTTCCTTCTGAAGTCTGCTAAGACACTAAACAGAGAAGAAAATATGTAATCTTTTACAAATACATATAGCAACTTTAATAACTAGTTTCCCTTGCCATTTGGAAGAGTGAAATTATGTAATTCATATTATTGTTACATTTCTGGTTTTGTGATATGTGGAAGCACAATGACAAAAGAGGATGTACAAAGCTTAAAAATGTAGATTAAAAGTATTTAAATCTCATAGAAGTGTAGACACCTTGGAAGATGTTCACATATTATTGCTTAAGTAAAGTGCATAGCAGATGATAACACATAAAACCCACATCTTTCCAGAACCACACTAAAAAGAGCCAGTAACTAAAGTTTTGTATCAAAACTAAATAAACTGTAACATTTCCCTGTGTCCGTGTTCCTTTTCTTTGCAAACGCTGATTATCAACATTATAGAGCGAAAGGTAGTTTTTGCCACCTGTAAAGCAAAACTAATTTTTCTTCTGATTTTTATATTGCAACTACGGTTCAATTTAGAAGGAGTTTAAATTTCAGTCAGAAAATTCGGTGAGGTGCTACACCTTATATGAGTCCTCTACTCATCTGTTGCTAGAACAACCACTCCAGTTAAGTCATCTTCCAAAACAGCAGTACTGTCACCACTTTTATCGATCACGAGCCTGGTAAATGAGCATCAGTAAGTTAAACAAACTTTGCCAGGATAATCCTCCAAGAGTTTTATGTTATATAAAGAAAAAGAAAGAGATCAATAAGGTATTCTGATCATCCACAATGCACAGAATCTTCATGACTGTTGAATTCAGTAGTGAAAACTGCTATGTTTACACTCAAGTCCCTGAAAAAAAGGTTGCAAGCTTGAGGCTTATGGTGTCTTCTGAGAGAACAACACTGAAAATTACTCTCTAAGTGAGCATTTAAATAATTTAAAATATATTTTCCAAAGATGACAACTATATTGTACAAAATTAAGCTTACAAATAACACTCACACCACCCCAGATATTAACTCCACAGCCTATAAGTCCCATTAAATAGGAAAAGAGGGAAGAGAAAGCAATGAAGAGGAGAAAGGAATGCACAGGGTCTATGTCCTGTCTACAAACATATGGAATTGCTGGTGCAGTAGTATTCAGGAAGAGAAAATATAAGACACAGCTAGATAACTGTCCCTTGTGCAAATCTTTAGCTTCTCTATCTGTGACAAAATGATGATACTTTCACGGAGAATCTGTGGACTTGCTTCCTGGCAAAGAGATAAGAGTCTAGAGCTTATATATGGGGAGAGAAAGAAGGGACAGGGAGGCAGGAAAAGGACTGTTCAGTCGAGCTCCCATGGAAATACTCATTGAAGAGCTATTTAGGAAAGACTTTTTGCTTCTAAAAATTTGGATCCTATAAGAAAATAAATGCAGTCTTGGGAGAATTTGTAGCAGACAAAATGCTATAAAGTTTTTCTTCTGTTGAAATAAAATAGTTTCTTTGTCAGATAGTTGAGAAGGAACCGTATTTATCCCCAAGTCAAGCATTTGCTCTCTCTCTCAAACACACACTCTTCTATATGGATTACAGGGATGACAGAAGTAAAAGAAGGGTGAGCAAGAGAGGGAGAGAGAAAATAGTGAAAATACATCTTAAGACTTAGATCATGCCCCTCTGAAAACTGGAGCAGGTATATACTCTAGTATATGAAGTGCTTTCTTGTTTGACTCATACGGGTGTAGAGTTATAAAGAGAAATAAAATAAAATGTAAAATTATTTAAACATGTAAAGCACATTTTCTTTTCCACAGGAAAATCATCTTTTGGAAAATGAGAAGGAATTAATTAAAAAAAAAAAAATCACAGTTGAATAAAGCAAGAGGGTTGAGAGACTCTTTTTTTTAATTCATTTTGAAAGTTCCACTGCAGAGAAATCAGTAAGCCCTTTATTTTTAATTTGGATGTTCTTACAGTATAATCCTAGAAAAGGCCAGTTGCTTGCTGCTGACTCTGCAAATTTCCCTTCATACTGTTGGTGAGAAAGTGATCAATGAAATTGACAAATGACACTGAATGCTGTGTCAGCCCTACAGAGGTTTAGCTTAGCAAAATTTGCACACCGAAGAGTCAAAGCCTGAAAAACAAATAAAACCCACTGAGACAGAGTTGTCTATGCAGAAGGAACCAAAGAACAGGACATGAAGGCAATGAAGGACACAAAGGAGGCAAATGGGTGGGTGGGAAAATGCAAGGCATTTTACTGTCTATAATTTATGGACTGTTAAAACTATTGAAGCACATGATGACTAGGTTCAGTACTGAGAGAGAGATTAAGAGGATGGAGGGATAGATTCACATTATAAAGAACAAAACTGCTTGCTTGAAGTTCTCTGCACAAAGGAGTGACTCTGTGAGATGAAGGATGTAACAGATATTCCATTCCCCCTGGACTGAGCTGGTAATAGAGTCTTTACAGATTCTTAAGCTTGTTGGGTTGGAAGCAGGTCTGAGTTCAGACTTCTAAGTGTTGGACACGTAACTTCAGCCCAAGCATTGAGTGAAATGAGTAGTTTCATCCTAGAAATCTGTACCAATTAATTGAATTTGTTATTTAGGAATCATAGATGGTGTTAATACTGAGACAGCTAGACCAGACACTATGATAATGAAAAAGAAACATCACAAGTAATCATGATATCAACAGTCTGTTACGATTTGTAGCATACATCAACAAAATTAACAAGTCTTGCCTTTTTGGCCCTTCTGTTTCAAGCAGCCTTTCTTCCTTTACATTTCATTTAGTCATAGAAAAGTCTGGTTCCCTTTTTGTATTTTCTCCTCCTTCGCATTTTAAAAAAATTATCCAGTCACTATATGGTACAAATAAAAACACCTTTCTAGTGTTTCTCTCGCACTTTTTACTCCACTTCTTTTTCTAACTTCCTTGCAGTGAGCTTCTGCAAGAAGCACCTGTACAACCCTTTAATCCTGACCCTTTCTTCTGGTTTTCACAGCAACTTAATCTAGAGTTTTAGAGTTCTCTTTACCTTTCATAAGGAAACCACAAGTCTGAAATCTCACCTAAAATTTACCCATTCTATCTATTACATAAGGAAATTTTCAGACAACCTACCTACCAAGTCCAAAGAAATAACTCCTCCAATACTTTTCAAAACTCTTCACAAAGGAGAAGTTCCTCTCTCTCCATGAAGCTCAGCATTCTACTCTGCAGACAGATAACTGAACTTATGACAGAAATGATCATATATCTAAGTTAAGAGTCAACTGAAATTTTACAACTGACAACGACCTTTCAGGTAAGCATCCCACCAATCCCGAGATGGCATTTTCTTAGAGCAGCCCTTTTAAGAGTGATTTCACCTTTTCCCGAAAGAGGCAAAAGCAACGGCTAGTTGAGTTGGAAAGATGCCTGCTGTAATTTTAAATAAAATTAACTCTGACCAACTCAGGTTCTGCAACACATAGCCTCATGGTTCCAAATACACCAAACTCAAGTCCCAGACCCATACCTAAAGGGTCTGAGGCTCAGGAGGACTGTCACATAGTTCTGCCCTAAATAATATTTGAAGACTAAAAAAATATTCCTGTGCAACTTTCTTTTTTAATAAAGATAACTGGTCATACAACTTCAGAACAATTTTTGAAGTTTAGAATTCAATTTTTCAAACACTAAACCCTTGAAGTTTGGGTTGGCTCTGCTTTCAACCTATTACTACTCAAGAGTTGGCCTACACATTACAAAGAAGGTTTGCAAAGAGAAGTATTGGCACTGTCTTTGCAATATTCAGGTCAAATACATTTTTATATGTAAATTTTAGAAACTGCTAGAAGCTTCCTACAATATTTTGGAGTTTTAAATCTTTTAAATTCAGAAAACAAATATTAAAAGAAACATTCAGATTGTTGAAACAGACAGAAAGCTTAAATATTAGTTTAATAAAATATCTTTGCCATACATTCACTTAGAAAATATTAGAGAATCATAGAACAGGATCACAGAATTGTTTTGGTTGAAACAAACCTTAAAGATCACCCAGTTCCAACCCCCCTGCCATAGGCGGGGACATGTGCCACCAGCCCAGGTTGCTCAGAGCCCTGTCCAGCCTGGCCTGGGACACTGCCAGGGATGGGGCATCCACAGCTGCTCTGGGCAGCCTAGGCCAGTGACTTGCCACCCCCACAGCAAAGAATTTCTTCCTTGTATCTAATCTAAATCTGCCCTTTTTCTGTTTGAATCCACCACCCCTTGCCCTGTTGCTGCAAGCCCTTGTAAAATGTCCCTCTCCAGCTTTCTTGGAGGCCCCTTTAGGTGCTGGAAGGCGGCTGTAAGGTCTCCCCCCAGAAGCCTTCTCTGCTCCAGGCTGAGCAACACCAACTCTCTCAGCCTGAGAGGCGCTCCAGCCCTCTGGTCACCTTCACAGCCCTCCTCTGGACTCACTCCAACAGGTCCATGTCTTTCTTATGCTGGGGGCCCAAGGCTGGATGCAGTACTCCAGGTGGGATCTCATGAGAGCAGAGCAGAGGGGGACAATCACCTCCCTTGACCTGCTGGCCGCACTTCCTTCAACGCAGCCCAGGATAGGGCTGGCTTTCTGGGCTGCCAGCACGCATTGCTGGGTCACATCGAGCTTCTCATCCACCGACAGCCCCAAGTCCTTCTTCTCAGGGCTGCTCTCGGGCCATTCTCTGCCCAGCCTGTGTTTGTGCCTGGGATTGCACTTGGCCTTGTTGAACTCTGTGAGGTTTGCACGGGTCCACCTCTCCAGCCTGTCAAGGTCCCTCTGGATGGCATCCCTTCCCTCCAGTGTGTCAGCTGCACCACTCAGCTTGGTGTCATTGGCAAACTTGTTGAGGGTGCACTCAACCCCAGAGTCCAAGTCGATGACAAAGATGTCAAACAGCATCGGTCTCACTACCAAGCTCTGAGGGTTGCCACTCATTTTAGTGTTCCTAATCTGTGTCTGCCACTGTTCTAGCCAGGAAAAAATGGAAAACAGTGTGACAGTGATAGCAATAACAGTATGCTCTTTGAAAGTATACGGAGTACAGTAAAGCAACACAAATTAGTCAAATGGTAACATCAAGGGAGGTCACAAATGATGGTTTGTGCTGTGGTGATCTATTTGAATGGTAAAACATTCAAAAGATAGTCATCAAAGTCATCAAAATCATCAAAATGGCAAAATGGCAATGAACAAAACATAAAACAACATAAAGTGATTTTCTAGTGCTCTAGGCTAACACTCATTTATGATAGCTGGTCTTATAACTTTTTGTTCAGTCTCTGGTTTTTTCCCCCAACACTAGTGCTGCAGCTGATAAAATTCTACTTTTAAAGTGGCTAAATTATCAACAATTTCTTAAAAAAAAATAATAAAAACCCCAACAACAAAGCATTTCAATAGTACTTCAGGTCCAGATATGTTAACTTGTTTGGTACAGAGAGGAAAAAAAAAAAGCAGTGTTAAGAATTTTCCAAAGACTAGGCTCTCTCCCTGATAGCCAGATAGCTATACTCTTTTCCCTTAAAGCTATGATGCATGCCAGAATTACAAAACACAGTGAAATCAGAAAATACAATAAATAAAATTATCTGCCTCCAAAATCTCATGCATCAAAATATTGGAAAAAAAAAAAAAAAAAAAAAAAAGATGATTCATCACACTCTAAACCATTGTTCAGAGCTCAGGGCTAATAGCAAGGTAACCAAGGAGCTGACTTCCTCAAGTGATCCACTTCTCATATATTGCCCCACTAAGAGGATAAGAGCTATGTCTCAGTCATTTTTTAATCCTTCCTTTCAGGCCAAAAGATAGCCAAATACTCAGAACAAGTGTACATGAAGAATTTTCACTAGAGTAAAAAAAATGTAACCAGGCCTTTTATAACAAACTTTCTTTATTTTTTCCCCACAGTACTGAAGAGACTATAATGGTCACAATTTGTGTGAGAAATAAGAAGTCTAGATGTTTTATAGAAAAATCCCCATCCCTTCTTTTCCTGTTTTTGAAGATAGCTTTGGTCTCATTTCATCTTCTCACAAGTCTTGGGTTATTAAAAAAAGTCTTCTAAAATCCTCATATGCAAGAAAAAACTCCAGATATTTATGCTGAAAATTGCATGAAGAAATATGTGTATTAAGTGGTGTCCCCAGCAATGTCGAATCATAGCACTTGATTTTATTAGTTTTCAATCTCAGGTTGATAAGTTCCTGATTAATGAAGCATTTGTTCTGCATCACAAAACAACTGAAGAATACCCTTCTAATGCCAATGAATTGTGTCCAAGAGTTAATTACTATGCGACCTTCGATCATGTTCTTGTTTTAGCACTAGAAGCATCTATTTTAAGCTTGAAGAAAGTTTCAAAGTGAGAGTATGTATCTTTGAAGTAATACTCGTGGCACGCTTTGTACTCAAATAGTACCCTACGTTTAATGGTTCATTTTTTAAAGTCATATCACAAACTTCATCAGGACTTTAACATACAAGCACGTAACTCGTAAGACACTGAGATCATATCAACACTCCAGATGAGATTAAAGTGCAGCAGTTAAAGCACAACTCTTCTGACCAGCCATTCTGGACTACAATAATCAAAAAGAGTAAAATGAAACAAACTAGCTACTCATCATACATTGTTTTTTATTGCTACAGAGAAGCCCAAGTATCATAGTTATGGAAGACCGTAGAAAGATAATCTTTCTGTTGTACGTGGTCAGGCCTTGTTTGCAAATTCAGAGAAATTCCCTGATCAACCACAGTTGGTCTTAAAAAAAAAAAAAAAAAAAAAAAAAAGTACAGCACGGGCAAGGTTTCCATGGAGCTCAGCCAGCGCTACATGTATCCTTTCTAGAAACACAAAACACAAACTACATTGCTCAAAAAAAGTGCATACTGGGAAAAAGCAATAGTTTTGTTTTTCCTAGAATAAATAATAAGAAATAGTTTTTATGAATCCCTGTTTCTAAAGATATTGAGTGCTGCTCTAGAACTTGCAACGCAGTCATCACGAAGCTGGATCAGACTTGTGGTTCACCTAGGCTCCGCTTTCAGCATTACAAAATTCTATCTGGTTCAAAACTAAGTGAAGTTCCTAAGCAAACTAAACAAATCTTTTATTATCTCCCAGTACAAGGCCCTTTGAAAAATACTTCCCAGAATCTGAAATACCACAGTTGATATAGCTTTTAGAACAGCTCGCTCCTAATGGAACTTGAAACAACCAACCCTGTTTTGCAGTCTGTCACAGTATTCTCTCCTGTGACTGCTACAGCACGTTTCAGCTGATGATACCAGAGAACACATAGGAAATAGTAAATCTCACCTTTGAAGAACAACGACACAAAATACAAAACATACAGTGAATTTATTTAGTCTAGTAATGTTCTAGTATAAATTTAGAAAATAAGCCATAGTTACCAACTCTCAATAGCATTTGATAGAGTACTGAACTAATAGTGTTATTATTACTGTGGATAATACGGGAAATAACTATCAAGAGTATTTGTTTCCTATTACTAGTCACAGTACTTGCCCACTGATTTATTTTCATTCCCAATTCCTGCCTCCTGGCTTATCTATCCATAAAGTGGTTAACAATACACATAGAGCTCTTCTGTAGCTTAACTCTATTACTGTCAATTGCAGAAAAACACCTACCATTCGGAAACCTCACACAGCAAGTAAGCACAGCAAAGGCTGGTTTAGGTCCCAAGTCAAATATATATATACACATATGTATGTCATTATCCCCCAGTCAGCCCATTCATCACAGCTATAGGGTCAAGAACAGATGGAAAGGACAGAGAGCAGAGAGTAGAGGACACTGGGGAAAGCAGGGAAATACAATCAGGCAAGAAAAGTTCACTGCACCCTTTGGACTTCTGTTACCAGGATCCAGGCAAGAGTCTCAGCTTCACCCTTAACCTTGGCAATCACTGGCACTTAGTTAAAGTTGCAGTTAGTTGCAAAGTGAAGCAGTGTCCCGCTACTATGCTTCACTACAAAATAGCATTAATATGTAAAACCAGGTTGTTTCTATGCCTTTGCTCTGCTACTTTGTCATCATACAATGGGAAAGCTCAGAAATAAATCAACCAAGGCAAATAACGGTCCTGTGTTTAAATGGCACTTGCAGCTATTCTTTCTAACACAGAGAAGTAAGTATACCAGATTTAGAGACTCATCCAGGAAACAGTCTTTGGATAAATGAAGATATAGAAGTTAGCTTGAAAAAGTGGTGTTTCATGAGGAGATACTTCTTAATTTAATATATGCCCCCCACTTTTATTTGCCTTGAAAATAAGGTCACATTTTCATTGCACCTAAAACTACAAGCTGCCATCCGGACATTTTTCAGCATACTGGGGGTCACACCTCTGAGATTACCTTGTCCTTCAAGTACGTTCCACAGTTACAGCTATTCTTCTGTTTATACTCTGACCTACTCTGTGCTTGTCAACAGTTGTTGGTTTTTTTTATTATTTTTGAGAATACCAAAAGCAGATACAAGTCCTGAAGAGCAAATAATTAAAAAAAAAAAAAATGGGAGCAACCACCATTCCACAAAGTTCACATGTAGAGCAGAATTAACTGCACAAACAAAATATCATTCAGTTGTCCACTCTTCCTTATTCAAAATCACAGCTTTGACTCCTTTTGTGACTGTTGTTTGTTTCACTGTCATCATCCCTGCAAGAGTTTGGCAACCAGAATCTGACACAAACTGACAGTAATGCAGTCATCCTTTGCTTTTCTTACAGCAGCAGCTGTCAGAAGCTATACCACATTAAGCCAAAGTACTAGTCATCATGAAGCTTTTCCAACATTAAAATTTAAGAATATACCTTTGGAGAGTTTAAAGTAAGTTAGGATTGTCATTTTGCGATAGATATAGTGATGGATGGATAAAGGACTAGATGAGTAACAAGAGAACAAGTGTTACAGCATTACATGAACAGGCCATCCTGAAAACCCAACTTCTGCACTCCTGTTCTACAAATTCCAGAAATAATGGTAATTTTACACAGTATTTAGCATTCTGGTTATTGTTCACTAACTATATTAATAATATAAGGAACTCTATCACCCTCCTCAGTAGAAAACAGATTAAAATCCTAATTTTAACATTTCAGAAACACCCCCACCATTCTCTCAGAAGTATTGTTACATTGTTTCTTGCTCTCTGACCTTAGTTCTGAGATTTGCCATTTCTAAGCCTGTTTCTCTCTGGTATATAGTCTGAATCTATAAACATGCCCACTTGTAGATATACAAACCTGAGGTGCTAGCTTGTCATAGGACAAGCCAACTCAAAACCAGCAACTAGAATCATCAACATAACGATAAGAAAAAAATCCAATAGAGGGTAAAAAAACAAATTCAAAAATTAGCTTCCAGGTGTGAAAATGTATTTTTTTCAGGAGCTCCCATCATATAGCGTTTAAGAAAAAGCTAAAGCAATTTCAACCATTCAGACTAAATAATAAAGCAAAATAATAAAAGGAAAGCAAACAGCATATAGTAATTATCAATATTCGAAGTACTTGGTATCCACTGTTCATCTAACTGCAGAACACTTACGGAAAATCTGGTCTAATGTGAGCATTGAAATACACCTACTGGCACTGCACATACACATGGAACATGCAACCTAGAGACAGTTACCTACAGGCAGCCTCACCAATATATATATAAAACCATATTTAGTCGCAGAAATGAATTTTAACCTTCCCTGATCTATAACCCCTGATCTTTCTACTGAACTGCCAGGAAGAGTAATCTGAGAGTTTGTGTGCTAAGTCTTTTTGTTTTAAAACAAACAGACCAAAAAAGGCCCTACCTACAACTGCATTAACACCACAGCAGAATCCCAATACTTCACTAAACATGCAAACATGATTCAGTAAGATCTTATTAGTTACTACCACACACTTGGTTAGAATAGAATTAGTTCCACAGAATTAACGATACATTTATTGTATTGATGATTTGAATAAATTTTTTGCCCCAAGATGTAACACAATTACTTTACTCATGGAGAAAAACACCAAAATCAGTTTGCAAAAGAGAAAAATCCAGTCAATCCTAAAAACCTGCTTCCATTCAAGCCCTCCAGGGTAATGAGTTAATGCATCTATCACACGGGAAAGGATAATAACGGCTGGTGAAGGCTTTGGGGAAAATTTGGTTAATACAAGTTCAATACAGTTCTACAAAAGCAGGTGCTTCAAGAAACTCTCAACAGCTGGACGTTCACATGCAAAAGCCATTTTAAACCAATAAATTCTAGGTGAGTACAAGAACGGAGTTATGATTTTCCACACAGCCACCCACCACCACGTGCTAGAGATCAGCTGAGGTGAAAAAAACTGGTGGAAATCATGTTCAGGAAACCCTTACTGAAAGGTACAGGAGCCCTAAACTGGGATGTGAGGGAAACACACGTGCACAAAGAAAAATATAAAAGCAAGATATTTTCCCACTTCACGCCCAAACATTACATTTATTTAGTAACTTTTACCTGCCTGCAATGCGCCCAGGGGCTCCCGCCGACCTCCGTGCCCACAGCTGCGGCAGAGGGGTGGGCGTGGCTCCCCTGCTGACTGACCGCTGAGGGGACGCCGGCCATTGGCCAGTGGGCTCGCGACCTGCCCCCCCCCCCCGGTCCCCGCGGGGCCTCCCTCAGGTGCCGGGAAGATTCGCGAAGGTTCCAGGCGGGGCGGCAGCAGGTGGCGCGGCACGCGACGGCCCGGCACAGCGATTGGGCACAGATGCGGCCACGCCGCCCGGCCCGGCCCGGCCCGGCCCAGCCGGGTGGCAGCGTGCTTGTGTCCGGGGCGCCCCTGGCCCGGCCCGGCCCGGCCCCTCAGCTTAGCCGTTCCCGCGGGGCCGGGGTTCTGATTTGTCTGAAACCCCCGCACGCTGCCCCCTGTATGTGAAGCCCCAACATGGAGGGAGCGGGAAGAGCGGGCTGTGTGAAGGAGAGGGGAGAGGCTGAGCCACAGGCTTCCTGTGTGTAAAAGCTATTGCAGAGACCAAAGGAAAAAAAAAATTTCCCACAGTCCTTACACATGGAATAATGTCACCAGAAACTGCGGCAGAAGGGACTTAGGTTAGTCGTTAGCAAAAAGCTTTGTGGCCACAGGACACACACAGGCTGCAAAAAATCACAAACTGCAACTGAAACCCAGGGCCCGACTTGGGCCGGGGCTGCCAGCTCAGCTAAAAGGTCTCCTGAAAACATTCCGCCTCAGTTTTCCCCAAGTTTGTTATATTCCCATAGGATTGTGTCAACTATACCACTTTTAGGAGCAATTTATTTTAAAGAATGAAAATACTGTACCCTTGTATAAAAATTTGGATCTTTGTTTGGAGAGAGTAAAGTGAGAGACGCTCATGGAAGAAAAGACAATTTTCATACTGACAAAATACTCTGCTGAAAAAGAATTAGGAATGAATTTAAATAAAATTTCTTGTGAGATTAATTCTGAAACAGTTGGGACTACATTTGAACTACTCAGAAATAATTTCTCATACGTACCAGCATTCCCTCTGAATGGCTCAGCTGACACTTGTAGAAACAGCTATTAGCTCAATATAAATAGCACCAATTTTTGCATTTTATGCAATGCTCTGTGTTCCAGCTTCTAGAAATTTCCTACATTTTCTGGATGGTTGTCTTTGTTTCTACATACTTTCTCTCTGCCTAGTCCTTGAAACCTATTATAGCAGTATGTTTTCATACAGGCAGCATAGAAACAAAATGTGTTTTTAAAAGGAGAAAATTACTCAAGCTATGCAGGGAGTTACCTGAGGTTTTTGTCTTTTTAAGAAAAATATTTGATGGTGGATAACCTACTTCTAAAAGCTCTGTCATGTATGCTCCAACAGAATTTCCTTTTTTCTAAACTTAGTCTGTTCTATTAAAAGTACAATTTTGTGCTGTGGTGTACTCTACAGTATCCATGCATATCAAGAAATAGTGACAAGATATAGAGGGACAGCAAGACTATTAAATATCCATCATGCCACTCTGGATCAGGCTTAATGCAATCGGAAACACATGACTACATCAACTTATCTCCTTTGATCAAATGTGATTAAGTAAGTCATTAATTTTCAAGACAAATAAAAAATGCAAGATCATTTTATTATAAATGTAAATGCCTGTCGTCTTAAATGATTTTTCTAAAGGAAGCCCTTCTAATACAGAACTTTGTATACTTCAGAGAACAGTTGTTTTAACATTGGTTTTAATTTTAATGAAACATTATGTATTTGTATGCATGTCTTCTCCTTTTTTCTCACACTGCTCATGTTGTCAAGCAAAATTTGTGCATCAGCTTGATCAAGATAATTTCATTATACCATTGTTACCATTATGACTTGGGCAATTAGTAGTTTATAAGAATAAATTTATAGCAATCAGTGATTGAGGCACATTTGCAGTAGTCAGGGTGTAATAAAGCCCAATCAATTTCTTTCATTTAATATGTAGGCTGTGACCCTAGTTTTGATGAGAACTCTTAGCTATTTCATCTTTAAATAAAAAAGAATGTCTGCAAGCAATTATAGTGGTGTGTTAATTGGATATTCCTTTTTATCTTTTATACTACAGAATGCATTGCTAACGAAATCCTTGTTTTCTCTCTCACTCCCTTTCTCTCTCCCTCTCTGTAATGAACTGATATTGACTTGGTGTATTTTGCTAAGACAATGGGCCAGATTTTGATTTTTCAGTAGCACTGGTGTAAATCTGGAGTGACTTCTCTAAGTTAAACAGAATTACTGAGATTTCTATGAACATAACTGAAATCAAACCCCACTCCTCTTATTCCAGTTTTTGTTGCCAATAACAGAGGACCTGATTCAGAGCTGAGTTTTACTTCAAGCTATGATCAGTCATTGTCTTATGTATGAACTGAAGTATCAACTGGCATGCAGTATTTAAATGGAAGATTCCTAAGCTTAAAGCACTGGGAAGGCTTAGTCTTTGCCTAAGGTACTTTACTGCATTAACTCCATGCTGATTTAAGGTATCTGATGATAGATGAAAGTAGTACACATTACATGAAGAAATGAGACTCCAACCCAGATTCAATCAGCATCACACGGGCCAGGTTGCACGTGTCTCATGTTCCGTAAAATTATTCATTGATCTGATTAGGTCCATCACGTGGGTAACAAGTTTCTAATCAGGACTAACAGGGCCATAAGAGCTCAGATGAAAGGTTTTGTGTCTGCAGTATGTATACCAAAACAGTTAACCAAAAATGTTCTTGATATTTATTTCCTCCACAGCAGAGATTTAAAACAAAGGCAAAATTTCAGCATTTCCTTGGTTTTGTGCCAGTATTTTGAGGATTTCCCCATCACACAATAAGGAAAATTACAAATATTTTTTTTAATCTCTTGTGGGATTTAACCTCTAGTATTTGGAAATGTGTTCTGTAACAGAATTCTGGAATAATAAACAAAACTTGTTTTCTTGTTTTTTATGCTTCAACAGGGGGTATAACTTACCTTGGAAATGTCTTCATTATCTATTTTGTGTCATATCAATAATTATGCAAGTAAGTTATTTTACAAGCAACAAAAATGTTACCATTCTTCAGTGTCAAATTTTCATGTCCTGTGTCTCTTAAATTTAGGCAAAATTGTTTGCGTAAAATTTCTCATTTGTACCATAAAGCTAGTAGACCTTCAAAACAATCAATTGTAGCACTATCTGACAAAAGGAAAATACTGCTGGTGACTTCAGGGCTCATGCAAACAACATCTAATTCTTATTTAAGTGTCTCCTGATCTATTGAAATGCTTTACTCTAGTTCAGTGATTTATCAGTGCTTGTGATAGTTTATTACCTGCAGGCTTTATTTCTAGCATAATTGCAATAAACATTTTACTTGATGTTTTCTGAGGCTAGGGGGATGGAATCCTGAAATCTTTAGTCCTTAATCAAGCCAAAATCCCACTGAAATTAATAGGAATCTTACTTGCACATAAACTCTCTGAAGACTGAAGGCTTATACACTGCTTTGTATATCAGAAAACTTAGGCCCCCAAATGCATATTTGAATTTATCGGGGGGGTGGGGGTGGGGGTGGGGGGGGATTATTAAAGACAGAAAAAAATAAAGAGCTCCTTAAAACCTCAAGACAAATAGTAACAGCAACCTGGCTCAGATAAATGCAGGGTAAACAAAACATCAGGCAGCAACGCATGGTAAGGTATGGTTCTTGTTCATCAGTTAGAAGTATTTTGCTGGGGAAAGTTGAAAAGACAGTCAACAATGTATGTATATATATATATATATATATATACACACATGTATGTACATATGAACACACATGTGTATAGCCTAAAACAAAGTACTGGTGTGAAAGAAGAAACTGATGTTTAACACTGTGACCAAGATGACAAAACACGTTCCTTGTGGATGGCTTAATGTTAGAACTACGTACTGATCATTTTGAAGAGGAAGGAAAACTTACTTGATTTTTGCTGTAACTTTGAATTCAGCTTTTCTGAGTTTAGAAATAACCAAGATTAGAATTTCTAATGCTTAAAGATAATTGTGTGTAGAAATTCACCTGTGTGAGAAATTTCTTACACAGCTATAAATGCTTCAGAAGAATATACAACTGGCAGTTGTTTGTGTCTAGTGGTTGGGGATACTGTGATGAATAATGCTCAGTATATTTAGCTTACCAATTTTTTTATGTTTCATAGTTATTCACAGTCTTCGAAGCATGGGGGAGGGTAAGAAAGAAGAAAAATATCACTTTTTAATAAAGGCAATGGGTAAGATTGAGGAAGAATGTCAGCATTCAGTTCTGACTTGGATTTCCTGTGTGTCTTTAGAAAATTGCTTTGTTGACCCCAGACCTCAGTTTCTCTTCTGCAAAGTAGCGCTTCCTAAGCAAAGACTTAATATTTTGCTTGTTCAGAGGTTGTAAATAATTTTGCAACTACAGCCCTGAATCAAAAAAATACAGCAATATCATTTGAAACTGCTAAAAATATAAAGAACTGTAAATACCTCATATTGTTAATGAGCGAAATGACAGTATTTTCACTTATGCTTCTTTGTAGTTTTCCCATCACAATGACAGATTTTAGGACCAAAGTTTGCCTGGCTTTGAGATGGGTTTTGATTGCTACCCTTCTTCAATTCACTGGTTAGCATTTGATTTTCATTACCTTTTTATATACCTGTAATCCTTCGATCAATAACACCAGTATGTAAGGATTGGGACCCAGGCATAATAGTATAAAAAAAAATTTAAACCTAAAAAAAATGTAAATTGTTTCAATAGTTCTTTTGAGACAATGTATGCTTGCTAACCACAGCTGCAAGATAAACTGGGACTGATCAGTAGGTTAGGTGATAATATTCCCACCTCTGGCTTATGTGTGCGTACACAAGTTTTGATATGCAGTCTTTCCTTCCTACCACAACAGTTCTGCAGCTCTGACTGATGTCAGTTGAAGACAACTGACAGGACCAACAGCAATCACTACAGGCTCACTGTATTTTTAGTACTTAACTTTAGAGCATCAAATTCAATGACAAATAGCTATACAGGTTATGCATAACACGGACAACCAGCTGAACAAAAAAATTCCTATTCTGGTACCCAGTGGGACTGGTACATGATTCTTCACAGACATTTTCACAGAAAAAAAAAAAAAACTAGTTTGCCTTAGTTATTTCAAAGGTTGATGAGGGAAACTCCAAGGTGTGAGTATTTCACACTAAAATACTTCTTCAGGACTTCTGCTTATTTCTATGACAGAATACTATCCAAACACCTTCTCTGACCTAAGGTGTATGCAGAAGCATAAATGGCCATGTCACAACTGATCAGGCTTTTCCAGGGGACATCTGGACTCTGTGTGTGTGTGAAGAAGAAAAAAGTATAGCACACGTGTGTATGTGCATGTGTGCACTCATGCCCTTACAACCACCTGAGGAAAAATACACGTTTAACCGTGCCTACCTCCACCTGCCAAACAGCAAATCCATGGAAAAACCAACAAGAAGACAACTTTGCAGAAACTTCCCTGACTTCTGAATGTGAAAGAGGTTTACAATACCAAAACAAAAGAAAAAATAAATCAGGTGCACCAACCAGATATTCTGGTGATTTTGATAAATCAGCTGTAAAATGTATTTTTAAACCAGTGATACTACTTACTAAATTTGTTTAACTAAAAAGCATCTAAAACATATTTGTTATGCAGGACTAGCCTAGTCAAGTATGATCACAAGTGCAAAGTAACTAGTCAAATACCCAAAGGGTTTACAGCATACAACAAATGTTTCAGACGGTGTGCTAACTTTGCAGGTTTTTTGATATCACATTCTGTTACAGGGTAATACTGACAATATATGAAAAGAAAAGAAAAATATTAGGCTTGCTTTTTCTCCCTGTGGGTAAAACATTGCAATCCAATCATACCATTTTCCATGACGTGCAAAAAATAATCTTCATTATTACAACAACTTTGCAGCACATATAGGAAAAACTATAACTACTGGCTTTGAAAAGAAAAAAATGAAAATAGGCATTGCTTTTCTACTTATGATGTTTTTAACTCAGTAGGTTATTTCTACAGAAACTGAACTGGACACTGAAAATTCCTTGGCTTGTATCAGAATTTTGCATCAGCATCAGCATTTGGAGATGTACTTAAAAATGGAGTTTAAATAATATCTTCTCTTGGTGTTACCCGGTTGCCAGAGTTTATTGATTTGAATGATACTTGTTTGCAAGATGGGGGCAAAACCAGCCTTCGTGTTGTCACAGTTGTTTTGTGCAGCTATTGATGTGATGAAACAATTTCATTTGTGCAATACTGTAAAGCAGCAGCTGCCTAATGGAAATGAAATACTTTAAGAAATTGCATGCATAAAAGCTTCTAGGTGTTTAAACCTCTGGTCAAATGAGACAATTTATAATGTTAACAAACTTAATTCCAGAACAAGTTGTATCACAATCGAACCTGTCACTATACTACAAGTAACTGTCCCTCATGATTCATTATGACCCACCCTGCTTGACATGTGGACTGAGTGCAAAGAGAGTGTGGAGAGTGAGTCGGGAGAGGGGAGATAACAGAGATAAATCTAAATTCATTCTGGAAGCAGTCACACTCAATGACATATTCACTGACTTCTTCAACAGCTCATTTGATAATGTTCTTTCTGCACTATTCATTTTTCTGAAAGATGAAAGCTGGCTGAAGATCTCATCTGCTCACTGATGCAGGGAGAAGATTTGATATTAGCACAAAAATAAAAAAAGGGAGGGGTTGTGTGGTGTGGAAAGCAAGCACTTTCTGATTAACAGTTTCTTGGTCCTGACAGGGAAGGCTAAACACCCTGCCTTTTCAGGTCACCTTTAATTAGATATGCATTATAATTCTACAATATGTCAATGGGCTGGCTCTGTCTGGCAGAATTGTGCTTAGAGAAGGGGGAATACATTAATCACAATAATTAATTGCTTGAAGAATGGAAACATTGTTTTCTGTCTAAGCTTGTAACGTGATAAATATTTGTATAAATTTTTTATTACTGTTCTACAAAAGGCTCAATCTAGGAGGTTAATAACATGATTGTAAGAAGAGTGCAAAAAGGGTCAGTAATTCTTGGCCTTTTATAAATTCCTGGTTTGAATTTCCTTTTTTTAAAAATGGGGAAGGAAGGGGGGGAGGAGACAATGCTAATTACATTAGGCAGCCAGAATGTTATATAGTTCATTACTGGAAATGAGAATTAAAACACCAGCTAACTGCTTTTCTCCACTGGTACTGAAAATACACTACACCTGCTTCTGCTGATTTGCCCGACTTGTTAATTATCCAGAAAAATCTGGGTCAGTATTTTATGACCAAATTAGTTACCAACTAAAGATTACAACTGGCTTGCCAAAAGGAAATTAAGAAGTGTCACATTAGGTGGGGGTAAAAATAAAAATGTGATACCAATGGGTTATTTTTGGGTTTTGCTTTTAGAAAATGCTTTAAAAGAATGCTTTCCATTAAATCTCCTTTCATATTGCACTAAGAATTTAAAATGCCTGTTAACGTTTTAGAATTCTCAAGAAAGTTTACCAGCTGAGAAAAGTGCCTGGTAGCCCATCTTTGCATAAACACTAACAGCCACAATATGTGTATCTGTAACCATACAAACACTGCATCAGCACTTCTGCACTGCACCTACCCTTGAATGGGGACACAGAAACAAACTTCTGCTAACAAATTCCTTCACTCTTCTTCATTGCAAATACGTGTGTGTGCATGCATGTTTTTGTGCATGCATGTCCATATCAACATCAGCCAAAAAAAAGGCAAAAGTAGCAGTCACAAGGAGCTACATGCTTACTGATACACAATGCCTAACTCTTGGATTAGTCAAATACTCACTTGCTTATTCAGCACTCCATACTCTAGGTCACCATCCTTTGCCTACTCTTTGCCTACTCTTACTACTTTTATGACCCATTTGTTTTCCCTGATCACATCAGTCTTTCCTGAATAAATTAATCAGTCAGTCCTCTCTCCATCCAACAAACTTTTTTATTTTCCAAATTCATACTTTCTCTTATCTAACACCTACTTTTCTCACACCGATAAAGGACAGGAAGAGAAAGGAAATGAGAGGAGTGCATGAAGGGAATTCAGTGTATCATATACCTAGATGTATATGGTAAGCCTGCTTCTTATTTAAATCAGGAGAGAGGAAAAAATACAAACTACAACTATGTTCACAAAGCTCTTTGACATTTTGTAAATGTACTAAACTTCCTTGAAAGAAAAAAGAGAACTTGCAAATATTACAGGTACGTTTTAAGAGGCTTCCAAAACATCTGTCATGAATACAGCCATTTACATTTGTGCTCCTTTTCATTCCTAGGCAGTTTAGGTTTTTTCTTCTCTGAAATCATGACAGAAAATGATACAGCATTAAATCCTTAATACTAGTACGATTCCTTTATTTGAAATGCAAAGATCAAATAAATAGCCCACAGAATAAATACAATTAAAGATAGAAAGAAGCCAGTACATTTGATCTTCAGATGGAGTAAGTAAATACACAAGTAAAAATATAACATTTTGTGAAAAGAAAAATACCAAAAAAACCCAGAATATGATCCCCAAAATTCCACCCCTCCAGGAAGACATGTATTTATGTACAAAAAGAATGAGAAATTAAGTACTTTTCTATACAGAATAATAATGAAATAATGTTTTAATTATACTCCAGGTAAGTCCAGAATTTCATAAAACAGACATTCTAACAGAATGTAATATGGTCATATTTTCCCCTTCAAAACAGATAACAGTAATACATAGGACCAGTATAGACTGTTTTTCAGCAATGGTTCTGTGCAAGACATAAACTGAACAGTGACAGTGACAGTCATTTAAGTCTTTTTTTTTATTAATGTAACACATTTCCAGTCATATTAAATATTTTTCCTTTTAATAAATGTAGGGCTTTTCTTTCTATGTTGTCTACCACCTTAAGTTGTCTCATTTTATACATGGAAAATGAGCCTTAAATATCGTCAGATAAATTGCCACCGTTATGTATTCATTTTTATGGATGTAAAGAACTTGCAATACAGTGGAGATTCAGAATCAGAAGTTGGTAGATACTTTAGAAGTCATGACATATTCCAAAGGGAATCACTATGAATATTTTTTGTACATGATTGTGAGACTGAATCTGCATTAGTTTGGTCTCCTATG
Source organism: Falco rusticolus (assembly GCF_015220075.1). NCBI lineage: Eukaryota > Metazoa > Chordata > Aves > Falconiformes > Falconidae > Falco > Falco rusticolus. The sequence continues at coordinate 6,668,659 of NC_051196.1, forward strand.
TGTTGCCTAGAAGGCTGTGAAAGGGAAAGTTTTTCTGATCTAAAGAAACAGCAAAACATCCAAACAAAAAAATCTATTGCAGCAGTTATTCATTTCAGAAAGGAAAGCTATGCAAAAGCAAAGTTTGTTAAAAGGAAACCTCCTCATTAAAAGGAGCAATGAAAAGGACAAACATTTTAAAGATGTCAGGGAGACTATTTATTTAGGCAACATCATCAGAGAAGTTTGGGGGGAAAAAAAGGAAATTCATCAAAGTCTCACTTTCACAGAAATTCCTAGAATGGGCAAACAGAGGAAAATATGAAACAATGTACGTAAGCTACTAGAATTGTTAATAGAGTTATTTCCAACTCCTCTCAAATGAAATATTGTTAAAGATCCTTTAGGACTTATACATGAGAAGTGTAATAAGAACAGTTAGGGAACACCAGGCTAGAGCAGAGGAGTTAAAGTAACTATTTGCACCAAAATTCAAAAGGAAGGAGCTGGAGAGGTTGCCCTAAAGGAGCCTTTTTTATGAGGAATGCATCAGAGGATTTATCTGAAACTGAAGAGCCAGTAGAAGAGGTAAGAGGAAAAAATCATGAAATGAACAGTAGCAAGTTGTCCTGAAGAGACAGAATTCAACCAAGAATTCTAAAGAAATGCAAGTATGAATTTCCTGTATTTTGGTGGTTGACATAAATCAGCCTAGGTAACGAAGAAATGAAAGGTAATAAAGGTGAAGCAAACTTTCCATAAAAGTTGCAGGAGATTCTAGGAAGCTGTAGAGCAGTAAATCTGATTTGTACAATAAACATGTTGGTGGAAAAATAATAAAGAGCAGAATAAGAAGACAAGTAGGTAAACAAGATCTAGTGGGCAACAGTGAAGACATTTTTGTAGATCAAAGTCAAGCCTCACAGATGTTTTAGTTTTTTGAAGGAGTGAATGAGCATGTTGATAGGAGTAATCCAGCTGATATATACCACACCTGAATTTCTAACAACCTTATGGCAAAGGTCTTCACCAAAGGCTCTTAAAGGTGTTTCTTTAGAGGAAGGCATTAATAACTGGAAATTAGGTATCTATGTATCTACACATTTCAGCAACTGTGAAAAACAGAACTCCACAGTCAGTTTTCACAATGTACAAGAGTTACCAGTGGAATCCTGTGGTGATGGATGCTTCTCAATGTGTTGCTGAAAGATCTGGAGGAGAGTTGAGAAGTTAAGATAATTTCTAATAGTAAAAAATTACTCAAAACATAATAACAAAAAGGAAAAGAAGACAGAAAAAAGTGATAGCCAAGAGTTGCACAAGTATCGCACAACATGGAGTGACTGCATGATAAAATGCCTGATAAAAGTCAATTTGATAAATTCAAAGTGCTGCATACAGAGAAATTAAAAAAACCAACCAAACAAACAAACCAAAAAACACAAAACAAACAAACAAACAAACAAACAACAACAAAAAAAGCAAACCAAACCAAAACAAAAAAACCACCCTAACCATGCCTACCCTAAGATGGATGCTAACTTAGCTATAACCAGTCAGGAAAGAGATCTTGAAGTCATTGCAGATGTTGCAGTGATACTTCTGTGAAAATGTCAGCTCTGCTCAGCAGCAGCTAAAAAGACAAATAGAACATTAGGAATTATTTGGAAAGCATTAAGAGCTTAGGACAGAAAATCTTATTGCTAGTAACAACAGCCATTGCATTCATGCAGTTCTGGTCACCCCATCTCAAGAAGGATACAGTAAAACTAAAGAACATGTAAGAAGGATAAAAGGATGATCAGAGATCAGAAATTATTTCCATTTGAAAAGAAATTAAATGGATCAGCTTGCAAGGAAAGAGGGAATGCCATAGAGAAACATATAAGTATGGATGATATGCAAAGGGGAATTGGAAATTATCACTCCATTTAAGAAGTGAGAAGTATCCCATGGAATTTTCAGCTGCAAACTTTAAACAAACACAACCTAGCACTTTTTTGTATAACATGTCATTAAACTGTAAACTCATCACCAAAGGATATTGTGGAATTGGAAAGTACAAATGATTTTGGAAAACTATTAGGCAAATTAATGAAAGAAGCATTTATTAAAGAGTATTAAACAAGAAGATACAGCTATAATACTGAACTCCACTGCAGATTGCCAGAAGGTGGGAGAGAAAAAGTGGGGAGTTAATCACTATGCTGTTCCTCTGTCCTTACATTTCATTAAAGCATCTGGTACACATGACCACCAAGGTCAGAATTACTACACTTGTTTGATCTGAAGCAGTACAATCACTCAAAATAAGTGCCTTTGCCAGAAGCTCTTCCCTGTTCCACATATGGATAATGCCAAATCCAGGAATGGAGAAGATGGAAGAAAAGTAAAACTTCACACAAACACTTTTGTGATGGCATACCTGCTTTCTGGAGCCACGACTAACCACCAGAAGTGTGATTTAGAACAAGACTGCAGCGTTATCTTAGGTATGTCATAAAAGACCAGACTAATAACCACTCACAAAACTTCATTCCTTATATTTACTTATGTTGGTAAATTATTGATACAGTAATTAGGGATAATATTGCCACATTATGTCCTAAATTATATTCTTGCAAGTATATGGATGATGAAGCATGAAGAAAAATACAATAGTCGTAATCTAACTTTGCCATATTCAGATTCTGCGTTAGTAAACCATTTCTAGTGATTTGGAAATTATATCTTCCCTGCAACTATTGTAAGCTGAAAAATGGATGCAAATATCTTTTGACATAATCAGTTATCAGATTCATAGATGAAGAGCTTGGAAAAAAGGAGGGAGAGCAAAGAAGATAGTAACAATAGCACTCTCTTACTCAAACTTTCTTAATGAAAGCCAAGATTCAAGCCATGCTCTTTAAAATGGAATTAAAACTCATTGTCTCCTCTTCCTCCATTAACTCCTTTAAAAGAAATAATAATATAAATATAAATTTACCAAACACTGGACGATACTAAGTCACCACCAAATGTGTAAAGCCTTTTCTCCCATGCCTCAGATACATACAGCATATCCTGTTCACTGACCAGAATGCTCAAACTATGCATATATCAGTATGTGGTAAACAAGCTCTACAGAAGTCTTTTATCTTTAGAACAGGCAGATGAGCTTTGAGGTTTGTTCCAAAAAGTATTGAACTATTAGTTTTATTAGCTTCAACTGATGTGTCAAAAAATCTATTCAAATGAAGAGTCAGTCAAGCTTCGTGTTGGGCTCGGGCATACATTTTTGCCATGAAGTGTTTGGTTATAAGTCATGGCAGGAACTCAGACTAACAAAATATGTTTCTTTACTCTCTTTTGGCTGATAAGCTATTTGTACAAAACAAAGGGTAAGTAGAAAGTCTGTGATAAACTATATCGAGAAAAAATATCAGGGCTACACAGTGTTGGAAACCCACGTTGTCTTCTTGACACTACACAACCCAACAAACTTCCTTGCTCAGATAATGAAGGCTTAAGGCTACAGAAAAGCTGTTGGCTTTAAAAGCAAATATTAAATCGTGCAGTTTATATCCATGCACCAAAACATGGCACATATTTTTATTTTATTTTATTTTATTAGCATATATAACTTATCAGGAATGTTCAAGAAAATAAAGTGCTGTAATCAGGAGTAATGCAGCAATGCGAGCTTAAAGATTAGGAAGGAAAAGCCACTGAATGTCCTTTAGTCCAGGCTCACACAAGAAGGCAGCAAACCTCTAACACTCTAGTACACTGGAGTACATCTGTTGGGAAAGCAGCACCTGGCAGATCCAAACAGATTCCTACAGAGCACACCGACCTTATAAATGCTTTATCTATACATCTGCTGTGAGGCTCCTCAAAATTTTCTTTACAAGAAAAACAGCCGAAGATGTGTTTTAAGAAAATGACTTCTGCATGGAACAAATAAAGATTATGTATTATTTATATAGCTAATAGCTATTCTTTATGAATGAATCCTGCAGGAGGTGTGCTATTTCTCAAAATCTCAAAACACTGCAAGGAGATGCTTATAGACTTAGTGCTGCTTAAACACTTACAGCAACTCAGCAGGAAGGATTGCAAAATATAAAAATTTGTAAAGCATGACTAAAAGCACTTTCCAGAGTGCTTAAAGGAGTTAGGAACCAAACTCCCAATACCAAGATAATTTTTACATTGCTATTCCCTACTAAAATAATAACCATCATAGAGAAATATCTGTACAAGGCATTTGGTCCAAGTACAAAAATCAAAAGTATTCTGAAAAGAGTTGCTCACTGGTGAATTGTATACTTTTCCTAACATACCAGTCCTCAATACTATATAACCTCTTCAGTTTATGGTAAAATGTTTAGAAAGTAAGTTTGCCTTATAACACATGCTTTACATAATATTTTCAATAAATAGTTTGTATAAAGTTCTTTCATGTTCTTTCACCAGGAAGGAGCTTCAGAAGTGTTTTGTGCAACTGTGGCCGTTTCACTTTTTTAAAAAACATACAATAATGTAAGTAAAACTGCTGTTACAAATTAAGTAAAATAATTACTGAGCTGCTTCCTGCTAAATTAGAGAGAAGCAACTGTGAGACCAAGATTTTTTAATTCTGATTCTGATTTAAGCTTTCCTACAACAAAGTGGGTTAGCTCTGCAATACCTTTCAGTCTTTTTGTTTCTGTTCTGAAGATATTAAGTTTCTGTGTCTAGAATAAAAGAAGGGGTACTTTAGAATATGTAACTGTAGTTTTAAGTTCTGTGTGTATAACAAAAGCTTTAAGTTAAGAATTTGATAGAAAAATCATCATAAATTTGAGTAAATGGTACACATTTTTCACATAAGTATTTCTTATCTGTAGCATACCTCAAGTGTTATCAGTACAGAATTGAATGAAATACAAAAATACAATCTCAGTGCAACATAGGCCTTAATTATTACTCACTTTTGGACAGTAGTAAAGGAATTGCCAGCTAATAAATGATACTACACCAGTAGATAGACAGGTAGTTCTGCAATTTTCTAGTTCTATCAGATAAAACCAAAAATAGCTGTTATACACATTAAGCCATATATGAGACTTAAACAAACAGGAATCAAACGCAGGAATTGTTTACTCCATTACAATTTCAGAATTCTGGAAAAGAAAAGGAGGTTTTAAATATCACATTACTGTAGTATCTACTTTCCCCTATTTCCATACATTTTACCTTTCTAATCCGTGAAATACAAGAGAAAAAATCCAATTTCCATGTTGCTCAGCGCTACAGATGCTGCTGCTATGGAAACTACCCTTCATGTGCCAGAAATGAAGACATACTGTTGATGTACAGTTACTGCAATGCAAAGCAGCATTACTTTTTAATTTTTCCATTAAAAGTCTAATATAAATGCCTAAAACATTGCTTCAATGCATTATGCATTTTTCTACTTCTAGTGAACTCTGTAACACTTTTGACTACTGAATGCTGTAAGAGATTTCCATGAAGCTGTCAGCTTATTGTCTGAGGCATACAAAAGAACATTGTGTAGTGGAAGTTGGAAAACATAGGACTCTGTAATAACCTGTTTGTTTATAAAACTGAAATGATGACATTTATCTAATAACAGTTCTACCTAGAATCTATGTATACTGGAAAACTGATGTAGCGAATATTGAATGTCAGCGTTTTGATCATAAACAACATCATGGCCTAGTGTGAAGCTCAGGGGCAGAGAGAAAGTGACCTCCTCTGCTAAAATTATGTCTATAATCAGGTTATATTTTGTGCTTGCTGGCACTCTGGACTACTTTTCTCCTCTTCTTTAGAGGTTAAAGTATCTCCTGTATCTTTCAATCAATTTTGGTTTTGTCTAATTCATACTGTAATAAAATTATAAGGTAATTCCCTGAATGATGAAGTGGGCCCTCGTCTATTGGCTATGCAGATTCAACTGAGAAATGTTTCATTTATTGGTACTGTTCATTACTATCAAAGTTTCAACTGTTTAGAGTTGAAGCCACATTTTTATTCTGTTTCCATGGAGCATCTTCCTAAAACATTACCACAACGTCCAGTTGCTTCTTCTTGATATTAATTCAATAAGAATAATAATGAAAGAAAAATAGTGGCCCCAATGGGCCTCAGTCAGTCTCATTTTTTCAGGAACTTTGAAAATGTTAAAGGAACAAAAAAATAACTCAGGGACAAGTGACAAAAAAAACCTTGCTACAATGACTTTCGCCACAGGTATTTGTGCTTCATTTTTTTCCATTAACATAAAGAAAAAAATTTTTTTCACTGATTTCAGCCAGAGCTTGAAGGAAACTGAGATAGAAATTTGAATGAAAATAATTAATGTTTTAATATAAATTCCAAATTCCCTAAATAGCTACTGCTTCTAGAGAGATCCAGACTCGGATTTTTGAGTCACATTTTTATAAACACTCACATTACAATTCCATTGGTGAAGGACCGTGTTCTCCCCACCTCTCACAACTAACAGAATAAAATCATAAAATCAAAGGATGAACATCCAAAAATAATAGGCTTGCACCTGCAGAATTTGTTTATACACAAACACACATGTTTAGTTAGGGAATGCCCTATCTGTCCAACTAATTGCATGCACCAACATTTTGCTTAGTAATGGGTGCGCATAATGTCTAGGACATGAGTTAATGCTTTTCTGAATCAGGGCCTACCTTGCCACGATCAAGGCACAGATCATTAAGTGCTAATGACTGAGGTGGCACTGAGTGCATTTTCTTCTGTTACTGCTGAGGTTGCAAGTTATACACAGAGTCTGGAACATCCCCAGATTGGCAGTTATTAATCCTCGATTCCTCAAGGAAGAATGAAATGAGATTCATTCTTCACTGTGAAGCAGACAAAAAACCTAAGCCTTCATAACCTTCATACACAATTATCTAGCTTGGAAGAAGCCTTGTGTTCAATTCAACCTAAGTAGAAATGCAGGCATGTAAGGTTCTGCTTTTTTCAGCTCAACCCATGACCTCTGGTATGGATATTTTAGTATTTAGTTATCAATATAAGATTGGCATACCCCCCTCACACTACTATATCTCAATAAAACCTTAGTTCCTCTCACTGCTTGTAGAGACAACATGGGCCTGGACATCAGGTGGGACTGGAAATATTCCAGTATAACATGGGAGTACTCTTGCACTAAAGGCAGAAAATTTGCACATGATGAGGCCACATGGGAGTAGCTTGTAAAAAGCATCAATGTCCCCCAGTTCTTTCCATCTCAAGAAAGCATGTCACTGGGGCTACTTGTTCCTAAGCATCTGAGTGCCACAGTGTCCAGACAACAGATTCTTGAACTTGACTCCCAAAAATGGTACCGTAATGAAATCCTCTGCTGTGTGAATAGCAGAGGAATAATTTTAACACAGGAGTAAAGGCTGTAAAAAATGACAAGGACACTGCCTGCACTGGAAGCGCTACTATTACTAGCCACAGTCATGCACCGGCATTGGAGATAGGACCTCAGAGAGCAGGTGTGGCACATAACATAAAGTCAAATGAGCTGGGAAGGACAGAAAGAGTTTCAGAGTTCTTGCTCTCAACAGCTCTCCCCCACAACAGTCTCTAATAGTTTTGTACTACTTAAATTCCAACAATAAAAAGCATGAGTGAAAAAGAGAATTTTGTTCACAGAGTTAAGCTGAAGGGTAGGAGAGCTTCCCTAATCCCATTCATACAAAGGTAAATCATTCCTGTGTCTGCTCTTTCCCTGCCCAGGGTAGAACAGCAGTATTAGTCCTTATCCTCCTGCCAGAGCAATGTCCAAGTGTTGAAGGCTTTACAAACACAAACACGAACCTCCCTTTCCACTTCTCACCCACCTCACTGAACAGGATACACTTTCCAACTGTTTCTAAACTTACACCCATCATGCAGTAAGTAGAGGCGTTTGGAAATATAGTCCATCATCCTACAGAGGTTTTCAAGAAACAAGGAATAGGAATCTTGCAAGAACCATGCCAATGACAACGCATTATCAATACACTTGGGGTGAAGCAATTGCCAGGCTCATGTTTAGATCCTGTTTGCTCAGTCTCAAGCATCAACCCAAAGGATAAAGGTATCCAAACCACAGTTTAACCCATGTTAAGTGGAGACCAAAACTTCATTAATACTTGGAGCACTTTAAATCAATATTTAGACATTTAATTATTTTGTTCATTTTACTTGAATACATAAGTAAAGCTTGATAGAACTATTAGGACTCCCTGTGATTCACATACTTGAATCAGCAATAGGTGGCAATTAAATAAAAATCTACTTGTTTTTCTGGTCTATCATAAAATTTACATAATTTAGCAATTATTTTATCATTTTGAATATATATTAAAAGTGGTTTTCTACACTATAATTGTAAGATATATTCTCCATATTTTAATTCTAGCTGCCTTATGAATATATTTTGAATCACATATAAAAATATTTTTGGCTGGCTCAAATTTGTGAAATTTTGCTCTCTTCTATCACCAAAAGGTGCTCATGTATCAAAGATCATTAAGTGTGTTTTGTGATTTGCTCATTAAAAGCATATTTGCAGATTATACTGTAAAAGAGAGCTTTTGGGGGGATAATTATTTTTCTAGTAGCTCAAAAAATATTTAGCCAACTCCACACTCTGTCAGATAATGGGACTTACCCCTGCACATAATTTTAGTGCTTTTTACAAAGACGAAAGCCATACCAGTGATTTATGCTGTACAAATATAGATTATCATACAAATAATCTAAGAAAACTGATGTCACTCAAAGTTAACTTCAGAGGATTTTGGTTCAGAACAATATATCTTTCATTTGAACTTCAATATCAAAGTATTGAGTGTATGGTCAGAATAGTGTTCATCACAATCCCACTACATTTCTGGTGTTTATTCTTTTTCTATAAAAATTTATTTCAATCAGACAGTGTACTGAAACAGGTAGTGTACTGAACAAGCTGCATCTTTTGTGTAACCGTAGAGCCTTTCTTAAATTTCTGTTCACTAAGGTTGCTACTGCTTATCATAACCTTCAGTTTAATCTGTGGCTTCCAAAGTGAAAAAATAATTACAAAAATTACATGTAGAGTATAAGGAGCAGTTGTTTATAATAAAGTATTTCTACAGACATTTTTAAGTGCATTACTTTTATGGTGGGTCAGTAAATTGATGCCTAAATAGCAGTCACATTTGAAATGAGCCTTCAGTTTAGCTACAAAACCAGGTATGTTGATACTGGCAAGACTTCCAACAGTATATTGGTCCAGAATATGGACCAATTTGAACTCTAAATGGTCACGTCAGCATTAAAAACATAATGATGAAATAGGCAAACTAACCTATATGACCCAAACAGAGGTCAGAGGGAATACACAGTGAGTTGTATGGTGTATTCACAGCATCCTCCCTGTATATTGGTGTGAGGGTAGGCAGAGATCTAATGCCTTTTGAATGGAACAAAACCAAATGTCATGATCCAGGAGCACACCTAGCATGCTCCAGGTGGTATGGGTATTCAAAGTCAACCACTCTGAAAGATATATAAAAGCATACATTGTGTCCTAAGCAGCAAATGCTTTGTGCTGCAAATGCACTCCTACTGCACCACACTATGTGCTAATGGAGACGTAACTGCTGTTATGCTGTTATCTGTCATAGCATCCATAAAATAATAAATCCACTATGTTTTGTTGGAGCTGTTGTTGCAAATATACTCTTCAATTGTCTGGAGGAATAACAAAGAATTACAGGAAGTTATAAAGGGTTCCAGTCATGTAAACACCTTTTTCTTTAAGCTTTTAAGATCTATACTGAGCTTGCAGCAAAGGGGAAAATAAGCCATAGTCTATAAAGAATATTACAAAAAAGAGAGGAGGGAAAAAGATACAATCACTGTATCCCTCCTACAAATTTACTCATGTTTTTCCAGAAATAAATGTATATGTTAGGAAATACTGATTCACTGGGGTGGGAAATGGAAGAAAGGAAACCTGGTGTTTTCAGTCCAAATCTCCATAATCATAACTATCATTTGAACAGCAATAGTTTCCCTTAGTTTATATACCAGACCCCCACATAAAGTCCTCTGGGAAATTCCACAGTCGATGATTCAATGGCATAGGCTCTTTTATTATGTTACTGCCCACATTCTGTGGGCAGGACTGTGTGATCTAACACTTAACATTTGGTGGAGAAATCCTGTTGTCTTAGGCTGTGTCCTGTTTAGAAAGTTCTGTTCCTTGAGGTTAAATTTTGCCTCCATGCAAGAAAGGAAAATTGGACTCTGATGTCTGCCAGGCTGTGAAAGCAATACGGAACTGACTTGCCCACTGATAAATATCATCACTTGTGGGAAATATTATTATCACAGTGCCACAGCTATGTTTAGGGTCTGCACCTGTTTTTTTTACAATAGGTTGATATCTTGATGACTGGGTGAAAGGGTGACGGTGTATGAATGAGACTATGCTATCAACCTGAAAATAAATATCAGTCTTAGCAATGGAGTTAAATATTTATGAGATAAGTAAAGCTAAAAAAAATTAATGTTAGAATTACTGATATAAAAATGTGAAACCTTAATCTGGTCAGACCAGAACATACTAATGCAATTCTTAGAAACTTTCCAAAGGGTACAGAAGATCAACATGGGAAAAACATCTGTAATGCCCACAGAGTAGCAAATGTATGGTTAGATTTCAATGAACTATCTTCTGCTAAATTCCGTAAGATCATACAAACATAGTCTGAACTCTAAGAAACCTCACCCAAAGAAGATAGAGGTGACCTTGTTTTTTTCATGACACTTACAAAGCTTGGGTAAGCTGGAAGCAACTCAGCTGCAGAAATTTTCCAGAGAGATTTGTAGTAAACTGTTCCAAGCTGGATGTAAGGACTGTTCCAGGAGGTCAGGGAAGTTCAGTAATTTGAAACACAAACTAATTTTCTCTGAAATAAGCATACCAACAAAAGCCACTTTAAAAATACTATGTTGTAAGGAAACCTGTTACATGTTGGACTGTGAATTCAGTATGCTATTTATTTAAAATAGATACATTTTTGCATATGCATCATGACATTAATTGCTCAAGGAGAGATGTGTACTTTCAGCTGCAGCTGGTTATAAATAGTTTAACCGCTGTGTTAAATTGAGAAACTGAGGCTGAAATAGGTCATGGACTCTCCACTAATTATGCCTGAAGTCCTGCTAAACGTGATAACATGAGAATTTAACAGTTGCTTTCTGGTTGCAAAAAGTTTAACAACAACAAAACAAAAAAAAAAAACAAAAAAAAAAAGAAGAAACCCACAAAAATTCTTAAGCATTTTCTGTATGTAGAGAAAAATATTATCCTAAAGATGATCAATTGATGCTATAGTCGAGAAAGCATCTAAAGCCCAGAGGACCATTGTGGTGAAACTACAGTTCATTTAAAAAAAAAATAAATGAGACTTCATTAGCTTACACTGAAGTAGAGACACTTAAAAGTCTTCTCTAAGTTAAAAGCTGTAACAAAGAAAGCAGAGGAAGCAAAGAAACAAAGGAGAAAAGGAAATAGAAGAATGTCTTGTGAAATTAAGCAGTTGGGTTTTTTTCTTCCTCCCTATGTCTTTGACAACAGAGGAAGTCAACGAAAATGATAGACTGATGTTCAAGAAACATAACTTGATTATTCTAGCAGCAGTGAAAGGGAAATGCTGCAAATAATTCATCAGAATACCAGAGAATCAAAATGGAAAAAAAAAAGAAAAAAAGCAAAAAAGCCCATGACAATATACTGTATATTCTGGCATGATAAGTTGCTTCGCACAGCAGATAATTTATCCAAGCTGTGTGATACATCTCATTAAAGGAGCAACCACCAAAAGTAACTTCTGATTTGCTATGTGCTGCTCTATCTATCAAAAACCAGTCTCTTCATACTTGTAATGTTGGCACTAAGAAAAGTGTTGAAATATGTCACCTTATTTTGAAATACCTTATAGCGAATTAATATATTCTACATTACAAAGTACTTTGTTTACTGAACGACAGTATGTTAACTACACTCAGTGTAAAATGCTGCAGTAAACAGGGTTACTTTCCATTGATTTTTAGTGCACTGTGTGATGGGTGTATGCTAGTCCAATGTTTCTTGTCTGACATGATAGATAAATTGACAAAAAACTTTAGGATGCCTGATTAATTTGATAGATTAGAAGGTATACCACAACTGAGGAATAAGATGCAATGGTACAACTTTACTAGGGTTTAAGAAATGAGAGGAGAGGAGATGTACAAATAGATTGATTGTAGTATCTACTATTTCATGCAGTCCTACATTTAATTTTCTATTTCTGTATTCAAAAGATGAAAGGAAAGAAAAACATTTTGTTTACTTGATCAGTAATATTTATTTCTTGGAAATAGAAGACATGTCAAGTGACTGCTGCTGAACGTTCCTATATGGCCTCGATGAATTTTGACACAAAGTTTGCACAAAACTGTTCACTGGGAAAGTTATTCCCCTTCTGAGTTTCTCAGAACTGCATAAAGTCATAAAACTTGCATTACTAAGACAGGAATTAAAAAATTAAGAGCCATAACCTTATGAGCTTATAAAGGGCATGAATGGAAAGCAGCACATTAACAGAAGTCTCAGTGACATGTCCAAGTCTTGAAGGTTTACAGCTACAAGCTTTTGTTTTCAATTTAAAAATAAAAAATAAAAATCATGACCTCAGTCAAAAGTTGTATTTATGCTGCCATCACAGATGTGACAGCTTCTTGGGTAAACATAGCAGTATGCTAGCTGTAAGCTTTTCTGGGTGACTGATAACAAAGCAGCCAACAGCCCCAGAAATCATGAAGGTGAATGATGATCCAGGTGGTAAGCCTGTGGTAGGTGCTAACACGGTTTCAAGGTGTCTGCTATCTGAACCAGCTAGCCCACATTTAAAGCTAGCCCTCCATGACCTAGGCCAGAGGTTCAGGACTGTGATTTAATTTGTTTATTAATTCAGACCTATAGTCTTATGGTCTTAAAACAAGCCCTGCCACTCATCAAGGTTTGTTATACTGTTTAAAAAGGAGCAAGCCATAGATAAGATGTAATTTAGGAAGAAATTTGTAATAACCTCTCAGCTGTTAATTGCTGCTTCCCAAAAGAGACCAGAGACAAGAGTGTATGTATATGAATGTTCCTCCTCCCCTCCATTCCCCGGAAAAAAGCTGACACACGTCCCAGCTGGTTAGTTGCCATTGCCAAGAACATCAAAGAGGAAATGCACAAACAGCTTAGATGACACCAGGCAGCTGGGGTTTGGCTCTTGCTTTTCCTTCCATTTCTGGTAGTGGTGCTTACCTCCAAGGAACAGAAGTCTGAAGCAGAATTGTGGAAGACTTTTGTTTCATTCAGTCTGTTAGCTTGAATACACACCTCCCAAGTTCCTGAAAGGCAACATCTTACAATACACAGGTTAGATAGGTGCTTTTCACCTACTGTTTGTGCCTGACACATAGCCTGTTGACTTGATGTACTAAAATAAGGCTTAACACATAATGTAAATACATTCTGTGATTGCATAAACCGTAAGCACACTTCTGACTGGAGCAGAAATTTTTTGAAAAGTTACTGTGCAGTAGTAAACTTTATGCTAGATTTAGAATGCAATTTAAGTTTCACATAGAAAAGAAAGCCTCCCAGCAAAAAAACCATCCTTCCCTTCTAACTGTGTCCCTTGTGAAAAAAAAATGAGGGACCTGTCCTCTATAAATAAGCTTAGATTCCCATAACTACTACCATGTCTCCTCCTCCTGTCCAGCTTTGCTTCCATCAAACAACCAGCTCACAGCACCTAAAAGTTCCTTTCCCCCACTTCTAGCCCATGCTTTAGACTGTTTCATGTAGGTTAACCTGTACTTATCAATGTCTCTGATGACCTCTCCATAGTCAAAATTCATCCCATCTTTGACTTGCCAGACTTTCTCTAGCAGTTCTGTGCCTTACTCTGAACAACAGAAATACAAAAGTCAATGGCATACAGACATCACACATAAAGAACAAGTAGCTTTTAACGACAGTTCTGCTTCAGGCTTGTTAGTGCTTTCATGCAACTTTTTAGCCGTTAGGGAAAGCTCAGCATATCCAAGGGGGCTTGTATTCCTCTCCATAAACTCTTTGCAATATGGCCTCTGTGGATCACTGACATCCTCCCTATTGCTCCAGCCAACAGCCAGGTCAGATCTCCAGTTTCACCTTTTTGTAAGTCTACCTGCACCAGTACTGGCTAAATACTTCACATTCTTTTTCCACAGGAGCATGAGGAAAGTAATCTCTAATCTATCCACTCAGTTAAAATTACTGTTTTCATTGGTCTTGGCTGCTAGGATATGACTTCCACATAATTTGACTGCTACACTTTTTGTGTAGTCTTAAACAAAAATACTTGCCCTCCTACGTCTGTTCAAGAAGTGGCTACAAATGTTATCCTAGTATCTATATTCTTAAATTAGATCATCTCCATCGTCTTCCATCTCACTAACAATTTGCTCTTCTCTATAATGTCAAAGAGAAGCTATTTATTTTCATATTCACAAAGACTTACACTGTTGCCACCTCTCATTAAGTATAAGGCTGACTATTCTGTTGTTATCTCCCATCATTTAAAACTTCAAAGCATCTTTATCCTTTTCTGGATTAGAGCAGCAGCAACACTTTAAACTGTGACAGTCATTTCTGGAGTGCTCATCTGAAATGCAGGCAGATATCCCAGAGAACATATTTGCAAAATTATTAGCTCTGGAAGATTTGAGCAGCAAAAATTTCTGGTATATGATTAGGAACTCTTTATGTTACAGAGGCAGCCAAAATTTGGGGATCAGATAATGTCATACAGAGAGAGAAAAAGCAAAGATATTTTAGTTCTGAAACTTGAAAAAAATCAATAAACAAAGGGAAAAAATTCAAAGTTACCAACATTACAAACATTTTCAGAAGCAGCAGCTGCTAGTAAAGTTGATAAAGTAAAAGAATGAAGAAAGGACAGATTTGTGAAAACTGATGGACAGAGATGAAGGGTAAGAGATAGCCAAGAGAGTGAGAGTAATACCATGCTCAAGTATGAAAGAACATTGATAATCTGGGTCAAAGTGGTGTGACATACTGGAAAGGAGAAGCCAGGCTGAAAATTACCAGCTAGAACAGTGTCAAATAGGAAATCAGTTTTTCAGGAAAACACAGCATGTTTTAAAAAAATGGAAGTAGCAGGCAGACAGACAGTCAGGGTGCAGTGGAATCATATAAAACATTTGAAAGAGAACGAGGAACCAAAGAGTGATCATCTGAAGGAGAGAGGGAGGAAGAAAATTGGAAAAGTAATTGACAGGGTTAGAAGCATGCCCTCCTTTAATGCAATCTTTTAAAAACTTACAAATTAGCATTCTTTCTTTCCTTTTCAGATCCCACCATTTCCCTGCATACAGAAAATAAATATCCTGGAGCAAAGCAACCGGATCCAGTTTCATAAAGACAAGAGATGTCACTTCAGAGAGGGATATCACGAAGCTGCACTCCAAATTGCCTGAAACCCGAAGCAGGCCTTGCCTCTTACAACTTGTTTGCAGATTGAGATTCTAAGAACTTTGCTACTAAACTGCTTGATAATTAGTTGGCAGTAACTTAACCTACCCATAGTATGCTAAGTGTTCTTTCATTAACTGAGTTTCAATACATTTTTATAAAATGCTCTCTTCTGCTCAATAATGTTAATTATATTCCTGTGTTTTGTAACTGTCTTGATTTTCTTAAATATAACAGCAACTTTGATTGCATTTTCCTGATAAACTGATGCATAACAAAAAGAAATTTGTATAAGAAAGTAAAGCTACACACCACACAAACACACCAAGAATATCCCACTTTTTATAGTGCATTTAAGGCACAATATATAACATAGGGTGTTTTTTTTAAATAGAAATGTTTTTAAAACACATCCTTTACTATAAAGTATTCTTTACAGGTTTTCATTAGAAATTAAGGAAGAGTAATGGACACCATTGCATCATAAAAAAAACAACAACAAACAAACAAAAAAAGTGTGTGTGTGTGGGAAGTGAGAATTATATGTTCATTAACGTATGTAGCAAAACCTGCCCTTTGCTTCCAACAAGGAAAGGATTGAGATTAAATGGTAAATGGAAACATTATCAGCTTTAGCAGGATTTATGAACCAGAAGGCTGGAGTGAGTGACTACAGCTTTACCAAAAAATTAACACTTGCTTCTGCAATAAGTTCATGTATTTCATTGAATTACATTTGCTTATTTAGATATGGATATATGCATTAAATTACGCAGAATAGTTAAGTCAGTATATTTATTGTGTATTAGAGCCATTGGTAACAATCAAGACCACCAGCTTAAAATCCTGTTTGCAGCCCAGTTATTCAGCTAGTTTTCAATTCTATGCTATTAGAAAAAAAAAAAAAAAAAAAAAAAAAAGAGCGGAAGAAATTTGTCTACAACTGAAATCCTTTTTTCCAGGAACCCTGTGGGAGCAAGATATTGCATTATTGCTTAGAACATGGCTTTTAAAATTCACTAAGAATTCTGTATATTATGACTGGCTTGGGCATTTGAACCAGCATACAATGAATACAGTTGTAATTTTTGCAGTCACAGGGCAATGAATGTTCCATGTTATTTTGCTTGTTGCCTATATGTAGAGAGCAATTTACGTGGAGAACATTACTGTATCTGTCATGTTCCATCTAAAAGCACTGATGCAGAACTGCTTGGAGACAGCAGCACTGTAGTATTGATGCTCATGGCAGAAGAGATTTAGATACCATGAAAAGCTAATGGTGTTAACTAAAGAATTCTTCAATTCACATCAGCAGAAAGGGAACATTTAAAGGAGGATTAGTTTAAGAATAAATGACAAAAATTCAACACATTGAAATTGCGCAAAGTGCATATTGTAGCAATTATGTAGACTTTTTGATACAGTACTGACGAGCCAAATTATGGCTGTGCTGCACATTACTCTTCAGTGTAGACAACTGCCTTTACATGGGATGACTTCTTATATTAAGGATTGCTGTAAAATTATCTTTGTGCTTTAAACAAACATACGGCAACTGTGCACAGGAATATGCACCTGGAAAAACTCCCTGCTCCTTTTTTTTGCCTACATACTTCTCACTCATGCTTAAACTTTCTCTCCCTGGTGTGGATTTATCCTCTCAATTTCTCCTCTGAGGTGGGCAACAGGGGTAAAGCAGAATTAATTTTGCTTCCTTTTCTTTGGGCTAGAGAGAATTGAGTCCAATAAGGAATGACAGTTCTGCAATGAAACTGGTAAAGACTATATGGGACCTGGGCATGATGTTATGTTAATTCTGCGCTGGAGGAAATGGTCTCAAGTGGTCTGTTATCAAAAATGTTTGAAAAGCTGATAAAGAAAGGATGGAAGGAATTTTCTATTCTGTCCTGCATTGACAGGAAACCTGATCTCAGGCAGTGAGGACCAGCTAGGAGTGAACTGCCAAGTTCACAAAAGCACATGTGGGACTGGACCTGTTGCCGTATCACAGTGGCCTGCACCCCTCATCACGTCAGTCCTAGGAAGGAAAGAAGTTTTGACTGTGTTGAGTAGGACTGTCATCAATTCACAAATAAGTACTGCCTAAGAAAACAGGGTTAATTAAGGACTCAGAACTTAAATATCCTGTTTCTTAACAACGCCAACTTAAGATGGTATTCCTGCTCTGCTTTTTCTTTGAAAGGATAATGAAATTTGACATGTATTTATTATGAGATATATATATGTACGCATGTACACATGAATGTATATATAAAGTTAGCCGAACTCTGGAATATCAGAATGAACAGAGTAAGAAAATAAAGAGCATCAATTCTTACCATGAGACAGAGTTCTCTCTCTAGGTCCTACATTTGAAATTTATTTTCTCCCAGCTATGTCAACTAGTTCCCACTAAAGAGAAGCTATTCTCTTTCAAAAATCATCATGGGGTTATATATGTGTCTCCTACTCACTCACAGCTCAAATTTGCCCAGTTTACAAGTGAAAAGCATGCCTGCTTCTAGGATTTGGCAGCAGAAAATCTTAATACAGGACTCCCAAAACCAATTGTACATTTGTTTATTTTTTTCTTTCGTTGTAATAGTGTTCCTTCAAATTCTTCTCTTTATGAGATTCATCTTTAAGACAGTCAACAATGATTCATATTCTGTAATAGTACCAAGTTTTTTAAATATACAGAATAATTATCAGCCTAATATTTCCTATACTGTATGGTGAGTAACAATATACTTACAAAAATAAATCAGATCTATTTTAGATGGCACCTATGTTGCAATTACTATCTTTAGTATTTGCACATAAGATTAACTGCCTGCTGTCTACTCCTAGTTTATTTTCCACAGTTCCTATGTATTTCTTCCAGAGTTCCCAGTACGACTCCTAAAATTATCTATTTCTCTCCAAAATTTTCTTTTATTCTTGTTCTCATTATGTGATAAAATTGCATAATCTTTGGAGAGACACTACATTCATTTTTCATGTCTGTACAAAACCTAACACAAAGGAACCATGATCTTTGTTTGAAGTAAACAAACAACAAAGCAACAGAAAAGAAATGTGAGTATATCAAGAGGATTTTATACTTTTGGCAAGAAAAGAAAAAAAAAAAAAAGATGGAGGAAAATGATGTTCAAATGTGCTGTGCTGCAGTTGCTTCAAGTAATTAGATGATTCCATGCACAGTGCCTTTGAATAAAAACAAACAGGAATTTTTGTATCAACTGTCTGATTTTTGTGACAAATTATCTCCTTGCAAACAGTTTTGAGTATTTATTTGGGATGCTCTATGCTGATTAATATTTTCCATTCCATTTGTGAAAAAATCTCAATTAATATTTCATACTTCCTTCTGATTCTTTACTTCTTTGAACTTATTTTTAGATATTTGCCTATTCTCTTACGTGTCTTATCAAATAATTGCATTCAGCAAGCATACCTTGTGAACTTCAGCAGAAAACCATGTTAAACACAATTACACTTCCTGTAAAAATACTACTTTCTGAACACTTTTTGCAGGTAGCTTTAACCACAAAACACCACCAATGATTGCAGTCTGCTACTCACAACTACAATAACATGAAAAAAATTCAAGGAGAGTCAGTTTTAGATCAATTTAAGAAAGGCACTCAGGAGGGTGTAAAAGGCACCCACCAGGGGTTGACTGTGCGGCACTTTAAGTACTATAGTTGAGTAGGGAGCATTTAAATCTATTTTCTTTTGACCTATAAAGACTTCTAAGTGAAGAAAAAACTTTGCAACAGGTACAATCTTTATACATTAATTTTCTGATGCACCAGGTCTTTCCAGAGGACATCAGGGCAAATGTTTCAAGTTAATGGAGGGCATACTGCGGTGATTTGTATCATCTGTCACACGCTGAGGACAAGTAGCCATGGGATAACATTTCCTAGAAACTACTCTAGTTAGGCAAAAATATTCAATTTAGCTCTTTTGAAATCCATCACAAAGATGCAGAGCAGAATGTATAAATAGCCAGACTAATAGACAAGCTGGCATAGAAACATCTGTACAGAAGACTGTTCCATTTAATAGTAATTTGTCAAGATAATTCTGTCAAATGCTGTATAACCACAGATGAAGTCAATATTAAGAAGATTTCAATCTTTGTTATCAGAGTATTAGTAGAGTGCCCTTAGCCCTTTATTACTTTTATTTCTGAGGCAGAAGAGAACATTTGTGTTTTGTCCTGTCCTATTTTAGCATCCTCCTTGAAAGTAATATGATAAAACTTTCAAATATTGTGCTCAGAATTCTATAAAAGAAAAATGATACCATTCAGTATAACATAAAGAAAACATATTGAAAAACAAAAAAAAAAACCAACCCATCAACTAAAAAGCACATCCAACCAAAGAAAACTTTCCAGTTATATTTATTAACCTTTGAAAGCAATTTTAGGAAATATTAGAGGTATGCCTGGAACTTTTAACTATTAAAATCCTAGGAGGAATTGTTCATAGGTACAGTAATAGTGCTGAACTATAGGAACTGGCAGCTGTTCACAGTGATTCTTATCAGGGAGAAACCCTGTACGCAGCTACATACAATGATCTCCAGAGCTTGGTATTGTTTGCCAGGAACCAAACACCAAACCTTAATTCAGCCTGGCATGAGTCTAGCCAGTATGACATGACTTGTCTCCCAAACTTCCACTGTTCAGCATCTTACTGCATCAGTGATTTGATTTGATAGCAAGGTGCAAATGTTTTACTGTTTCATCTTAAATGGGACCAGAAACAAAGAAACCTGTGAATCTTCGTAAATATTTGCTTGCATTGAACCTGATTTTTCCGTGTATAATCAAGATTTTAGGGCTTCAAATTTTATTATAAATATTTCTTACAGCCTAAACTGGAAAGTGCAACACATCTAATAACTCTGATTTTTGCAGTAAAAACCCCCTACATCCTTCCAAAACTGAATTACTAAAAAAACCTAGTATCAGTTCCTTAACAGCACATTTTAAGTAAATCAAGAGCTTCTACAGAGCGTGTACCCATGCTCAAATTTGTGCTTGTTGTGTGCATTTATTAGATCTGAAATTTAACTCATTATAACATGAAAAGTATGGGGAGATCTTTATAAACACGAGAGCACTATGTCTGTTTCTATGATGGCTGGGTGATTCTAGGAATCTTGGTTTTTTCCTTCCATTCCATAACTTCCATTTTGTCTCAACAAGTGAGACTAGCAGCAGATGCAGCAGCACAGCCAGGAGGAAGGGAGAATGTAGGACAGTAAGGGAAGATACTAAAAAATTATTACACCAACCAAAATGAGATTGGTCAGATGATATCGTCCCATGATGACTACAAGAAACTGAGCTAATAGAGCTCACTGTGTTTGCTTGGTACTAACTGCCATTCTGGGTAAATCAGTGCTACAATGCGTTTTCCAGTTATAATCGAGGTGGCAGAATTAAATTGGACAGAGTATAGGAATACAACTTGTAGGAAACAACCCTGCCAGGGAAGGATGACAAAGAAACAGCTTTCCAAGACTACCATGTAAATCGTGTCTTGCATTTTTCTAGTCAAATGATTATTAATAAGCAGTACATCCTTTCTGGAGAAGTTTTTGGTGCATGTGTTTAAACACTGAACTGTTTCTGCATCTGCAGATAAATCATGCTGACACATTTCTCATATTTTTCTGCTTTTGTTACGTCTAAATGTATCACCAGATATAGGTAATTAATGCACCTCTTAATAATTATTCATTCTGACAGACAACACAAAATCTCTCGCAAACGTTCATGACCAAACAATGCTGACCAGTGCCAACTTTTCACTTTGCGGCATCTCCATGTTCTGTAGCAGGACATTCAAAGCAGTACTTAGTCACAAAAAAAATATAATTAATGTAAGTGGCACTTAGGTAACTCGGCCACAAGTAGTTAATTTACGTATATAAACATTACACTGACTTCAGCAGAGAGATTACCCTGACTTGCTGTCACTGAAGTATGATGTAATGGATACACTTAACCTGCATTCTTCATCACACATACACAAAGCACTTTATCACCTTCTTCAGCTGGACAAGACAGAAAAACAAGCTATTAGAATTACAGCAGAAAACCCAGGGCACAAGTGTGTTTGTTGAGCCCTATCTGGGCAGTGTCAGCCTGGCTTGCAAAGCATCGCTGTCACTCTGAGACCCCTGCGCTGCTACAGCCTGACATCGATGATCTTATCACTCAACACCGTACCATAAAGAGTTCCACCTCGCACTCTACAAAAGGCTGTGTTTATACCAAACGGAAACTAAAGCTAACTCTGGATCCAGATGAACCCAAAGAGCCCAGCTCAAGAGCACAGACAGGGAACAATGTGAATTGCCAGATTTTTTGAATAATAGTAAAATTGAAACTGCCTTGGGTACATCCAAGCACAGCTGCAATAGCTCACTTATTAATGTCTTTTCATTGGCAGCTACATCTAAACAATCTGCCAGAAAAACTTTAACAGCTTCTCTTGTCATAAATGATTCAGCTGAAAGATATACAACCTTGTAAGCCAGGTGGTGAGATGTAAGAGGCTAGATCCTGCGTGGGATACTATTCAGGCTTTTGGTTTTTTCAGGCTATACAGAGAAGCCTGTATCATTGGTTGATGTAAATAACTCCTAAGGGCCTTGAAGGCATGTATATTAATATTAGGAAAGGTATTTGTTTCAAACCTACTTGCAAAACTTTTGTTAAGAAATTCCCCAAAGGATTAAAAGTATCACAAATTTACTGGATATGAGTGAAAAAATATTTTTACTAGGCGTGTTACTGTGCATGTATGGCATAGATTCCTTCCAATGTCCAACAAGAGCTTTGAAAATGCTATAAAATGGCACTATTAAAATTATAATCCTCTCCTGCTTTCAGCATACAGGTCCAAGAAGGTTTCTGGCTTTTTCTCCAGTTAATTTCACCAAAATTACAATGAGACAAAGAAAGGTATAAATGAGTAACAGCATCACAACTATTGTGATGTATTACTGCAGCTAAACTCTTAACCAGTGCCAAAACCAAAATGAGAAAATTTTTTTCCTGATTGTAATTTTACTTACTATGGCAATGCTAAAGGCTACTCAAAACTAAATGGTAATACCCACAAGCTAGGCTCTGCTAGCAGAGAGGAGCAAAAAGACTCTGTGTCAAAAAGCCTACAATCTCAATAGGTAAGACAAATTTATGGTTGGGGGAAAGGCTACAACACAGCAGAATGCAAGCCTTGTGGCAGATGCCATGCCTAATCCCAAGGTGGAAGAGGTAGTTGTTTGAATTTGCTTTTCATATCTGAGGTTCCTGTGTTTAATGTAGGCACAACAAAAGCTAAAGGAAAAGAGACACTAAAGTAATGAGCGAGAAGAGGTGCGCAAACAAAAAGACTCAGTGAAAACCACTCTTTCTGATAGTATATTCAGATCAATCTAATGTATTCAGTTATAACCGAGCGTTTGAAAAGATATTCAGCCTTGTGGCAGATGGCAGCCTATAGCAGCAGTAGGCAAGTACTATGTTCAGTAGCTAATTTAAATTGCATGCTGAAAGGATAATACTTATGAAAGTAAAGAGGGAAATGGTATTAAGTAGAAGTAAACCCACCCAAGTTTCTTTAAAATACAAGTTTTGATGCCATACTCACTCTGGCCTGCCATACTCAGTCTTGACTTACTGCTGCTTCTGCCTTTGTTGAAACATGTAACATAACATTTGCAAGTCCATAGAACATATTAATATTTCCCTCAGGTACTTTCAGTTTGCATTAAGTGAAATAATGATTGCTTTGCTTTCTGCAGTGCCTAAATGTGAGTAGCCTTAACATTTATGAACGGCCATGGAATTTAAAACAAACCAACAGTCTGATCTGAAAGATTTCTTGAGCAGAAACATAAACACAACAATGACCAAATGGGGAACAACGGCCTTGTGACTGTGGAGATGAGCTAATTAATTCTGTCATGGCTTAGAGGAATGGAGCATTCAGCTCAGTGCATCGAAGGAAGCATTTAAACTCTAGCTCTCTTGATCACCACCACCCAGACAGCACAACTATGATGGCAGTAGGTTTCCCTGTTTTAGCATGTTAGCTCTACTATCAGCCTTTGCTCCTAAGAGGAGGGAAAGGAATAGCATAGAAGCCTCTTGGATGCTATTGTTTAGAAATATTATATGTGATTTGCAGGACACCCAAACAGGACGCTATTTTGCAGTGCCTAACAATGACTCAGGCCCTTGCCTTCTTTCTTGGTATCAATGGTACCTGGCATTATTTTTGAAAGATTCGTGCTGCAAATCTTTTCATGCCTGTTGTAGGTCCTCCCATAACACTCTGCCATCATTTCTGTAACTTCCATGTTCATCCTGGCACATCAGATAAGTTACTGGCTAGTCCTTCCTTGGTAAGTAACTAACACTGAATTCATGACAAATAAAGCAGCTGGGAAAAAACTAGTGTAGATTTGCTGTCATGTTTTTATTCTTCTCTGAGTGAACAACACCCTTATTGTCAAAGAACTGGAAAGGACAATTATAAAAATAGTAAAAAAGTCACAATGTGACTTTAAAAAAAAAGGCTCTAAAAATTGTAAGGTAGGGGGAGAAGCGAGAGTCAACATGGATACTTAATTTTGCTTTCCTATTCTTAGTATAATGCAAAATAAAACAGAAATAAGGAGTTTAATCATGGTTTGGTAACATCTTATTCATACATTTAGTATGTATATCCGTGACAGTATCTATAAGTAATGAGAAGATCAGGTTATGGCTTTATAACAGAACTAGAAGAAAAGGGGGACTATGAAATACTCCCTGTGTTTGGTACAAGCCTGTGCCCGTTAACCTTACTCATGCTGAGTGACAACCACCCGTATTACGGACTCTGCAGGACACATTGCCAGAGGCATTGGGATCTATCCATGGGCTTGGAAGCAACGTGGTGTGGGTTCTCTGTGGCTGCATCCAACCTGTAGTGCAAAGAAGCTCTACAGTGTTACCATGTGCCAGGGGCAAGGTGATGGAGCTGGGGACCTTTCCCTGTCCACATCCTTATTCATTTTCCTCCACAGGGGATGAAATGACTGTGGAAACAGTGCTCCCCTGGGTGCCTTTCTCAAACACTGCCCTCATTCAGGAAAGGATGCACAAGGGAGCATTGGAAAACACTAGAAGTTAGATAGATCAGAAAGAATCAGAGCAGCCATTTATGTATTTTACCCATTTCCTACAAATTCTTTTGTATTTTCAAGGCTTTTCATCTTAAAGCAAATACACACAAGACAGTAAAGGTAAGTTTGCATTGGCTAAGTTTTTACCGAGTTCTTAAGATACTACATTAATAAAATGCGTGGTTTGTTTTCCAGTGGCATATGCAGGGTAAGAACACATTTTATAATACATCACAGACATCTTAAATCAATGTGACACATTTAAGTTAATTCAGCTCCTTCTATCAGCACAATCTCACTAGCTCTATGTTGCTCTTATTAGCCATTTCCCTATTTCCTGCTTTTGATCCCCAGGGAAAAATTAACAAACCAGTTTGTTTAAACTCTTCTTGAAATATTAGCTCTCCTGTTAACTCAATTGACTCTGAAAACTCATTTGGAAAGCAGAAAACACAGCATACATCTGGATGACTATACACTATTGTAACATACGCATATTAGCTACTACTTCTCTATTGCTTAGGGGACCAAGAGCACATTTATCTTTTATGGAAAGTTCTACCTAGCATTAGAAGTAGCAAAAAATAAATACACCGAACATCATGTAATTCCCAAGGCAAACATTAATCAGTTATGAGAAATATTATGATACAGGTATTTCAGCTTTCTTTCCTTGTGGGACTCATAAGGTAAATAATCTAAGCCATTGGACTGATTATGGAAAACATTAAATTTATGATGTCACGCTATTTATGATTTGTGCAGCCAGATATTAATTTTCCGATACTTTTAACTCATGTGATTAGCTTTTTGCTATCTACACAGAGGTAGAAATGATGGTACCTTTTAAAACTGGAACTTAGCACTTCAGTGAGTAATGTAAAAATGGTATTTTCCTAACTAAGGGTTGCGCCAGGACCATAACTTTTCCACTGAGCTATAAGGCACCATTTTTCTTAGTTTATGTGAACATTTTAAACATTTTTCTACATAAAGACCATTCCAAAGAGAACATCCATTGACACTATAGGCATCCAAATATAAATTACTTCTGTCCTAACTATGTACTCAAAATTTCAGTCAGGAAATTCCACTGATGCAAACTGCAGCTTTTTTCCCTTGATAACATTTTTACAGATTTCGACTTACACTTATTTTCCCATATATTTTTGTGATTTTTCTGAAAGGAATAGTTTTATTTGTTTATATTTTTTTCCCCAATATTTAGGAAGTTTTAGTCTGAAATATTTAACACATGCTACCAGGAAAATTTTCTACCAGTTATCTTCAAAACTTTCCACCCACATATATTAATCAGCATCAAAATTTTCCAATGTAACACAAGATACACAAATCTAAATGTTAAGATGTTTCAAATAGCAGTCAATGAAAAGCAGCTGTCTTTAAATGAGATCTATATAAATATAGGAAATAATTTAATACTTTGATTCTTGCTATATGCCATAAAAATTGTAGGGATAATAGAAGTTAGGCACAACTGAAAAATACACAGAGGGGAAACTTTTATTTTCAAAAAAAATGTAGCCTTTTTTCTAGATGAAATCCTCATAGAATGAAAAGTTCTGTAACATTAAATGTTTAATTTGGTTCTGTTCCAAACCAGGAAAAAAAAAAGTTAAAATGTTTTATAATGCAAAATAGACATCTCTAGCTTTTATCCACTCCACTCATTAACTTTTGTTAAATCAGTGCTATTCATTATGGGTGAGTTTCTTTGTGAAATAGAAAATAAAATTTAAAAGTCCATAACTCCAATCTCCAAGTTGTTCAATTGCTCAATTTTGTGAAGAGCCATTACTGTTTTGTTCTTATCTTCGTTGTAGACATCTGGCAGGTTTCTATTTTTCCAGTGGACATTCTCCTTAATGGTTGGGGTTTACAACACTATTTTAGTCGTAGATATTAGACTTCACCAATCATCCAAGTGCAAGATAGGTGTGATCAATTCCTATTCAAACATTGCATCTTAATTTAGACCTAATTTTGAAAAAAACCTTTGTTTATTGTTTTCCTTTTGTTCCTGGCCACCATTCCTTGTTTCCACCCTCTTTCCCTGCACTATCTGAAACAACCATTTTCCAGCTCTACAAAGAGAACTTTCTGATAATCATCCACTGCAACAGCTGGCTCACTTGTAGTGACCTGCACAGTACATCTCCCTTTGTAAAACACTTTCCACCTATCACTTTCCCAATTTTGACCCAGATTGCATGAGATTTTGTCTCAGGCTCACCATTACACAAAAAATCTATTTGAAATCTGTAAAAGTACAGCCAGAACAGCTCTGTGTGTACAGGAGATTAATACATCTAAGCAGCAAACTTTTAGAAACAAAAGGTGAAAATCAGTAATTGATTATGGACAGTTTAAGATGAATTTTTTTTAATAAGTAGAAAATATATGATTAAACTGAACTAAAGTTAGTGGCTTTTTAACTCTTTAATTATCTTTCATATTGATTTTATAAAAACACCCAAGACATTTAAATGACATTCACACACTTCTATCTTTGTTTACATGGAATTCTTTGTATACAGAAGGACAAGTGCACATGAGAATGTATATTTGAAATGCATAACAACATAGACTTTGAGCCTCTTCCTCTTGCTGGAATTGCAAGCAGCAACAGAAAGCAGCATATTAAAGCTTTAATTAAAACAGTGTAGCTTTCCAAGTCAACACGTACACTTGGAGGCTGTATGTACTGTGCTTCGTATGCTTACACAAACCCAAATTAACACCAAAGATTTGAAGATTTACGTGTTGATGCCATTCAACATTGTTACTAAACTTTGAAACTGTGACTCACATTGGTCAAGTCAGGCCACAGTAAAAAGACATGGAGCAGAAGTACCTTGTTGTGGAGTAATATTTGAAGTCTGTATTTGCTACCTGTCCCACCCATGGAGTTCTGGTTTTCTAAGTGCTGATCAGGTTTGCAGTATGCCTTTCTATTGGGCTGCTGGAAGTATTTCAATTCTAATGAAAAATTATTTATAAAAATACTGAGTTAGCTATTAAAATCCCAAATCTTGGGCAATCACTGCCCTAAAATTCAATATTATTACTTTAGGCAACATTATTACCTTATAATAAGGTCTCCTGTTTCGTAAGTACAACCAACATACCTGAATTCCTAGACATAAGACCTTGTGTTCATCTATGTTAAACTCATGGTCCAAATGAACACTCAGCAAGAATACTCAGACTAGTTTGTAAAACAGATTTATCTGTGCAATGATTTAATATTCCATTTCATTCAGCTGTGAACTTCACAAGGATTTTTCTTCTAGTCTACTAATACAAACCAAGAAATTGATTCACCTTTTCCCCACAGGAAACAACTTTAAACAATGACAATTCCATCCTTGCAATTTTTGGATGTATTAAAAGGTCTGACTATATTTAAGACTTTCTGAACCCTAAACAAACAAACAAAAGCAGGATGAATATGCTTTTCAGAATTTTAAGAATATTGTGCCATAATAACTATATTAGGAACCGTATATATGGTATCACCTTGCCTAATATTAATTAAATTCTATAATTTTTTAATTCCATAGCGACTGGACCCCAAATGCCCAAGTCAGGCTAATTTGTTCATTGATATATATTTAACTTTATCTCTAAGGTTCCTGTTCCACTACTACCTTAATAATGTCTTTTTACATCTTGGCTTTTTTTCATCTAGCTTTAGCCTTTCTGTTTCCCTGAGTTTGGTCTTTCCTCTTATTTCTTCCACTGCATATACTTGACTCATCTGGATTCACACTGCCTTTTTAGCCTCTTACAGCTTTCACACTGATTTTATTCTAGCCATTTAAGAAAAGCAGACCTCTGGCACTGACAGGATGTTATGTAGCCCACAAACTAAAGATTCTATACTTCTCTATTTCTTATTTTGATGGCCTTTAAAAGATCTTCCTTTATTTAAAAAAAACTACAACTACCAGTTCAGCTCTTAACATAATTTTTCTGTTTGCAATAAAGCTCTTGTTGTCAATAGTATGACCAATGACACACCCATGCAGCAATTAAGGAGACAATTTTGTTAAAGAATATGTAACACTGCAGTAGGCAACAAGTCTGGAGTGAGAAATGTCTGGTCTTGGGATTTTATTATAATTTTGTGAGTTTGTGGGATGTTTTTAACAGAAATTCCTTAGTATAGCCCTAAGGAAATTAGAGAAACAGTAATAATACAGCAGCAGGCAATGTGACTACAATCTACAAGTTAAGATGTGATTGCAATTTTCGTTTTTTTTTCCTCTTTACCACTATTTCTTACCTAAAAAACAAACCAAAAAAACTTATCTCAGAACTTCAAGAAAGCAAAAGTCTTCAGTGTCATGTTCTTCACCTTTATTTCCAAAGTTTTATTATGATTGCTCCCTGTCAACTTTTTCTGTCTTTCGTAACAAAAAAACAAACAAGCTAATCACCAAAAAAAAAAAAAAAGAAAAGAAAGCTGACAACAACTAAAAAAGCAAAGCGCACTAGTCAGCAGCAGTTCAGCCCACACGAAGATCATGTAAATACACAAAATCAGCCAATGCTGGAAAGCTGAGCTGCCAAAGGAAAGTCTCAAAAGGGAAAAATTGTAAACTGGTACTATTAAATACCCTGTTAAAAAAAAAAGAATTTAAAACAAAATTCCCAAGCCATGCTGAAAATGTAAGTGTTGTGAATACTATATCTGTGTAAAATTTCACACTGATTAGCTCTAGTTGGCCACTAGTATCAAAGAAAAACTATTTTACAATAAAATACTTATTAAAGAATAGTAACTAGGTTTCTTCTTATGGAGACCCCAGTTTTTTCCTTCTGTTATAAACACACCTACACAATATGTATAAAAGGTCCATTTCATTCATAAGGACTAGACAGACTATAAACAGACTATAAAGTGTAGAATTTGGCTGAGTGACTGTAATTACTTTGTGAAGCAGAAGTTAATTTGACACAATTGCCTGAAAGCCATACTATAGATGCCAGTTATCAAAATTAATACAAATTCTCTAAACATTGAAAAGGTAGGTTGACTTTAATGTAAGGGTGAGAGTTATAAGAAACTAATTTTGTGCCTGGCTACAGAATGGAACTACTGACATTACTTTTTACTTTTTATGCTGTATGTTAAATATATTTAAGTCAGGGAATACATACTGTTCATTGCAAGTCTAACTGCATTGATATAAAACCAAACTATCCATATGCACTCACTAGCAGCAGTAATGCAAGTTAGAATATCTAATCCAGCGCTTGATCCTGTATTAGACATAAAGAAGAGAGAAGGAAAAGTAAAACATACTTGTAAATAGTAATCATGCTTTGCTAGGTGCCACTAAAATTAACCCCACATTTTTAATGGTTTTACTGTTACATGAAAGAATTTTTTTCTACTAAATTGACCACTGTACATCTGAAAATTTACTTTTTGGCACAGAGATTAAAAAACAGTGGTCAAAGATGTTCAACTACCATCCTCCCACAACTGTTTTATCAAAATTATCGGTCTGAGCCTTTCTACATTCTAAGGCAGAAAGCTGCGAATATTCCTTATGCTCTTCCCTGCCATAAATAAATCAATGTCTCTTACATACCTATTATGTTCTGATAATCTTGTTCATGAGGCTACTTTAGAGATATTTTCAAACTCACAGATTTCTAGCTGGTTCAAAATTTTCCATAATGAGTTCTCCATCCCTAGTTCAAAGTAAATACAGCACTTGGGATTGGGAACGGAATGGTTTGACTACTGTGTGTGCAAGGTAATTACTTCTTTTCTAAAAGTTTAACCTCAAGCTTTCAATTTAACATTATTTAGATTAAACCATCAGTATTAAATATATGGATATTACAATGTGCCAAACCGTGCACAATATATCTTTAGCACTGAAAAATCATGCTGTACTTCATTAGTCTTTTAGATGCCTGGATCCATTGTGTGACAACAAAGAACTATTTCACATAATACAGTGTGTTCAGGATCTTTATCAGGAGCAACTGAAAAATGATGTGAAAGGATCAGTGTTCAGCCAAAGGAGACCGTGAACACCACGGGTCGTCTGGCTATTGCATAATCTTCCACGTTGGCCACTCTGAAGGCAATAATGCACAATTAACAGATTCTTAGGTTTTGTCTCACCTGAAACTTTGGGTTCCCTCACATCAGCTAATGCACTGTAAGATGATGTAACCAGAGACACACAAAACTACCTTTTTTTTCAGCATCACACTGGTGCAGTGAAAGCATTTTGTGCACTACAGCATGGTTCATGTTCAAAAGTGGGGTAAAAAGAGTAGGTATAACCAACTGCCTGCTTATTCTTGAGGCACAATAGGAGGCATACATTTCTTCTGTGATAAAATATCAATGAATCATGTTATTCTGCATGTAGAGTCAGATTAAAAACTGTAAAAAATTTTCAGCAGGTATTCACTGAAACCTAAAGAAGAATTCATTTCAGATAAGCTCACGCTGCTTTTGTGTTCCCTTCCCTTAATCATTAGAGTGATTTTACCTAATTTAAATGGGACATCACAGGAAAACGTTAAGAGTCTTGAATGCTTGTGTACCTGCATGTCACTGTACATGAAAGGAAACTTAAGGGAGGAAAAAATCCTCACTAATAACCCAACACAGAAGTAAATTGAAAGAATCATGCCAAGATCTGACTTCACAGCAGTAAGACAATGCATCTCATCATTTCATGAGAACAAAATGAAAGAATCTTGAACTCTGCACCCAATTAATATTTTTAAGGGTAGGCAAACTTAGAAGAAGTTCTAAGGCAATAAATACATGGGCCACAAGTGGTAGAGTTTCATATTAGTCCCCATTTTCTCTTCCTACTACTGCTTTCTGTCTGTGAAAGATTGTTTTATGCAGAGTAACTTAGGCTCTTTTCAATATGTGTCAGGTTCAGTGACAGCTATGACAGTCAATGAGAAATAATACAAGCAGCTCAAAGCAACACAGAGTGGAAAGTACTTGTAATCTGGTCCAGCAGCCTTTTGAATACTTTCAGAGAGGTAGGGAGGATGGCTGGCCAGCAGCATCAGCTTTACGAGAACGTTTGAATATATGTCCTGTTGTTGCCATAGGGTACGTCATACATCAGCCTCATGTAAATTGAGAACGTACAAAATGAGACATCCAAACTCACTAATCACTTTCAGTAATACTGGCTCCAAGTTTAAGAAACTGGCCAATTGCAATGAATTTTAATTTACATTAGTTTGACCATGATGTGGCATCCGTTAGTAAAGAACATACCATAGAGAGAAAGCAAGCTAGCATATGACTGAAAAATTGCAGAATTGTTTTTACAACCGTAACATTAACATTGCTCCAAAATATAACACTTCCCTCAAAGTAATCAACATAGAAATAAATCATTTTGCTTAATTGAAATGGCAAATCCTATTCTAATATCAAACAACTACTTCTCTACAGTCAAGAAAGAGGAAGGAAGGAAACATGAAAAAACAGCTTGCTTTCCAACATTGCCAGTGTCTGGAATTCGACTGACTGACTTGCTCAGTTACAAACGGGGAATGATCCCCTCACGATTTTAAACAGTAGAACCTCAGGTGGAACTGAAAGGATCCATCGGGTTTACACTGCGGCAGAAATTACAATACTGAACCTGCAAGTTGTATGCATTACTTAGGAAAATCATAAAGTTAAGCACAGTACGTAAATCTCTGCTGACTCAAAAGCCAACACGCTGTATTCCTTGGCATTCCCAATGCTCCACAGGGACTACAGAATTAGCTCTTCTCATCAGCAACTGTCACTTGTTGTAAGCAATACGGAGCACATGCAGTTATGAAAGAAAGAACCATCTTCTGTTTTTCCAGATTATCTCATTAACAAAATTGTCTGTTAAAGTATTAAATTATGATGATGTCAAAGAAAGAACCTATCCTGACTACAGAGTAGGTCTGCATGACTAGCAGCCACTCTGCTGCCTAACTTTATAGGAGTTAGCTGTTATCTACATAACAGGCTGAAGTTATCAAGGAGGAGGAGCAGGGCGCTACATTAACAAAGCTGTATGCCTTTCCAGAACCCACCTTGTGTGTCCAGCCAGCATTGCAGACTGTAGCATCACCCCACGTTATGAACACAATGTAAATGCTCAGTTATCTGCCCCCAGTTCCACAAAATACTTGAGCAAGAGCCTAGAACTTCACAGAAATATTATATGTCATAAGCTAAGCATTTATTTATGCACTTGCCAAGCCACAGCCCGACCTCGAGACTGAACCTTGAAGGGTAACTGCAGTGTTCTCACACAGTGCTGTTGAGTTGACAGTCTCAGTTGTCCCAGCAAATAATCACCTTTTTTTTCTTTTTTTTTTTCCCCTTACTTGGTAGAGTAAGAAACCTGAGTAGGTAAGAGACCTGAGTAGAACTTCATTTAACTACAGACTGAGGAACTGGTACAATTTAAACATTTCCTGATTATTGTTTTTTTGCCCTTTTACATGGTAGGTAAACCTAGGAGGTAATCCAGAACATAAAACAATTTTCTTAAAATACTACACCAAACCTAACTGAACATTAGATAGAAAAAGACTTGGATATAATTGATTTTTTTTTAACTACTTCGAGCTCAGTTTTCTCCCATGAAGTCTATTTGGCTATTATAAGATGTACTGTTAACTGCAGTGGCAGCAAGAACGTGCTCCTTTATGTATAAGTGATATCAGTGAGGTTAGCCAGCGCAGGATTCATCCCAAAAATAGTTGTGAAGACATTAAATAATGCAGCAGTAACACCATCATATATTGATTGGGGATAAAGAAATTTGCTTGGGGGGAAAAAAAAAAGCTATCTTAAAAAATCCAATGAAACTAGAAAAGGAGTATGATACGTATTCTAAAAATATGTACTTTGCCATTCAATTTTCTCAATGTAAGCCCAAATGCTTTGTCTTCAGGATTAATTTTAGCTCCATTCTACTGCAGGTAAGTCTTCTGCAAATTCTAGCCTGAGGGTATACTTTTTTCCTTTGTGTTTAATGCTGTTTGAAGCTGCCTGAGTGGAACTTGTGAAATTCCCAGCATCACAAGAGAGGTTTGTGTTTTCCATTTAACCCCTGAGTTCTAACTTCTGCTCACAAACTGTCTGAGCAATGTGCTACATGCAGCATTTTCCACATGCTGATATGGACATTGGGCTCCATTCAAACGAAAGCGGAACACATTTATTTAAATATTGGTTCCACTTAGACAATATTTTTTTACCATAAAAGCTGTACCTGAATGTTGTGGAAAGTGGGGAAGATCTAAGTAGCACTTCCAATACTTTTTCCAGTAAGAACACAAGATCAATGCGAGTAAGAAAACAGATCAACAAAGAATGTGCCAACAATCATAAGAAGAAAAGATTTAAATTACATGGGTAGATATTTGGCAAAGACTACAGTGGTTTATTTTTATAGACAAAGTAAGAGCCTTATATAAACAGAGGAGGAACTGGATATACTAGCTTTAAGGCTTTATTCAAAGAACTTACACCTGAAGTTAATGTATTTTTAGGACTGATAAAACAAATGTAATTTAGAGTGCTCAGTGTGCTAAATCTACTTGGCATGCTCTACAACTTCCCCTTTGCTGCTGTAAGATTCGCTGCCTATAGCTTTTGGCAGTCCCAACAGAGCTAGCTCTTTCCACTAACAAAATACAAAATGCAAAATTAATAAAAGGACCCTTTGAAACTGACAAAAGTGCCTCAGGCAAACTATCTGCCCAGCAGCTGGTTAAAATTTAATCAGTTATTTTTTTCCAGTCCTGTATATCTTTTGTATGGAGCTCCCTAGACTGAGTGTGGTCAAAGTTTGTTAAAAAGAAATAATAGATAAGTCTCTCTCAGTAAATTAGCTGCAGAGCTGATTTATTTCTGGTGTTTATTAACAAATTAAACTAATCGCTTTGGTCTCCTCAAAAGCATCTAAAAGATCTATTGACCGATGTAATTTGAATATAAGAAAACTAAGACCTAAACCCTGATTTGGATTATGATGAAACTGTGATGCTTTTTATCATGTGCTATTGCTTTAAACCATATGTTTTGTGGAGGTGGATTTTAGCAGCCATGCTGTTTCTCAGCATTAATGCTACCTGTTACAGATGAGGAACATAGACTCACTCAGTAGTCAGATGCAAAATATAGCGTTGCTCTTCAGTTCATTTAGTTTGCTTAAAGACTGTTCCCAAGCATTCAAGAGAAAAGATGACATTTTCTTGAACCAGCGAGTACTTTAAGACTGGACTTGCATATGCAGATCAGCTTACTTTCTAGTGTCAGTCTCTTCTTTGAAATCTTAGGTTACACCTTCAAAAGTAATTACATGCAAAAAGTGTTTTGCACAGTTTAGGTAAACTTTAATACCAGGGATACATTTCCATGCACTAGACTGAGCATGTAAAAATTTACCTCTTCTTGAATATAACTTTCAGCTGCAAAGATTGTAGCAGACTATTTTTTAATAACTTCCAATAAGCTCTAACACTCTATTAGCATATGCTTTGTCATAATGCTCAGGAACTGCAGGCTTAGAAAAGGATTCCATTGCATTGTGTTTATTGTGGTCACGCCATCAGAGTGGAAGTTTCCCCAGAACGCTTAAAATAGACAGGAAAGCTGTTCTAGGAAGCAAGTAAGTGAGCATGAGAAGCACAGGAGCATGGGTCCAAGCAACCATATAACATATGTATTTTAAAATTTTGTTATTATTTTTGACATTATGATAAAGGACAGTTTTAAAAAGAGACCTAAAGAATGAAATGAGATTAAAAAGTGAACCTCTGAACCTGTGCACCTATTTCCATTGCTTTTAATACCTGTTTTTTCCTTTTTTTTTTTTCTTTCTTACTTACATATAGCCTTCATGGGGATATTTTAAATTGTTTTTCTTGTGTAAAACTTTTCATATTTCTGCAATATCAACTCTTGACAGTTCTGCATTTCCAGTGCTATTTTCTACCAGAAGTGTACACTACTTTTACACTTATTATGAGACTTTATAGTTCTTCAGGGGAGTCTTTTAGGTGACATAATATTCTCAACATCCCCACCAAGTTTCTTATGAGTCCATGCCTTCATCTAAAAGAGGATCATCCTTCTATGGGCCTCTGAAAAAAAATTCTTGTTTTTAATTGTATAGCTAATTCTTATGAATCATCTTTCTGATATCAGTCATCATGCCAGAATAGATACTTGGTGTATGCAGAATAGATACTTAGTGTATGCGAGTGTTATTTATTCTCTTAGGAAGAAAAATCAGGCTTAGAAAGAATCTTACCAATGCACAGACATTCTGTAGGGTCTTTCACGTTATTGCCTTGACATAGTGATAGTCACAGTATATAAAGATGATAAATTTTTCTTTTGGCCATATTTTTCCATAGACTTTGAAGATTTTTGTTATATGAATTTAAATATCAGTAAAAGGATAAACTTTAAAGGTAACTCTAGTTATGAGGTTTGTTTTTTTTACTTCAGTGGTACCACTAACACATATAGCCAGATGTAGGACATAAGCTATGTATTTTTGTTTGCTTGAATTATAACTAGAAGTCTACCCAAAATGTGGATTTAATGGTAATTTTTCTTTGGCATATTACGTACTGGCAAAGCAGACATGGACTTTTATTAACAATTCATAGTATGATAATGGCATCAAGTCGTATTTACAGAGCAGAGTAAGGAAGTTTATTGTGGCCTATAACTCCAGTGTAAAATGGATTATTCCATGAAATCTAATGTCCAACAACCTCTCTGTAGCTTCATGACAACACCCATCCATGCCCCAGCAGGCTTCCCTTGATTCACAGATGCTCACATGTAGGCACAAAGTTCAGTCCCATGGTCATCTGCTACCAGGATCAGTCACCTTGGTGTCTAACAGGCTTTTTGTATTTCTATTCTGCAATTCCTTATTTTTCCCAAATTTTCATTTCCAGGGAAAGAAAATGTATAAGAATGCTCAAGCCTTTCGACCTAGCTGAACAACTTGGTTTTCAGTAAATTCATGGTACAGGTACCTACCTGACTGAAGTTACCTCAGTAGTATATGTTTACCCTAATGTTCTTGCAGTAGTAACTAATAAGCTGGTTCAGTAACATTGTGCTGTGTAAGACACTGCCTCAGGCTCTTCAATGAACCCAGAAAGCCCAAGGCAGGCCTCAGCTACACCTACGCATAAACAGATTCAGCTGCAGGTGGAAATGCTTTCAAGCTATTTACCTTGAACAGATCATATGTCTTTCCCTAAATAACCAAGATAATGTGGCCAATAAAACCTCCAAGCACAGCCTACTTACAGGCAAGGATTTTGACAAATGATTTTCTTCATAATCTTAATGTCTATTCTTTATTGATATGGTGCTCTACATATTTTTAATAAACCCAAATGTCATTAATTGCAAATTGCAAAGTTCTCTCTTCATTCTTTAAATCTAGCAATGTAAAAATAAGAATATGAGAAGTAAAGCATTATAAGAAGAGTTAAATAAATCTGCATTTAACTAACAGAAATAAACCAAAACTGCAAACTCTACATTTTAGTTTAATATTCATTGGGAGAAATAAATTCCTTTTATCACAACAATTCTGTTGCGTTTACCCATCTGTCCTCGTACGCTCCGCATTTGTTTA
Source organism: Falco rusticolus (assembly GCF_015220075.1). Taxonomy (NCBI): domain Eukaryota; kingdom Metazoa; phylum Chordata; class Aves; order Falconiformes; family Falconidae; genus Falco; species Falco rusticolus. The sequence goes on from NC_051196.1 coordinate 6,706,117, forward strand.
TACTATAATGTTACTCACTCTTCCATTACTATTCTATTATTAATAAAATGGTGTTGCATTCCTAGCAAGCATCCACCTATGTAATATATATCCCCTAATGGTTCCGAAGTCTTGATGATACCTAGTTGAAGATAAATCCTGGGCCTTCTGTGCTCTTACAAATGGTGACCAGAATTCCATACAACCATTTTTGCTTAGCTCTGGAAATTGTGCTAGCAGCTCTGATATGAACACCTGCCTCTACCTGCGCTTAGATTCAGAGTCACAGCACTGGTATTCTGTGTACCCGACAGACTGAGGGGCTGCTCATGGTACGTTTTTCCCGTGTTTCTGTAGCTCAGTCAGGTATATTCTGTCAGCTTTCTGAGGTTCACTGATTTCTGAGGTTCACAGTTTCCAAATATGCACAATCTAGCAGTAATCATTCTAACACCAATCCAAGTATATCAACTTTCACACGCGTGAATCTTTACAAATGACTGACAAGGGGTGTAAAGTGGTTACAGACAGCAATGGCAAGAGTCTGATTCAGGCAGAAGTGCAAAGTAGACAATCTTATTCAAATCTGTAAGTACTGGAACTAAAGTTGGGACTATAGTTTCTATGTATTTCTCGTAGCTTACACACTCTGGAATTCCTCACGAAGCTCAACAGTTCCACGAGAAAATTACGGAGCAATCATAAACAAGCAATGCATAAAAAGGAAGTGATATATTTAAGGTAAATATGAGACATGTATGTGTATATGTATATAAACACACACATGCATATACAAGGTTACTTTAGGATAAATACAAGCTGAAGTACAGTTATTTTTCCATTCTTTGACATCTCATGGAATCCACAGCCTAAAAGTGGGCTCATCACCATACAGAAGGGAAAGCTGGATAAATTATTCTTAGAAGATAACAAAAGACGCATCCTCCTGATAGACCAGTATTTGGAATATTTATCTGACATGCAAGGTATCCTGGTTCAAATGCCTTTTCAGGGTCTGAGGACACTTGTCTGGATAGCCATTAGGAGATGAAAGAAATAAGTTAATTTCCCTCTCTATATAATTATGTGAGGTATAGCAAGTTATAAAGCAGTGAATAGGAGAATTCCCAACTAGAAAATCCTTTTTCAGATTATCTGTTAGCGCAAACTCTTGCATTGGGAGTGCTCTTGAGATAAAAGGGAAGAACCATCGTGTTCCTCTCAGATTTGCACTGTGCAAGCCCCAGGTCAGTACGAGTCTTGAATAAATCCTTACCTTAATTGGACCCCTCAGGAAAGACAGGTAGAGGATCACTTTACTGTGAATTGTAATAGGATCTGTGAAAAGATCTATAAGAGATGTTGGCAGTCTTTATGTGTTCTTGATGGCCCACAGAGACCTATCTAACTATTGCAGTTCAGCATTCTATGCTTTTACCAAAGAATGCCTTGCCTGCCAAATTGCCTTCCCTATTGCACCCTTAGATTGTCCAGAGCTTTGTGGATTCCTCTTTTTTTTTTTTTTTTTTTTTTAATGCTGTTAGTACTTAGGACATGCCTAAGGGTACTGTAACTTTGCCTGAAAAAAACCTTTACAGACCTAGCCACCTGTTCAGAAATCGCAAAAGTTAGGTAAGTTTTAGCATCACCCAAACCCAGACATACCAGGGAGAGGAAATACCTGTGTTGCAGTTCCAAGGACTTACGCACCAATTTGACCACTACAGTAACCAGCACATCTGTTTCGTGAACTCTTTTGTGCTTTACTATAGAAAACGTATTCTTTGATTCTTGTATGATACGAGCAGGACTGGTAAAATGAGCTGCAGTGAAAAGAGCGGAGCAAGACCACAGTTTCCTCTCTATGGACAAGAACTTGTACAGGTAGTTCTAACTAATAAGATGAAGATAATGAAGAAGCCGTCAGACATTCTGCTCAGAAGTACCCAAACACATTCATACTCTAAAAAGTGCTTTCCCTTCTCTTTCTTTTATAAAATAAGATACTAATTTGGGCGGGCAGAAAGCCTCTTCCTGCTGCTAGTAACCCTTCTCTCTTCTGAGCTGCTGAAGAACCTGTTTCTATAGTACACATTTTACCTGAGCCTTTTCAGATATTTTCCCTGCTTTCCAGCATGAATGAGGAGGAAAACCCCCAGAGTTATACATAGGTCCCTTTGGGAAGGCAGGGAAGTAACTTTGTGTTACATGTGAGAATCTAACAGGACTCCCACTTCCGTTTATTATCAAAGAGCTGTCACCCACTCTTAAAAAGCCTATGGGAAACCTTTCAAACTAACCAATCCTCAATAATTATTTGGCAATTATTGATCTCCTCCTTTAAACTATTAAAAACTATCTATCTGAAAACTCAAACAGTAGTAGACATATAGCTGAATAGCGCTAAGTACTTATACACCAACAGCAGAGTAACTCAGCTGCATATCAAGACATAGAAAAGCTCAGTTTTACCCATTATCTCTATCAATTTTTTTTCTTTATCCAAGGTCATCAGGCCTGGCAGGTAAAAGATATAATATTCATCTAAGAGTTGAATAGACTGAGAAAAATATTACCAAAATGCTTAAAAGTGTAAAGATAGTCTTGATGACTGAATTATTCTGTGCTATACAAGAAAGGTTTAAAACCTGGTGGTAAACCTTCTCTCGGATCACTAGGGTTAATGATAAGGTAATTAAGATAAAGAGTGTCAGGTTACCAAGCACAATTAATCTGATCTGTAATTAATCTGAGGAAAGTGGAGATTTGCAAGACAGATGAAATATACTAAATGAGTGTCTGATTAGGAATAAAGTATGTAATAAAGTACTTTCAGAAGAATAATATAACTAAAGAAAGCGTATAAGTATACTGTGCTGCAAGTAAGTTACAAATGTTGGAGGGTCAATTGCAAGTTAGATCAAAACTGAAAGCTCAAATCTGAACTGTTCAGGTCTCCGGAGAGTGCAAGGAGCACAGGTTCAGATCAGCCTACAATCCTGAATTCAGTGATCCACTACTTGTTCCAAATACCTAACTCATTGTGATGGAATACCCTGAAATCAGAGGGATCGTTTTCCGATACGCTTTTGCATAATCAGCTAGTAAAAAGGCAGAAATCCTCACAGCCTCACCATTTGTGAATTTTTATGAAATTTCATTTCTCATTATGTATAGAGTTGAAACTGTTTTCTCAGTAATACTATTAAAAGCAGTAGGGATGTGTAAGGGGCAGCAGTCACTTTGGATTTAAGTGACAAAATCTGAAATTAAAAGAAGAGAGAATTTTAGGCTGTCATTAACCATCACCTTTAATTAAGGAGATGCTGTAAAGATATATCTGAAGTCAGGTCTTAGGATAAAACACTTTGCAAATCCTAATGATTCCTGTGAACAAACCTACTAGATAGAAAAGACATTATACGTTACCGACTGACAGAGTCATACACCCTGTTTGGTATTTTTACTTGGGTTTCATATTGTATGTATAAATAGCTGAGACACTTGTATTAAAACATCAGCTAAAATTAGTAATACAGCAATTTAAATGTAGGGAGCATTAAAATAAAAATCAAAGAATATAATATAGCCTTAATCTTTTTACTGTAGCAGCTTTAACCAAGCTCGTCTCAGTAGGCACAGTGACATTGCCTGAGTTGTATATAGTACACACAGCAAACTATTGGAGCCTTTATTTTGCCAGAAACCACAGACATTTGTTTTTATTAGCATATCTGAGGTACACTAACTTCGTGCCTGTAGTGTGAAAAAGACAGGTATTTAAGTAACTATCTAAAAGTATAATTATGGACAATTTGCATATCTTTCATGATTCACCCTTTTGTAGCAGCAACAGTGATTGTATGAATTTCTATGCATTTCCCATCTCTGTTTTCTGATATCAGGTTTTAAATTATCAAATTGGAGGTGGACTTGTGGGGCTACCAATTGTATTCAGAGGGGAAAAAAAGGGAGGGGGGTCATGGCTTTTGGGTTCCACGTATACTTTATATCCAGCTAACATTTCTGAAAGAGCTTCATTCACAAAAGTTCCACTTCTGTAGATTTATGTAGATTTCTTCCCATTGTCACCCCTAATTCCACCAATTTCCCACTTCTGAACCCACGTTCTGCCCCCTAAATTAATGGGGTCTGTTGCCACCCCTTGACTAAGCCATAGCACTCTCTGAACTACACCCGAAGGTAAGCAGGTAGCACAGGGACTTTACAAGATTCCCGACTTCTGGCCCACTCTGTTGTGTTTGCTGGAAAACCTATGTTCACAAACCAGCCTGGATCTACCTCCACATGTAGGCAGCTGTCAGGATGAATCATTTTCAAGAATAAATTCCAGAAGCAATGTCTACACTTTGGGAATGACTATTGGGAAAGCTGTGGGACATGTTCAGCTGTGGTTTTGAGTAAGTATGATATATATGGCAGTTTGGAGTTAAGAAAGCAATCATTTGAGGTCATACAGATGGAGTTTTAGAAAATGCCTAATTTTTCAACATCAGCTCAGCAATCGCTAGAGAAAAAAATCCATATGAAATTCTTCAAATGCATTATATCATTATCAGACCATTTTACTGGCTGAGAGGGCAAAATCAACAATTTTTCTGTCTGAAAACAGAAAACATAGTAGATGTTCTGCCTAGGACCCCAGATCTTTTTCAGATACTGACTTCAGTCCTTCTTATCACTGAAAGACTCTGAAAGGGAAAAGGACTTGTACCAGCTGTGCTTTGGGCTTGCTGAAAAAGGTTTTGAGACATAATGACATCTGTAGAGGGAGGAACGCAAAAATACCCTTATAGTTTGTGTCTGAACCAAGAAACTGCACACGGCAGGATTCAGAAATCAGTGATCTCTTGGGAAATTAACTGTAGAACTTAACCCATAAATCAGAGGTGTGTAAAAAGCTTTAATCGGGATTGTTTTCATGCAAAAAAGCTGTTTGGGGCAAAATTACTGTGATGATCTATTATTTCCTATGGAAGAACTGTAAACTTAGAGGGGTTTGGGTGTATATTCCACCATGAAAATCTACATAAATATTTTTAATTTTAAAAATTACATTTCAAAATGAACATATTTGCTGCAGAAGTAAATTAATGAAAATAGTTTTGTTCTGGAGTTGGTAGTAAATTTCAAAATAAAAACATTAGTGTCACTAGAAAGTATAAGTGGGAAAATATAGTCATTTGAAAGCTACTGAGATGGGGATGATATCAGAACTTGACATTGAAAATACTAGTATTTCTTAAAATTGACTGTAACTCTGCTTCCTTTTGTTTTTTGGTTGCTTTTTGATGTTACTGTTGTTCTGGTTTTTCTTTTTTTGTTCTATTTCAACAGATTGAACTAGTATTATTCACTGGAATCTGCTAACTTGCCTAATGTGAGCAGCTTACGAAACTTGTCATGCTTTCTACAGCACACAGAGCTTCCGAGAACATTATTTGTATGCAATTTAGAGTTCTTTTTTTTTTGTGCAATATTAAAAGTTATTAGTTCAAAGAGGTGTGCAGTATTCTTCTGAGCTGATTGATTTCTTTATCAGTCTTTCATTCTACATGCCTATCAAAATCCAGATTTGAGATAAAATTGCAAAACGGAACACAGCATATGTAGGTGTTAGAGGATCTGATGGATCATGGCTAGACATTTATTTTGGCTTACCTGGTTCATGTTGCTTTCCAGCATAATAATATAACTGACTTTAAAACTTCCATTTCTGATTACAGAGCTTAAGACAGTCATAAATACATTAGCTTTGGAAAGTAGTATCATGTCACAGGCCAGGTTTCAGAGCCGAGAACATTGCAAAATCTTTCCTGTGGATGGATATTTTTCTTACTGCCTATCGAATAATGCACAGGGAGGACTAAAGGTGATCTCAACTTGAATTAGGTATCAAATACCTACTAGGTTATTTATCTTTTGCTTTTGCTGCTGAGATCCTTGGCACCAAATAACACAGAGTTTTAAATTAGGAAACTATCTGTCAACAGAGGAATCATAGACCCCACAGGTATACTTACTGACAGCTGCCCTAACAAAGTACAGTTTTTATTTCTCTCAAAGACTATAAATTAATGAGCACAATTAAAAACCATCAGTCAGAAGTTTTAAATACATGGTATGAGAGAAAGAAATTTTAAAAAAGGGATATTATTGTGGTGCACACACGAAGATTTGCTAATCTCCTTATGCATTCTTCCATTGATGGGATTACAGGCCAGTTTTAACACTGCTCTGAGATAAAAGCAGTTGTTATTATCACAGTAAGTTACAAAACAGAAGGCTCTACCTCCACATAAAATTAGTGGTGTGTAAGAACGTTGATCAGAAATAATCTAGCCTTCCTCCTGACCACCACATCTCAGCAGTTAGCTGCCTGTCTAAATGAGGCACATCAACGCATACTCAAATGCAAGGGCACCCCCAGGAGTTGACCACCTACCTACACATATGCACCTAAACATACCTATGTTTGAGTGAAAAAGTGAAAATACCATTTGAAAACTCATTTTGTCTTCCAATTTAGACTACCTATGCCTTAACATTGACAATTGAGATTCTGAAACAGGTTTGGAAGCATAATCAATCCTTCACCTGTATCAGCTTCAGTTTTGGACAGCATACAGCTACAGTGGCTGGGCTGTGCAGATCTGGTATAATTTGACTAATAAAAAAAAAAAGGAAATCTCAAAGCTCAAGAAAAATCTTGTCTCCTTGACTTGTATCTTTTATGTTTGTGGTTATTAAAATGTTGGCCCCATTTCACCCAAAATGTTTAGAAATATTTAATGAATGAAAAGCAAGGAGTTTGTTAAACGCAGAATCAGGAGGAGATCAGTGATATGCAGCTTGTGGTAATATCTTCTCTGATAGAACTGCAGCTACAGTAACAGACTTCTCACAGTCTAAGCTGATGTTACTACGTGTATTAAGGGCATCAGCATGTAAACTAATCATCCTTCACCCAGCTTTTTAACAATCAGGCACCTATTTTACAGGCAATTATACTGAGGTACAGTAAGAACAAATGCCAAGTGTGGAAGAGAAGGACATACTAATAGGAGAGATTAGAATGTAGTAAAAGTTTAATCATACGTGCTTGTGCAGATTTCTGAAGTGAGTTCTGACAGGTAATACCTGAAGAATTTACTCTGAATTTGTGCCCATAAACTGGATGACTGGTTGATAATTTAGAAATGCAGAAAAGAAATATGAATGTACACGCAACTGTACTTGGCCCAAATAAGGAACAACACAGTGGATACAGCAAGCTTTCCAAATAAAACAGCAAATGGCTATAAACTTCGAAGTTACAGCTGTGATGTTTTAAAGGGGTTTTCTTAGCCTAAAAATAAAACCTCATCTCCTCTGATCAAAACAAGTATATGTTTTATATTGTATATACACATTTACAATATTTAAAACATAATTATATTTATATTAAAGAAGGCACTTTACAAAATGTAAGCATCATTTTTAATAGATCTCAGTGATTTGTAAACCTTAGTTTCACTATGGGTACTTTCCTATGGGATCTCTTGTTTTTCCTCTAGTCTTTGAATCTTTTAAAGCCTCTCTCATTATTTTTGTTGTCTGAAGTTGGGCAATAATGTTACTGTGATTAATTAAGCAAAAAGACATGGAAATAGGGGTGTGGTAATCATCAGATAATAAAGCCCTCTGGGTCTCACAATGCATGAGGTGCAGCCAGGACCCTTTATCCCCAGAGGTCTGATTATCTCCAGGAAAACTACACCTCCCTGAACTTGCTGTATGGCTATTATGAAATATCTTTACATTTTATAGATAAAGTAAATTACTTTAATCACTGAAAATTGCCAGTGTTGTGAGGTTTCAGCTGTGAGGTTCACAGAGCTTAATCTGCCCATTTCAAGTCTGAAATAACCAATAATTGTTCTAATAAAAGCAGCAGTAAATCATTATTTAAATGCTGGGATCATCCCCTCAGAGTGGCAAAGGCACCTTCTGTATGTTTGATGACATGGGGTGCTCGTTTAACCATAACCCTGGAAGTGCAAGCCATAAGGGAAATACTTTACCAGGGCTATTTAGTGTGTGTAATCAATGTTTTGTCAGAGCACCAAATTATTTTCTGTCATTCTGCAAAGTCCTAGGTCAGCAAACAATAACATCTGCCCAACATCTGAAAATCTTTTTGGAAAAATTCCAAATGTCTTCAATTTGTCACACTTCCAATCAAGCATTTTTCAGAAAATCTTCAGTGTTTTTTGTTCAAAGGGAAAATACATTTTCCCATTCCTAAATTGTTGGAACGCAAAAGAAACATGTTTACTAATTACAAATACGATGGAGATGTCAGTGACAACTCTATCCTGCCCTCCACATGCTCTGGAATTGCAAACACAGGGCTCTGGCAGAAGCCATGGTCAATCAAAACACACATCAGTGTAACTGCTGCCAGCCCTGGGACCGTGATATTCTCATGTTTCCCTTCCATGGATGATCACAGAAGTCAAAATTCCAGAATTATATCACTGCTGATGCAAGAGTCACCGACTGAGAAAAGTATCACCTTCTGGAGTGTTCCTGTTGGGAAAGGCATTCCCAGAAACAAAAATTAGTTACACTGCTATGTTATCTTACCCTTACCTGTCATATTACAGTAATAAATTTTAAATATGTTAACTATTTGTGAAGATTTGCAAGCAGTTACACAGGACTATAGATTTTCAGCAGCCTACTTCTCAGAGGCTTTTAGCAAACTAATACAGTATGAGAAAGACACTGTAGGATACAGACATATAACAACAAAGGGTTCCTGATTATGTGAGTAATGGGAAAGACAGTCTGTGTCTGAACCATGTAAACAGAGGAATTAAAAACACTCCAAAGTTTTTTTGCAGTGCAGCATTCGCATACACTTGAGAGCTGAAGACCAGGCTCCCAAGAAAGCAACTAGTTACGTTTATTAGGATAATGTATGACGGTTTCAACAGGCATGTCAAACTGGAGGTGGTTTACCTAAGTAACAGAAAAACAGTATCCTTAGAAGAGGTGGAGAAACAGAACTAGGACGCAGAGGAACATGGGTCCTGATGCCATTTAGTCTATTTTTTAACAGAAACGTTAAAAGGTTGTTGCATTTCTCCTAACAGGAAAATAATTTTATTTCAAAAGGAAAGACTCTGCTATCAGTAATTCTCAGGGGAAATCCGAGATTATTGTGCCAGAGGCAATTAACCCTGAGTAATAAAAACTTCTAACAGCCTCAAATGACAAACTGATAGAAGAGCGGATATTTTCAAGGGAAAATTGTGACTTGCAAACAAGATATCTTTTGCTTCTGTTCCAGCTTTCAACCTGTCCTGGTTTGAGCTGAGATTGAGTTAATTTACTTCTTAGTAGCTGGTTTGGATTTAGATGACAACAATGGTTGCACGCTGATGTTTTAGTTGTTTCTAAGTCATGCTTACCGTAAATCCAGGAATTTCCAGTTTCCCATGCTCTGCCAGCGAGCAGGTGCACAAGAAGCTGGGAGGGAGCAGAGCCAGGACAGCTGACCCAAACCAGCCAGAGGGATATTCCACACCACAGGGCATCATGCTGAATATATAAAGTAGGGGAGTTAGCCGGGGGCTGCTGGTCACTGCTCTGGGACTGGCTGGGCATCAGTCACTGGGTGCTGAGCAATGGTATTGTGCATCACTTGAGTGGTTTGTTGTTTTTTTTTTTTCCCTTTGGGTTTTATTCTTCTCTCTTTCTCTCTCCTTTTCATTACAATTGTTGCTATTATTAATATTATTATATATTTTATTCCAATTATTAAATTGTTTTTATCTCAACCCATGAGTTTTACCTTTTCCCCCAATTATGCTCCCTATCCTGCTGAGGGGGCAGGGAGACTGAGTGGTTGCCTGGTACTTAATCGCCAGCTGGAGTTAAACCATGACACAACCCAAGCTTTTAAGCTTCCTGCAGTAATTTGTTTACCAAGTTGACTAATGTGAAGAATTAATCAAAAGAGTTTTCATAGGAGAAATATGACGAGTAATGTAAGCAAGAATCGTATGATACAGAAGACCAATGCAATGCCATCTGCTTCTGGAAGGATTCCAAATTGAAAGATTTAATCTGGTTACAAGTTACAGCACAGAAGATGAGGAGGAATGCTCTGTGGAAAGCTGCACTTAACAAAACTAATTGGTATAAAACCAAATGAGACTATAAGTCCTAGCAATGAAGACGAGATTCACTCCTTAAGTCATGTAAAGAACGAACTGGTAAAGTCAGTGAAAGGACTGATGTCAGCAAATCATAAGAAAATGAAAAAGAGAGAAAAATTCCACATCCTGATCACCAATTCATTAGTGTTGAAAATCCATTGCATTTTTGAGATACAAAGGTGTATGTGAAAATCTCAATTGTGTGTCCTGGTTTTGACTAGGGCAGGGTTAATTTTCTTCCCAGTAGCCAGTACAGTGCTGTGTTTTGGATTTAGGATGAGAACCACGTTGACAACATGCTGTTGTTTGCGTTGTTGCTGAGCAGTGGTCAAGGAGTCTTCAGCTTCTCATACTGCCCTGCCAGCAAGGAGGCTGGGGGACACAAGAAGCTGAGAGGGGACACGGCCAGGACAGCTGACCCCAGCTGGCCAAAGGGATATTCCGTACCAAGGGACACATACTTAGCATGTAAACTAGGGGGAAAGCTGAGTGGGGGCATGTCTCGGGAAGTGGCTGGGCATTGATCAGCAGGTGGTGAGCAATTACACTGTGCATCACTTGTTTTGTGTATCCTAATTCTGCTATCATTATTTATTGTTGTTATTATTATTATCATTTCCCCTTCCTTTTCTGTCCTATTAAACTGTCTTTATCCCAACCTATGAATCTTACTTCTTTTCCTCAGCTCTCTCCCCCATCCTGCTGCAGGGGGGAGGGAGCGAGTGAGCAGTCATGCGGTGTTTAGCTGCCTGCTGTGTTAAACCACAACTGTCCTTCCAGCAGAAGAGTCATGTGCTTTGGTGAACAGCAAAGTATTAAACACGGGGAGGAACAGAGAGGGAAGGTAGTGTTCACAAGAGAGTATAATCCTGAGGAATGCACATTAATACCAATAGCAGAACAACTAGAAATAATCAGAAGAGTAGAGGGACCTCCTGATATTTGCTTCCTACATGATTTCTTTACAACTGGTATTGTGGACCTGGTCCAAGGGAAGGTGTACTAGGGAATCAGCTCAATGTCTTCCTTCCATGCAGAAAAGAACATTCTTTGAAGCTACAAATGGAAGGGAAATTTGTAGCTGGATAATCCTCAGACTACAGGACACTAAATACAAGGAATGAGACTGATTCTCAATAGTTGGAATTGTCAGTATCCCACTGAAAAGCAAAAGAGCCAGTAAGAATTTTCCAATGTTTTCCTGAAACATTTCTGTGAATGTTTTCATTTTCAAGATCAAAAAATTAAATGTGACACTTCCTACAAATGGCTATTTTTTAAAATTTCTGGTTGAAGTAGTTTGCATGAAGGATTTTATATTTGTAACAAAACAGTGAAAGTGCTAGATTCCCATTTTCTATATTTACACATAAAAATTATAAATAGTAAAGCAAAAGAATACCAAAATGTTCCATTCTGCAAATGCTGAAACACTTCCTTAGCTTTTCTCTTCTTTAGGGGCAGAAGGGCAGTTTGCTTGCAGGGTGTGTGTATATGTGCCAAATCTGAAATGTCATTGAAAGTACCCTATACTCAAAACTGAGGCTTTGCTGTTAATACCAGTGGAATCACCATTTCAAAGAACAACAAAACCATGAAAAGTGAAATTTTCTGGAAAGCTTAAGTACCATCTGAAAGAACAAGAAATAGTTTTACTAATTTAAAAGAAGGCAGTCCTGGTCATCTGCAATCATCCTATATAGACAATTATAATACAAAAAAAAAAACATTATTCCTGCATTACTAAGTACAGATTTTGTACTTAATCTGTCACAAACTTTGCAAAGATTACACTCTAGTAAAGTTCAAGTTTAGCCACCAAATTGGAAGGAGAACTCTCATGTCCCACATATATTACATTCTTCATATGCCTAACTGGAGAGGGACCATAAAGAACATTTTGTAACACTAATGAAGCCCATCTAATTAAAAACATTTCCAAATGAAACGGATGAAGCATCTCCAAAATTTCTAGCTACATAGAGTTTAGCTGCCATATCTCATTGGTTAATCCAGTTTCAAAAACTAACTTGTGTCTTGTAATTCAGCAAGACAGAGTGAACAGAACATAACAAAACAACTATACGAAGAGTACTAAAGATAAGCAGGTTCTTAGGACTTCTCATTGAAGTAATGCTTGTTGAATTTTAGGGCAGGAATTAGGGTTTTGTTTAGGTACGTCTCTTACGAAAACTGCACAGCTGTCTCAAAAGTTACCTATACAAGAACTATACTTTGTGTGGTACATTATGCATTCAGTAATTTTCTCAGGCAAAGGAAGTAAAAGCATGAAGAAATCTTCACCATACTTCAGTATTTCTCAAGGTAATTCTCTTGCAAACAGGCAATTAAAACCAAATTTAACAAAAATTTGGAAACTGGCATGTTGCATATTCTTAAATATGCAAAAGCCTTTGTCATACTTGTTTGCTATGAATGAACACAACAAAATCAAAGCTGCTTCTAAGTATGTTGGTATGTTCTGCTACTCAGGGCCAGAGCTTAAAGCTCACATGCAGTAAAGAAAAGCTTCCAAACAGTTCTGGACACACGGTACACCTGAAGTAAAAAACCTAAGACCAGACAGACCCTTGATTGTCCAGGAATGGGAATATCGCAATGGTAGACCCCAGAGTGTTGGGTTCCAGCATTGCAGTATGTTCGCAGTGAGCATCCTGGGACAGGTCAGAGGAGCAGTTCTCCTTGCCTGTGGTTAGTGAGGAGAATGAAAATGTTTAACAATCATGTTAGAAAAGGATTCATGTAGATACTCGGTATCAGGTAAACTCCTAGCCTAATACAGAAACTGAAATGTAACATTCATGCAGAAATATTTTACGTAGCTACAGTAAATATGATCAAAGCCTTTAACTGTAAAACAGGCTGAAGCTTCTTGTGAAGAATTTTGGGTAATAAGCAAATATGAAAGCCAACTTGGGGGTTACCTAAAAGGGTGAACAGCCTTTGAGGTACCAAGCTTAAAGCTTCTTGTACTTCAAAATCTATAATATTTAGAAATGAAACAGAGAGCTTTGAAGGCGTGAAAATCCTGAGGCTTCAAGAATATCTTATTTAGGCTGAAGAATGTTACATAAAATGGGAGAGGGCAGTATGAACACAGTCTAGCAAGGAAACACAGAGTAATGTCTCAACATGCTTTTTGTTCAAACTTTATAGGAAATTAGATTAATAATGCATGAGTTGCTTTATGCTAAGGTTATTCATTCATCCACCTCCTCACTTATTTTGGTTTGGAAAGTATTCTACTTTTACATACAAAATTAGATTTTTCACTTTTATTCAACATGGCTATAGCAGATACAGAGCTCTCCGGCATGCTTAGATAAAGCCACTTTTATCGAGCTAGGCAGAGCACTTCTCTTAACACAGGTATTCTTTTGCTTATTGCAAATAGACAATCTAAAGAGAATCACAACTACATTATATAATTATTTTTACAGCATCATTAGTTGCATCAAAGACGCTATTAAAGTAACATGGTAAATTTTAAGTAATACTTATCAGATCTGTAGGGAAAACCATTACATGTTTGGAAACCTTGTTTGCTGTGGTGGAGAGCAACAAGATCTGGTCTACAGAACATTTCCATCTTTCTCCCAGCCTTTCTTTGTGGGAAGACGATCAAGCTTACAATAGCCCATTTTCAGCCAATAGTTTGGTATCAAAAACTTAACCTCATTCTTATTCTGAAGAGAAACAAGTTACAATAACGCAGCCTCTCCCTAAAGTCACCATACCTCCACTACTCCTAACAATCAATGAGAAGATTAAACTATACACAGTGCATATGTCTTCTCTCATGAAGCATAAGGCATTTTTGGCATTTCTTCCCTTTAACTGCAATTAAAGTAGAGGTAGTAGACGAGATAGAGAACATCTTTGCTAGCAGAGTGCAACTGTATGTACACAGGGAGGAGACATCTTGAGCACAGACATGGATTATCAGAGTGTCAAACGTACATTGTGATTTTTCTTTAAAGGACAAATCATCATCAAAAGAAAGCTGGGAAACATGTCAACACTTGTGGAATATAAATAGGGGAGAAGAAAGCAAAAGAGAAAGAAGCACATTTCTCTCTTAAAGTCACAAAACTCATTAACAGAACAACAATAGGTTTTTCCGTAACCTTTTTGTTGACAAGTTCTCACAATCACTAAGTCAGACAATTACAGGGATGAAAAGAACCTCAGCAGATCACTTTGTCTAATACCATGACCTGAGTTAGAGTCATCTGTACTTAAATAAACATTTACCAGGGAAAGCTAACAGTTCTTTAAAATCTCCAGTTGCATTTCTTCCTTTAGGGAAATTATTTACCTCTTTACTTATCTGTACAGTGAAATTTTAATATATTTTTCGCTGAATGGAGGCCTCTTCTTTCTACAAACTAAGCTGATTTTCTCTTGTCCTTTACCTGACATACAGAGAGAAATTCAGCATGTTCCTGACAACTGTTTAGACACTGAAAAGCTACTGCCAAGATTCCTCTTCTTTTCAACAGCAAAAAACAAATCCAATTTTTAAAACTTTCTTAAGCTTTAAATTCTTAAACCAGACTGTGTTTTATCAAAGGAGGTAAATATAGTATAAATTAATATATCCTTAAGCTATATGTACTTTTTTGTCAAAGCACTTACTGCTTTGTCTTTAAAGTCATCATGAACTTTTTCATTGCCTTCACTAGGAATACCATTAATCTAAAGAGAAAAAAACAGAGTACCAAACCAGCATGATAATTATGAATAACAGTACAGGGGGAAATTCTGGCCAATTCCTTTCTTGCAAGACGTATCTCTTCCTTAACTTCAGAGAGAAGTTGCATGTAGGAGATAAGCAGGATCTGATTGTAAAAGAACTCCCTAATCATGTACACTACTATCTTAAGAGGTCATTATCCGATACACAGGCAATATTAATAAAATTTAAAAAACCAACATAATTCAGTTTTGTTTTGCTTATAATTAGTATTTTCATTGCCAAAACTCTTGCAAATTGAGAGAGCCAGCAACAAGACTCATTTTCTATAGATTATAAAAGTTAATTTCCAATACATTATGTATATCATTCATTAAATGCTATATATCCAAATGCATTTCTTGTGAGTGATCTTAATTTTGCATATGCTTTTAAGTTGTATTCATGAAAAAGTAATCTCAGTAAATTGATGTCAGGACCATATTTCATTTCGTCAATCAAATTCCTGAAACTTTTGGAGACAACTTCTTGCACATCACCGACTACACCTGGGAAACAATTGTTTCATTCTCACTTGAACTACACTCTGAAACATCAAAAAAATATTAGGAAGTTACTAGGGAGAGATCCTTCATTTAAAGCAGAAATGGAGAGTGCTACAATGCTGCACTGAGTCTTCCAGGCTGCCTTCCCTGAAGCCCGAGGTCAAGGTGAACCTCCTTATCAGCTGGGCAGAGCCACAACAGCCCACACCTGGTGGCAGGGCTAGGTTTTCAGGGTGGTTCTGCGTGACGTACTGAAGTGACTGACCTTCTCTGCATATACATAAACATTTCTAATTCATTTCTGATTTCAAATTAGACTGAAAATTCAATGAAGAGCAGGTTTTGCTTTAATTTACTGTGAATTTCATAATGTAATAACATCAGAGGAGTTAATGTACAGCTCTATTAATTGAAAGTAGAGCTCCAGGGGTTGATGGAGCTCTTTGGTTCCTTTCCTCATTTCTCTGTAGAGAATGAACTTTGAATTTTATATTTTCAGGTCCTGTAGACTTGTGAGACAAAATATTTTTTCCTTATTCTCGCCACAACGTGATTAGGGAGATAAGACACTTTTTTGGCTGGCTTATTCCTTCTCTTTTTTTACATATAATGACTCAGATCAACTAGTCAGTCTGAACACTCTTACAGTGTTGCAGCTTTCAGTACTGACAGCTGTTTCATTTTATATACTCCTGGCTAATAAAGAAATTTGGGAAATAAAATACTTATAATTGTTTTTGTGGAGAGATACAAAAAACCAAAATGTTGAAGAAAGGGGAAAACCAAAACTGAATCAGACTTCAAAGAGTTTCCCATCAAGATTTGGAGGAATCCTGGCAATTTCTTCCAGACAGATGCAATGTCTATTGAAATCAATTGAGATACTAAAGGTCATTTTCCTTTACTTAGTGTTGTATCAACTGGCAACTGAAAAGAGATATAAAAGTAATTTATTCTTCTACCCAACACAATAACACATACAAAGAGATAGGACTGAGCAGCACTGTATCCCCTTTCACATGTCATAAAGGGAAATTGTCCGGGGTGCACTGAGATACATGAGCGTACACCTGTATGCCAGGTACACCTGCATGCACATTGCTGCTGTTCTCAGGCAGGACATATTTTGTATTCGTCCTTCACACTTTCATATTTAAATAAGTATAAATGTAAGTCTTGCTGGAAAAAAAGAGCATGCTTGAAGTAAATAGCAAAATATGTAACAGAACACATCTCAGTCTTAACTGCACTGTGATGAATTCCCGATGACTCTGATCACAATATAGCCTACCATACTCCTGGACCAGCTAATCTAACTGTGAAATATGAACAATACAGAAACAGGGACTTCAAACCCCGAACTGCCCCTATATCCCATTCTCTCTTTACACATCCTTCCCAATAATTTCTGCAGGGGAATAAAATCAAGCAACAGAAGTGGAGGCAGAACTTTTCTCCTAGGAAATACCTCATGTCAGCCACAGGTAAAGCTAGATAGGAGATACCAGCCTTTGAAATCCTGGAGTAACTTCTGCTCAAGGCTTATACTCCATAATAAAACTGCAACTACAATTTAGATGACTGGCAGCCCAGCCTAAAAATCAAATGGAAGCACAGGTAAAGTTCCTGTAACAGCAAACTGAGGCCACTAGCTGCAATGAAGCTATGAAGAGAGATAACTTGCCAAACCAGACAGATACAAGCTAGAATCCAGTTTTGTATATTTTGTTGAGGGGCATGGCCGGTAAAGGAAAGAAGGTCTGCTTATACATTTTCTTAAAGTTTAGTACATCTTTTTTTTTTTTTCTATTAAATATGTTGCTTAGTATAAAAATCAGGGTGTTGCTTACTTCAGGTGAGGAATTCTGTTTCCCTCTTTTGAAAAATCACACACCGAACATTCCTCTCCACCTGCAAATATACAGACACAGTCTTGTACCCAAAAATATATAAATTCATATAAACCCCCAGAATTTGCAAAAAATCTGACTATGTTTCTGCATTTCCTTTAAGTGCAGAGGAGGGTTATGGATTCTGGCTGCTAACATGTCTACCATCAAAGCAGAAGGGAAAGGGGGCTAGGAGAGAAGTAAGCAACATGCTGGCCATTGGGTAAAGTTAAGGTACTTGATTCCTGTATTCCTGGTTTGATGCAAGAGCTCCATAGTCACAAAACACTGTTGCAGTTTCCCAGAGGATTACCTGGCCTCGTCTAAATCACAGGAAACTCTAACAAGTCATTGTGACTTTCTGGTTTGGAGACTCTTGTTTCTTCATTTCATTAAAAACCATATTCTGGGACAAACACGGTAACATGCTGGAAAAGTTTAGTAAATTTTAATTTTCCTCCAAAAGGGAAAGCATTAAACTCTACTGTACTAAAGATATATGATTCCTCAGGAAAACCTGAGGCAGAAGAAAAATAGTCTAAAAATTAGATTTGTTGGCTGTTAACACCATATTTTATATGTAATTTTCTTTTGTCACATTCCAGGAAAGCAATTATTTTTGCATGTACAGACACAATGCTCTTTCTGAAGGGCAGGGTTTCATATCTTTGTCCATCCCTTTTGATTTATTGCCTCAGTGTCAAAATAAGGTGGCTCTGCCAGCATTTTGAAACTCAAAAAGGGTATTCGCTCCACAGAATACAAATGTTAGTTCAAAGAAAACTTTGCTTGCATTTACGCTTTGAGAAAACAGATTTTAAAATCTTTGAAACCTGTTTAAATTTGAAGATGATTTACTGACAGTATCTGTCCAGTTATGTCATTTACCTCATTAGCTCCTGAAGGGTAGCAACATAGAAAAACTACTTGCCGTGGTCTGCAGATTAGTAACGGGTGACTCTAAAAATAAAACTATAAATATAATAAACATTACAATTTGATAAGGCATCTAACATCTAAAAATATAAACAAAACTGATGGAAAATTCTAAGTAATGGAGCCTACTAGAAGTGCCTAGAGCTTTCTCTTCTGGCTGGAATACATTATAGAAGTGCTATTGGCAGGTGCATATAGAAATACCGTTAGAATATTTTTGCAACTCTTAAGCTTTTTTTTTTTTTTTGTATCACCAACTGTTATTAAGTTTTACTGAGACAGAATCACAGTCCATATTTGCTATTGGGGTGGTAATCTGCTAACAAGCAAGCACGGTTCCCCTCATCAGTTTTGTTTGCTCAAGATGTTTATACTTTTTGTTTGTAAACACAGCAATGTTAACGAAATTTTCTCATATTCTGTGCTTAGTTTTTGAAGCCAGAAAGAACTGTTCTACAAGCATGGATGAAAACCTTTTTTTGCTGTTTCTATGGGACCAGCATTTATTCATATCACATACACTAAGACATTTGAATGAAATACTTCTATTTTCAGCTGAAATCCACTATTACTGTATATAACAAATTTTCTGAACTAAAAAAAAACATTAATAAAATAAGATGAATTATTGCAGACTGGCAAGTGCTCTTTAACTCTTCACAAAGGGGAATAACAGCTGTGAATATCAAGCAGAACTCACTCATTGAAAATGCCCCATAATTTACAGAGCTCACAGTAAAAAGTGCTGGGGGAGGGGTATACAGGGGTGAGGAGAGGGGGAGACTACTCAAAGATCTACCAAATCCAAAAAATGTTTTACCTTACTGCAATATCTTTGAATTCTGTCTACACCACTACTTTTAAAAATGCTTTGTTTGAAGTGTATTACACATATGAAGGGATTTCATCCGTGAACGCTATAGGTTAGTGCTTTTTAATTTTAACATGTAAATAACACATCCATGCATCACACCCCCTTGCAATGTATCCATGCTGAAAACACACAGGATATGTATTCTTAACCCTGTGATTTGAGAACAATAACTGTTAATGTAACTCAGTTAACTATTGCTTTTAATTGAAGATAATCTTGATTACAGCCAAAGGGCACTATTAATACTCTGAAGAAATGACTAAGACTTTAGCATTTGAATGTTGTAGAGAAAATAGAACTAATTAGCACTAATTTAATTCCAAGATTAAAGAAAATTCTTTTTTTTTAATTTTTAATTTAAGATAAACTATTTTACTCAGAACAAAGAAAGAATAATAAGTACTTTTTCCAACTGAAAGGCATTTTTTACTTTTGCATTATTTCATTAATATGGGAATATGGGAATCATGACCCCATTAAAGATCAAATAATAAGCATTTAATTATTGACAGCAAATAAATTTTTAATAAAGATACAAGGGTTTTGCTGTATAAAAGAAAAAAAACAAAGTACCTCTGACCCAGAAAATTCATAGAGGATCTCACACCACTATATAATCTATAACCTAATTTTAAAAGGATAGGTTCACAAAGGGACATGTCATTTTTCTTTCTTCTGTACCACAGAATGAGGTACTGTAAAGTATAACGTCTGTGAAAATGCTCCCCAGAAGTACCCCGGTTCTATCTTAATCATGCACTTAAACTAAATAATACATTGAATATGTCATAACCAGGAGGACAGTCATGATAAAAAGTGATTTAACCCCTTTTTACTCTACAAAATAATACTTTCTTTTCTTTACCTTGGGACTAGTTGTCATTTATAATTTCTGACCAAGGGAGACATAATGGATTTACAATGAAACCCTGATGCTTTTCCAAGGAACATGAAGATGCAGAAAATAAGCACCCATTACATTAGCAGACAAAAAGATGTTTTCACTGGAACTCTGAGCCTCATTCTGATGCTGGCAAATAAATGGACTGTTTGCAGGTTCTGAAAGCATAGTTTCTGGCTAATCATGATTCTTCAAAGGTAAAAATAAAATGAACTTTTTCTGAACCTTTTGATGCATCACATAGAAAAAGATCCAAACATGACTTCTTCCAGCTTTGAACTCATATTCAGAAGGGGCCCAAATCCAAGAGGCCAAATCCAGCCAGTAACCACCAAACACTCAGATTAGTTTCCTGAAATTATAAGATTTATCTACATGATGTCAAAAAAATTGAAGGAATTAGGAACTTATTACTGCAAGAAACTCTCATCCTAACTCTTTTCCCAAATTATTTCTTTTGTCACCTGTAAGTCTCATCAGAACATGGCATCAAGGAGGAAAAAAAATCTCAAAAATGTGAAGAGCAGAAGAAAAAGAAGAAAAACTGTCAGAAGCCAAAATATTTACTAAATTATGGAATCTATTTAGTCTTTTCATAGTTTAAATGAAATAGCATATTCTTGACAGATGAGCAAATTTCAAAAGATTCTGTGTTGAGACTCAGTTTGAATAACCCACGTACTAGCTGAGTTTCATGAATTTGCAAAAGTGGGTTGAAGTTCTCCCATGCATTGCTTTTCTCTACATTCCTCAGACATTGAGAAGAAACATAAATACAAATAGGGAGAAATGAGTCACATGAACACAAAAAAAATACCTCCTCAACAGTTCAGTCTAATTTAGTTTACAAAGCATAAGATCCAGGAATTCTCTTAGTTGTCTCATCCCCAAAGTGGTGGTAGGAAATTGGCAGCAGTCACGTGTACGTAGCAATCACGGAAATAGTCTTCATTTTGTGCCTGGCACTTAGATGATAGCAATATGAAGCAATACCCCTCATTTTGCCTGTGTTGCACAAAGTAAAAAAAAAAAAATCTGCAACAGAAAGTACTTTTCATATATGTATTTCTCATACAGTACATGTAAACTGCATGTACAGTGTCAGATGTAGCATGGCCATGAAACACGTGCCCTTGGCCTGCCTGCCAACACAAACACCAAAATGGTGGTTACCAATGCCACTTTCAAGGAGATCCAGAACATTCATAAGTAAAAGCAAACATTTTGGAATGAGTATGACTGCTTGAGAAAACCAGACAGACAACTGGTAACCGTTGAGCCTGAATCTCCCTATTGTAAAATTCTGTCAGATGCTGTGAAACATCTGGTGCAGGCCACTGCTCAAGGACAGGGTAATTGCTACTCTATGATTTGGACCAAGCCTAAAGGACCATTTTAAAGATAATATTTTAAGGTGGGATTTCCAAGTCTCTTAGACCAGGAAAACTGCAGCTCAGCAGCATCTGCTTTATTGGGAACAAAATGAAGCCCCTAGTAACCACTCTTGAAAATCCTTTGTAGTGAAAATTCCAAAAAAGCATTGTTATCAACTGGTAACATTGTAAAAAATCTGTTTGATTTTCATGTTTCTTCTAATGTAGTATGGATTTTTAAACTGTAAAATAGAACATATGATGCCTTTGGTTGCTTTGTCTTTCATGCAAGTGGAGTCTTTGTGCATATTTACAGTAACATGATTATTATGCAGACAGCTTCTCAGCTTGTTTGCCAGGGCAAGCACAGTAACATTGGGATAGCACCTCCAGTGCTAAGGCTTCCCAGTAACGTTAGAATAAAAATAAACCATGGGTCCAAAGCAGAGGAGCATAAAACTGAGCACCCATGAATGATTTCAGGCTACTTAAAGCAAATATTCAGAGATAAAGTACCTGGGGAAAAGGCAAAGTCTCCCCAGATAGACATACTGAGTACAACAAAAGTTTTTAATGACAAAACATTAAAAGAAGTTTCTATGAATTGAACAGCCTGCACAGATGAGAAGCACCTCTACCTGAAGCCTCTCCAGAACATGACCTGGCTGCTGCTGAACACCACAGAAAAATAGTATGAATCAATATCTAAGAGCCTCAAAGCAATGAGACGTTTCACATCAAGACCCAGGCACGTTAAAATGCATGGGTTATGGGAAAAACAGAACAGAGAAAGCTTCTGTGTTTGGTGAGAAGCTAACAGCCTTGCAAATGAAAGTACCAACTTGAAGAATTCAATGTTTAGAAATAACCACTGCAGATTTTTTTAGCATTAATGGAACATTTAAGATTCTTTTTCCCCTGAAGGATGCATACACTCAAAGATACTGACCCAAAGCCATATCTAGTGCTAATCAGTTGAGGACTTTGGCCTGCAGTAGATCATATATGCATGTACTCTAACATTAAGGACTAGAGAAGCATCAGTCAGATATACAATATACCTAAGAATGTACATCTGTTTAATAGGATACTTTTGGAACCAGCCCAGAATTACTCTAGAGATACTCACTTAGCACCAGTATGGTGTTAGAGCCTGACCTAACCTAAGGGTGACATGCTGTGCAAGTTTCTCAGTAATACAGGAGTCCACCTAGAAAATGTAGTTGATAACTTCATTGCCACAGTTTCATGCTACATTCTGTCCATTTATAAATTCTGCTTACCAAAAAAGACAAGGACAGTACATACCCCAAACCCTTCCACATCACAGCTTTTGTGGGTCAACAGTACATAGCTAACTGTTCGGTTCAGGCTCATCTGAATTTCCCAACTTGATGGAGAGGGCAGAAGGCATCAAAAGCACCTCACCTTAGATGCAAGAAGAGCAGTGTCCCACTTAAACAGCCCCTGACACAGGCCAGAGCCACCTGCTTTCCAGGGAAGCTTGGGTATTGAATACTCTGACTCAAAATGGAAGTTTTTGCCAATAGCTAGATGACCGTTGAGTAAAAATCGGAACTTTGGAGGTGATACAACCAGCATGTTTTGAATATTTGTTACCATTTAGCAGAATATTTAAATAATAATAATTTAAAAAAAAAATCTTCCTAAATTCTGTAATTCAGTGGCATCTTTTCTCAAGGAATTCTGCCAGGGAACCAAGTGAAAGTTTTTTTTTAATCATTTTGAGTTTGCCTCCTTTCCATTCCATTGTAAATTTTCTTGTTTTAGTGTTAAGAGAAAGGGTGAATAGCGTGGATCTACCTTCTCTACACCAGTCATTCCTTCTGATCGCTTTATCATATTTTTCTTATTCACTCTACTCTGAAATAAAAAAGCTTAGTACTTTCAATCTCTTTTCATATTATTCTTGTTCCATAACCCCAGTTATTCTTGTTTTCCCTTTCAACATCCTGTTTATTTCTTCCATATTCTTTTGAAGCTACTGTGCAAGTAGAACTGAATATTTATTCTGGAAAAAAAGAACAGATTTTACTTGAAGGTATTAGACTAGGTTTTTTATTCATTTCCAACCTATTCTTTACACAAGCTAATATATTCTGCTCCCTGGTGAATAATCCTTCAACAAGTCCAATGCCTTCCAATACTGCCCTTCAAGAAACCATATAAACCAACTTTTTATTGCACTTCAAGCCTGTTTCTCTTAGAATGATCACATAATCACAGAGTAAGATGTTAACTACAGCAAGGAAAATGCTTGACCAACACCCTTGGCAAACAATTGATTTCCATTTGGTTTTATGGGCTAGAATTTGAAGTATTGATACTAAACTTTCATCATAATCCTATGAATAGCTTAAGATTTTTTTAACCAGTATTTCAAAGATTCTATGTCAGCCATGAATGGACTTTGCTCTTTCAAGTAGGCTGATGTCTAGTTGGTTTGGGGCAGGGGAGAAGACTCTCAGGAAGAATTTCCATTAGAAAACAGAAGAATGATTATTTAAGAATGATAATCTAATAACATGCTGCACCCCTTACTTCTGCCTGATGGTTTAATTATTAGTAACTCAGTGCAGTTCATTAGGGACCTATTGTGCTGCTGTTGGCAAAACAGAAATGTCACTGCATGTTAAATAATTAAAAGCAGTAAAACAAACATTATCTTTTGAGTCCTGGATTTATAAATTGCTGTTAAGCATGCATCCCTTTAATCAATAACTACTTATCTATTTTGTTTTTGTGAATAATGAGTATAAATTCTTTCCTGCCATTCTAATTATGATTTGATGCTTTCCCAATTCTTCCTACAGTAACTATAGATATTTTATTTCATTTTGGTTTTGCAACAGAATATAAAAGTGAGCAACTGCTTGTGCATCCAGCAAGTTCTCCAGCAGTAACAGCCTATGCTTCCCCAAGCTAATCATTACATTTTTTCCTTTTTTAGAGGGTCAGGTATTTCCAGGGGACCAAATCCTGCACTTACTCAGGCAGAAGATACGTCCATGCCATGTCTTGGTTCTGTAGCACAGGAACTGGTTCAGACCCAGTCCTGAGCAAATGACAAAGTTGTAAGAAGTTCAGGGAGAAGTGGCAGTGAGAGGTTATTGAACAGCATTACACTTCGTATGTGAAATAAAGTAATGGTTTTGCTGGGTCCAATCCCCAAAAACTTTGAGGCTATTAACTTCTCATTAGCAGTGGGGATGCTTGTGCTGAAGTAACTCTGCATTCAGTCCTTAGTTCCTAGCATCAAAATAGCTACACTGCATATCATATATTTCATCACCAACCATTACTATTATTAAGCCCTGGTACAGCAAAGACTGAAGAAAGGTACAGTCAGTCTCAGAACACTTTGCTAACAGGCAGATTATTTAGACTGGAATAATCACAGGAGGGATTATTTTGTAACTGAGTATCCTCATTCTGATTTTTCATCTTTTTGGTTCTATTACATTATGGCAGTCTTGTCAAGAAGTTTTGCCAGCCTCAGTCAGAAGCAGACAGAGTGCATAATGAAAAATAAAAGGCAGAGTACATCCAACTTTTAAAAATTGTTGCTGCTGACATGAAAGAAATGCCAAGTGAAGAATAATGCTTCAGCTGCTGACTTTGTCACAACTTGGGAGAAACTTTCAGAACCATTAAGAGAGTCACTTCCACATTACAATTTCAAAACAGCTTTGGGCATGTGTTGGCTGGATTTTGAAAGGCAGCAAACCATTTAATAGTTTAAAGTAGGCATTTATATTGCCATGCTGGCAACACTCACATTTTAAAGTCAGAGCTAAAGCACCACCAACCCTTTTCCTTTACAACTGACTTTTCGCTAATTAAGCAAAGCAGGTGAAGTGCCGCCATCCAACAGCTAATGCCAGTGCGGAATAATAATTCAAATCCTTGGAAACAGGATACTTAAATTAGCCTGAGGAGTATCTGCCTCACCTGTTGGGTCTTGTAGCTGTATACAGAAAGTCCTTATAATTCAGTTGTGTTTCAGCAGAGGGCAGGTTAACTGTGATAAGAAAAGGCGGGTGTGATCAGAGACACAGCAGCATAAGCATGAGAAGAGAAAAAAGCATTTCAGATACTTATATGAGGGGTAATAAGTGCCTGACCTGACTTGAATAGCTTTCTCCAGAAGTTTAGTGGCAGAGAATAATGAAGAAAAAACAGCAGAATGTAAGATCTGTGGAGGAAGGTACAATCTCCCTGCACTGATTACTTTATGGACAAAGTAATTTAATACATCGGAGTGACAAAAATTATTTCTTTAAATAATCTGTTGCAAACTAGTCCTCACAGCTTCTTCTACACTTTGTGCTTCTTTGTTTTCCTCTATTAGGTCTCTTACAACCGTGACCTTTGAATTTCTGTTTTCAGTTCAGCGGACCTGAAGTACCTTCCCTTTACCCCAAAGCATAGCTGCACATGACACAAGCAGGTAACACACAACTACAAGCCTATTACTCCTGGCCTTAGCTGGCTACTGATTACAGTGCCTTTCATTGTACAGTCTCTCCGACTAACAGGTTTTGCATTGCCAGTACCTTCAGCCTAGCTTGCAACACAATGATTGTTATGTGTGTAACCATTCCAGCAACTGAACATAGGAAGACAAATGTTTTATATTAAAAGGGAAACTCAAGCAAAGCCTAAACCCAAATGCCAACAGGTGCATTTATTTTCTTCATGAGAAAAGGCAGCAAGAAGCCAAAGAAAAACAACAACGTAACATGCACTAAAAAGCCCATCAAACCTGAGATAGTCCTGGTGAAATGTACTTCAGCACCAGCACTTACACAATCCACACGGCGCATAGTAACAGCCTAGGTCCCTAACAGTAGCCAAGAAAAACAAAGTCATTTCTTATGCCTGCTCTTCAACAGGCAACTAAAACTGACATATCTCTTTTATCCATTTTACATAACAGTTCAGTGGATGATAAATGCATCTTCAATCACGTTGTCTTCAAGGCAAAGCCTGGTTTTTTTATTTGTTTGGGTTTTTTCTATGTAGGTACACAGGCACACAGCACAGACAACTGAGGCCTCCAAAGACTACTAGAAAGCAAACTATGTATTTCAGAAAACAAACAGTAAATGGGAAAGAAGGAACACCACAGGGAGGACAGAATAAGTGGGCTCCCTGCAGGACTATAAATGAGAATGAACAGTGGCTTATACAGGTGGGAGATGAGCAAGGAGAAGGCAAAAAGCAGATTGAAATTGTGTATCAGCTCCCAAAGCCTCACCAAGCAGTAGTTAAAACTTTAGCAGAGAGCAAATTATGGGGGGGGGGGGGGGGGGGGGGGAGTTATGCATGTTACATAGGCACTTCTTCATTTCTTCAACATCTTGGTTGCGTATGTTCTTCAGGGCTGGTGCAATCTGTGCATATTTACAATCTGAATGGATTATTTTTAGAAGACCAACAGGATTGCTGTCTGCAGAGTAAACATTACTTGGGGTCCAAGATCTAAGGCAAAGCAATTCAGTCACTGTTCACTTGACAGAACACCACAATGCCAACAGGAGAATCGTTTCCTCCTATTTTTCATGTGGGAGCTTTTGATTATTTTTTTTAGGCAATCTTCTCTTTCACAGGCTCCAGCTGATAGTTCATTTCCTCCTTGTCCTTTCCACTCCCTAGACACAACCACACTGTCTCCCTAGGTGCACATTATTCCCCACAAACTCCTCTTTGCTGATCATGCTGGATCCTTGAGCAAATTGGTTCTTTGCTTTTAGATATTTGCATTTTCAACATGTTTGGTTTGGTGCTGAAATAAGAAAAGAGCAATGGAGAGAAGAGAATCTGCAACAAGACAGGAATAGACTTTTCAGCATGAATAAAACCAACTACAGATTCAAATGCATTTTCAGACAAAGGTGATTTCAAGGGAAAGTTAAGGGAGATTAGTTCTGGGGAATCTTATCCATCTTTGCGTGTGTTTGTCCAAATTCATAAATACGCATATATTACTAAGGCTAGAAAATTCAAAGTACTAAACAATAACTGAAATTCTTTAAAGTGTAAGAAGTGAAAAAAGCACTGCTTAGGTACCTAAGAAACCTTAATTTACCCTATTGCCTTTCTAAAAAGTAACCATGCAAGTTTGAAAAACACCTCATAGACACATAATTGAAGACTAAATTAGAGTGATTGTTAAAAACATGTTTCAGTTCCCTGATATTGATAATTAGGTAACACTAAAGTTCTAAATTAACAAAGAAAATGTCATCTACAGTCAAAAACTGTTGTAGCTTTAGACTACAGATTCTTCTTCCATCCTGAGTCTCCCTGTGTTGGAGTGCTGTTATAGGTGAAAAACTACCTATGGCAAGTGTTTTCTGACTATGGTGGCCCATGAGGGTCCTGGGTAAGTGTCACCAGGTGGTGTTGTTAACCTTCTGACTTCTGTTTTATTAAAAAACAAAAACACAAATGAGATTTTTGCCTGGGAAAAACACTTTCATCCTTGTCCTGTCTCATAAGCTTTGAATACACAAAACCATCAAAACAGGGGGAAGATCAGTTCCTGAGATGGAGCAGCTTCCTGCCTAGTGAGGTCTGAGAGTTTTAGACAGGATAAGCTATGCTTACAACTACCCCTGGTGCTGGGGCACAAGTATAAATACAACAAGTTTACTTTAAAATATAAATATAATATGGATATTTTTTCTTCTCTGATGAATGTCAATCTCTAATGCTAGAAACTGCCAGAGGGGTAACATTCTTGTTGGCAGCAAGACAGCATTGTTGAAAGAACAGCAAATCTTTTTTATCTTCTTTTTTTTTTTTTTTTAATGAGATTGACTTCATTATAACACTAAGGAGACATAATATTGATTAGAAATCAGAAAGGAAGAAGTGGCATGTGTCTCAAGTATTTGTTGCAATTAATGGCCCAAATTACTAAGCAGTAGTCATATTTTGTCAAATATGTCTATCAAAGTTTTTCCTCTTCTAATCTATGCATTTTTCTGCATTGTGTCACATACTGAAAGGTCACTCCACCCCTGGTTTTCCAGCTACTATTGTCAATTCCAAAGCTTTGCCACACTTGCAAAACATCTAGTTTCATGACACTTCTTGCAAGGAAAAAAACGGTATTAGCTTTGCAAACAGTCTTGATACAGGAGAAGTTAAAACCACTGACTATAATCTCTTTGGAGCACAGTGCCTCTGTGTATTGTTTGTGCTACAGAATATTGGAAATCGTAGAACTCAAGAACTACACAGAAAAACTTCTTACACAAAATGCAGACATCAGAAGCAGGTAGAACAAGTTATGTGGTGATGTACACAAGCACCAAGCACAGCATACATACATGTATTCAAACTGTGGATGAATCTGGTACAAAGAAAGCAACTGGCCTGAAAAGCATTTACTGGGAGAAAAAACACATTTAAAAAATCAATAGTTAGGCGCTTTTTTTTTCCTACAGACAATGGCCTTAACATATAATCCATGTTCGCACAGACTTTAAAAAGAAATAAAGCTGCAAGATGACAATTTTTATGAAGTATTTGTTCACATTTTTAAAACCAGTGTTCCATTTGTCTGTATTCATGTTCCATAAATAGAGACAGCTCTACGCAGGCAACTGCCCAGAGAGGCTGACTGCTAAGGACAGCTGTGCAAGCCTTGCTTTATTATATTTCTGCCTGTGCCATAGCCTTGGAAAACCAGACAGACTTGCTAGTACCGGCCATGAAGAAAAGCTGAAGGCAAGTGGGGCAGCAGTAACAATCTGTTTGCAGACAATACATGAATATACTGAAGAAAGAAATTGCAAAGTAATTTGGAATTTTTTCCTGAACCAAAATAGAACCCATTTAGCCACTAATCCAGGGACTATGGATTTTTTTTTTTTATATTCCTATGGATTCACAAAAGAAGCTTCTTACATGAATTGGGTTTTCTTAGCCATCACATTCTCCAATTGTTGTAATTATTTTAATACCTATGATAAATGGGATCCTAATTTAATCTGCAGTTACTTATTATTAGAATTACATTCTTTCAGAACTAGATACTTGATAACTCCCATTAAAGTTTTTGTTTTGGGATACTTCTACACCTCCTCTTACTCAAGTATTTCACTTCCAACATTTACTCAATGGAAACTGCTTACGATATTCTCCCTTCTCTTTATTCAATGACATTACATAGATACAGTGGAGACTCCACAGCTGTATTTCCTAAATATACATGGCTTTAAAGTTTTCTGGTGGTGTCTGGGAGATAGAAGACAGCTCTGGACAACAAAGAGTCCTCATTTAATAAAGGAGTTATTCTTAAGTTAGCATACAGTCACATCTCATTAAGCATCTTATAGAACCCACCAACAGCATTCAGAGCTTCCCCCCTTCATTAGGGGTTAAGTGAAACTGTAGTTAAGATATAGATAACAATAAAACAAAAAACTTAAGAGCAAAGCCCACCTCACTGAATATCTCTTCATGGGCAGGTAATCCAAGCTAGTAATATACTTAGGCATTGAACAACACTGCAAATGGATGCAAGTAAAGCAGCATGTGTGCAGGAAAATAAGTCTGCAAGGTTATGCTAGACATAAGCCTATGTTAAAACTATTTCAACATTTAGGTTTTATTCTGTGCCAGAATTTCTGGCACAAGTGTGTAGCTTCAAATGGCATGTTCCTACTCTATTTTAAACAGCTAGGCATAAGTAGTCAACTGTTTGAGAGTCAAAGTAGAATATGCAACTCCAATTAACACTAATGGGAGCTGTATGTTTATTCAGCTACACATGGTGCTAAAAATGTACTTCTTGGCCCATAGCTTTAAAGTAAGAAAAAAATCATGTTCTGAAATGTAAAGGGAAAAAGGTTCATGTTTCAGACATTTTCACAGTGTGCAAAAAAAGATTATTATAGTGCAGTTGTTATAGGCAGTATAAACTGCTACATAAAGGCAAATCAGGCCTGCAATAAAAGATCTGATCACCAAATAATCATTTCTGTGTCAAGCCTCTTACACTGATATATAAACCGAATCAAGGCATTTGCATGGATAGAATATAGTGGACATAACTCACAGCTAAATCTTGAAACTTGCAATCAGCAATTATTTCAAAAAGTTTCCAAGTGCTCTGCATCATCTAAAGCAAAAGTATCATTCTAAAGAGGGAATATGAAACCATCTGTGTTTGTTAATATGGCCTTAAGTGTTAAATTTGCTGTTGCTGTCTTGAGCTATGTCAAGACTGTTTAAATAAAAGCTGTGACTTGCTAAATCCTGTCCCTAGCTAATTAAAACCATGAGTTTGAAGTATGTTGCTTAATACATACCCTTTACTCACTGTTCACTGTTGATACACTTACTAAAGAATTGCACAATACAGGACACATTCTGTTGCGTTAGAGGCCCTGAATAAGAAATGAAAATGTGAATTTAAGAGAATTCTTAGAGTACAAAAAAAAAAATCAAACATACTGCTGTTATTAAAGGCAGGAGGGGCTTCATGAAAATGCAGAAAATTCCTTGGTTTTCAAAGAAATTTATTTATTTTTTAATGGCTAACACTCCTAAATATAAATCAGACAAATGCAGGTTATCATCTAAGGGAGATGCTTTATAAGAAATTGTTTTCAGCATTGGAAGATGGACAAAATCCAACATTTAAAATTGAGAAAAAAAATTGTAAACACAATTCCAGGATGAATTCAAAGCACTTACTAAGTAAGGCACATACCAGCTTCTTAATATGGCAGATCTTTTCTTTTAAGTAGGATTTGAGATAATCCAGAAACAGCACTATGGCTGTGTGCTCCCTTCCGTTTTAGGAAGACACATTGTCACTCAGCTGTTTTAGTTACAGACTGGTTGCATTGAGAACTGTTTTTTTACAGTGAGGAAGATGTTTTCAAGTCCAATACATTCAAAAGGCGCTAATAACTTAGTGCAATCAGTGCAAGATACTATCAGTAGAGAGGATCCTGCATATAAAGTTCACACACGAGAAACTTCTGAGCATTGATTAAGTTTAGATCTGAAGCCAAACTTCATCATTATGGTTCCTCTGTGTCCATCAGTCAGCTTTCTTATGCAGCTGTAGCAAATTACAGTTGCAAAAGCATTATCCATCAGTTATTCAAGAATGGCTAATGATTGCGCATCAGAGAAAAGCCCTTTAAGTCAAAAGAGATAAAAAACATATTCTGGCTGCTGTCGGAGTATACAGCTCTTTGACAGTAACCACATATCGCAGATATACCGTGCAGAAGGGAAAGAGAGATACTGGTTCACACCCACACAAGCCACAAACTTCTTAATGTTAAAAATTTTCACCTTCCCAGAGGCAATGAATTCTTGGCTCATCCAAAGTATCTGAGACAATTATCAGTCACAATCCATGTCCCTGAAGCTTTTTCTTTAGCAAGAAGCAGCTTGTGCAACCAGGCAGCGTTCTACTTCTCTAGCAAATATTAGTAATAAAAGTAATAGCTCTTCATATCCTACAAATTCTACACTGCATTTAGTTATTTGTAATTGCAAACTTTTCAAGTCAAGGATAGGTTTGTATTTTGAAGGTAGCCTTAGTGCATGGGGACCTAACCATAGGTTCAGCTGTAAAATAAATGAGTAACAAATGGCATTTATTGAGAGTAATCGAGCAGCGAAATAAGAACAGTACTCTTCAATCTGCGACCTTAAGGTCAAAAGAATATTTCTTCATCCTAAAGAGGACATCAGGGAGCTCACCATTTCCACTGAATGGATACAGGGATTGCAAAGATATAGACTTCATTGCCAATCATCCTAAAAAAGCCCCACCATGTAAATGGGGACCAACTGTCCAGTGGTACACTGACACAAAGACCACTGTGTCCCCTTCACCAGAAAGTACGTACAGGTAAGGAGAAAGTCTCTCTGAACATGTGTAAGAAGGAGAAAAGTGACAGCATGGGAGATGCTCCAGATGTCCCAGTCCAAGTTTCATCTGAGACCTGAGAGATCTCAGGATATGTTCTGTTTGCAGTAATGTTTTCTTGCAGTCTCAAGAAAGGGGGGAGGGAGAAAATAAAGGAAAAAGGAAATAAAACACAAAAGGCAAACAAGAAAAACAAGGGAAAAACCCCCAAGAAAACAAATTTTAAAAATGAAGGGAAGATTTTGTAAACTTAGAAAAGTTCTTATTTACATAAGACCTACATTCACTCTGATTTTAATGGAACTACTTCAGCTTACAGTTGTGTGATCAAGAGTAAGATAAGAACTGTAGTTCAGTCTAACTGTACTTCTGAACTTGCTTTCAGCCTGAAATACCCATACATCAGTGCAATGCACAGAAGCTTTAATGCAAAACCTGCCCTTATCTTTTTCAATACAGTACCATGTCTATTATATTCTACAACTTCATTAGCATGAATAAATTCAATCAATATTTCAGCAAAGAATGAAAGTCAATTGTGCTTCTTATTCATAACCTCTTAGGGAACACAGTACTGTACCAATGACAGCCTCACACAGCTTTAGTAGAAGGTGTCTAAAGTAATTATCTGTGGACAAACTAGACAATTTTATATACTTTTTAATGAGGAACTTCCTGAAATAGTGAGCCATTTAAAAGTCAAAGGATTATCATGGCACTTTTATGTGTACTGTGTTTCTCAGGCCAAACTCGGCAGCAGTGTGCCTGCATATACATCCACTAACATTAGTGGAATTACGTCTCCTTGCAACGGGGTTAAATCGGAGCTCACGTAACCATGAAAAGTTAAAACACTGCTAAAGTCAGGTTGTTCACAAGGGGAAGAACACAGCCCTTTAACTAAGACATAGATCTTCCATAGCTTATTTATCATTAACAGAAAGTGCTTTATAGCACTGCATAGAGGTTGCCATAAAACAACATTTTAAGGCACTCTCAACCATATTTCAGCCATAAATGTCCTATAGACATAGGAAGGAAAACTACCAAGGTTCAATATTATCATCTTTATTACAGATGACCTCACTATTGTGTTCTCTATAAAGAAAAAATATTAAACCATTAACACAGCCTGAATCCTAAATTAATACAGGTTTACTACTCATATCTAGATCTAAATGGCCTTAGTTGCAGTGTAATTATTTTTCTGTGAAAATTTTGTTGACAGCCTCATTAACAGTGATCAGACCAGAATAAATGTTACCTCTTCCACTAAAAATGCGACTTCACTGGCAGAGTGTGCCATATATTAGTACACATCCATCAGTGATTCAGTTTCCAGTGAAGTTTTATAATGAATGATATATTAAAAAACAAGGCACAAATTAATGAAGTCAGTCATTTCACTATGTTTTACAAAGCTTAAACAGCTGAAACAGCTATACTGTTTAATCCAGATATTTCTATTACCCTATACACTACTTCTCAAAAATAGTCCTATTTGCCAGTATGCTTCCAGAATACAAAGATATTACAAGCTGTATCACTGCAGCCCATAAAGATTCTTATAAAAATTCAAAGGAAACAGTAGAAAAAATAATACTAGTTATTGTTTCATTATTTTTATAAGATTAATATGTTTGATACCAAAATATATTTCTGCTTAAATGGCAGCTCTATACATCCTAAATCTAAAAAGCCCCAAGGCAATTTCTAATGCCTTGTGTCAGAGTATGGCAACAGCAACAGTTCTCATTTTTGAGCCTATTCTACCTCATTATTCTACTGGAACTTCACAGAATTTGCCTGACTTACTGAAATGTTCTGAGATAAAACCCACATGATTTATGAAGACGGGCATTTTTACTTAAACACAGCAGATTTAAATCATTAAAATGGCTTTCTTACGTTGGAAATAGTTCCATCCACAAAAGTCATATTTCAGTACAAAGCAGTGTTACTCTGAAAATGGTTTCCCGTCATACAGTGCTTTGAAAAGGACTTTCTCTTATTTGCTCTGGAAACCACATTTTGCCTTGTATAAATAATAATGATTGCAGCAGATTAGATAAAAATGCTGTATTTTTTAAAAACTATTTGAAAATCCCTCCTTGCTAATTTAATTATTTCTTCTAATTGTTTATTAATTTTTTTTGGTCCTCTGGGAGGTACACACAGAATTTCTTCTTCTAGTTTTAACTATAACGTAGAGGGCACATGACTACAGTCACTGTATGGTTGCACCAAAACAGACCTGTGAGCACCGTTCTGCAGTAGGAACGTGTCTCTATTGATCGTGGCAATAAGCTCCCAGGAATTTGCCTAAAATCCTGAATGCCTCTAGGTCTCACTACTGTAATAGGCCCCAGGTTATTCTTTCTTTTTCTTTTGGTTATTATTGTTTCTCAAATGGGTAACACAGAAATCAGTTACAGAAAGTTATATTCTTGGCGGTTTAGGCATGAAAGAGGGCCTAGAGAGATAGGCAAGCTACAGCGACAGTATATTCTTCTTATTCACCTTGATACAGCTTTTGTACATTGTGCTCATCATAGTTCAATAGTACCTGACAAAACTAATGCTAGTTTTCATCTAACACTAGCTTGTGATGTGAAATAATCTGTGTGTGTGAACATGCTTTTAAGCACTACAGTGCACCAAAGAATGAGCTGTTTTCAGCTAACGTTGAGCCACTAATGATTTTAATGAGAGTGCCTTCTGGATTCATATTTTTTTCATAAAATACATCACACTAAAACAAAATCAATGAGAAACATTAATTAGGGCCTTTTTAGACGCCTTCTGTGGTGTTGTTTTTCTTTTGAGAAGCACCAGATGAAGAATGCTGTGCTTTATTTAAGCTAAGTTGTTTGACATTTAGATGAGAGAAAAAAGAGAAAAATACTAACAAACACAGGAACAATTTTTGACAGCTCTTTGTCATGCAAGAGAGAAAAAAGGGGACCGACTGTGAGATACTACTTTGAAGCCCTGGAAATTTGTAATGAAAAATTTAAGATACAAGAGAGGAAGAAAGATGAGCTATTCATTTGGTTCTGCATATATTAACACTTGTAATTCAAACTAAAGGTTTGCTATGTGTTTTCATAATTTTGACTCTAATAAATATCTTGGAGAATTGCTTTGATATTCTAAGATCATGCGTGTAGCTTGCATCCATTAAGAAAAATGGGGAACAATCATCATCAGCCCTCTTGGCACTAATGAGAAGGTCATTGCTCTTTAATTATCACAGACATGAAACTGAAATATTTCAAAGGGTTTGTAGAATACAGTAGCTATGGGCAAGGCTGTGTATCTGTTTATAAGTCTGTCTGTCCCACAGCAAATCAAGCAGGACGTGCATCTTCAATACTGTAGCCTCTCTGCTTTTGTGTATATTTAATTTTCAAGTTTGTATCACTGTTTCTTGCACATTGGATTAATCTGGGAAATTTAGACCAGCTATTAGCAGGGGCCGAGTAGGAGGGAGGAGGGCAGGGAGAGGCGGAGAAAAAGGGATAGAGATGTGAGAATAGTAAAATGTTCCTCATCAGGAGGTATTGTGAAATAAGTACTAGTGTGTTGTGTGACCTTATTTCCCACAGTAGGGGTGTTAGGAAGAAATAGCAACGATGAGGTATTGCAGGAAAATATTAGCAAATTAAAAATTTGTGGTTGGCATTGGTTGTGATCTCACTCATATTTCCACCCTTGCAAAGGAAGTGACTACAGGGGGAACAGATACAGTTGAAGCAAAGCAGGGGGTGGAACAAAAGTGAGTTTTTCCCTTTTGGTTCTGAATTCTCCAAAACAATTTCCTCCTGCTCTGGTACAGAACTAAAATAAATCTCTGTGTTTCCACCTAATATGTTTACATCAGATAAATTATATTGACCCATTACAAAATCTGGAATTACTTCAAAATTAAATAGACTATTTTAACTTCAGTAAACAGTAAGCAGCCTCGTCTTTCATGCAAGTGAAAGACTGGAGTAGAAAGAGAAGTTTCCTCTCTCTGAGGAAGAGCGAGAGGAAAGAGGAAGAGACAGCTTTTGTATATGATTTCCATTTTGGTTTGTACAATTTAGAGTACTAATGCTGAACAGCAACCTTCACACTTTTTGCTCTATTTTTACCTTTGAGAGCAGTCACATTCCCAAAGGCAGGGTCAGAGTAGAGAGGGGAGTGGGGGATAAAGCATTCAAAATGCCAGCAATCAATGCCCAGTCTCCTCTGGATGCTTTGTTGTAAATGGAAAGTTATGGCAAATAGGCAAAAATCGCTTCTAAATCTAAAATTCACAGATATTTGTCATAATTCAGACTGTTTCTATTTGCCAGCTTTGAAAGATCGATACTGAAATTTCAACTCATATTGACTTACAGAACCCGGATTTCTAAATTTTCATTACTGAAATCTGATGTTAACATTTCAATAGTTTCACAATGGCAAATCTTTACGACAAATGAAAAATTTACCTTCCTCCAACCCTCATCTTGAAAGCCACCTTAGGTGGAATTGCATTAGGTGAGGAAGGAATAATTTTCCAGGTTATTTCCAACAGAAATTCCAACCAATTCTTTTCACAGAGTTTGATCTTTCTGTGGAAATGCAAATTCCCTTTCCTCCCCCTGACAGACGTCAGGCCAGAAAAACTTCTGGGGACTTTTAAATTCTAAAAGCAAAACCCACCACCCTATATTTTTCAGTCTTTTATAATACTTTACACACAGAAAGGTAGAGAGAAATGTCATCATAGAATCACCATAGAATTGTTTGGGTTGGAAGGGACCTTAAAGATCACCCAGGTCCACCCCCCTGCCACAAGCAGGGCCCCCTCCCACCAGCCCAGGTTGCCCCCAGCCCCATCCAGCCTGGCCTGGGACACTGCCAGGGACGGGGCATCCACAGCTGCTCTGGGCAGGCTGGGCCGGTGCCTCATCACTCTTCCAGTAAAGAATTTTTTCCAAGTGTCTAAAGGATCATGGGCAAAGTCAGTATAGAGTAGTAGCTGCACAGATCTTGTGTGTTCAACTGGTAATACAAATGCAAAGCATGAGGGACTGGTAGATACCCTGAAACCAGGTGAAGTGGCCTAATCCCCACAGAAGGCAAGTCTCCAATTAAGTGATTCTGACCATTAAAAAAAAAAAAAAAAGATTTCCCTATTAAAAACTAACGTAAACATTTTCATAGGAGTTTTCCCTTGAGATCTACATACATAACATTGTACAAAAAGATCAGACCGCCTTTTTCAGAGAAAGGCTCAAGTAATTATTTCCAGGGTGACTAAAATGCCTGACTTGATATGGTCAAAGCAGCAGCATAGCCTATATCTGAACTGAGATACACATCTGAACACCCAGCTCAAGAAACGTTTTTTGGCCTTTCTCCTTCCCACTTTCCTAAGAACCTGCTTTCCACATTAAAGAAATTTGTTGCGTGAACCAGATGGGGAACACAGTGTACCTCCCACAAGTACTGCAGATGTACTGCTCACACCTGGAGAGAGACAATTTTAATCTGTAAATCAAGCAGCACAAAAAGCACCAGGGAGCATCTTTCCTCTTTCAAAGTATTATCCTGCTGGAAATATTTAGCAGGTTCCCAAATACTTCTCATTTACAGTATTTTCTCTCCTAAAAACACAAAACCAAAGTATAACTTCTCAGTACTACATTCCTTTTATATATTTTCCCCTAGCTTTATACAGCTCAATATCCAGAAATATAAATTACTTTCTATTTATGTAGCTAATTTATCCAGATCATTCTTAATTATACTGCCCCCTGTTTTTACTACTCTTTGCTTTGTATCTTTGGCAACTTAAATTCTTTTCTGTTTGTTTTTTCCTCTTGATCATTAAGACATAAAGCAAGCGAAATTAGTCCTAAAAACCGATCCTTGTAGCACTTCTTTTTTGTCCACCTCCTCATACCCTGAACTGACAACTCACAATTACCTTTTTGCGTTTGGTATCAAAGTACTTTAAAAGAAAATAAATCATCACTTCATGTAGTAGATCCCTATACAATACTTAGAAAACTTGCATGTGATTAGAAAAGCCTTTTGTGCAGCATTCTATCAAAAAATGCTGAAAGGAAAGGAAAACAGAAGAACGTTCACAACGTTACAGGACGAAAGATGATAAAGTAACTTTTACCAGAGACAGTTGCATGAGATTTTGACAGCTGGTGGGGGTGGGGGATGGGGGGTGGGGAATTGCTATTATTTTAATCTCTTAACAATGGAAATGCCACACAATGGACAAATAACATAGCTTGCTACTCAAGTTTTCTATTGCCTCAAATCATCTCCTTCTGCCAGTTATTACCAACCCTTCTTTCTTCTTCAGCCCTGCACCACATACAACCCTGAAAGCTGCACCTACCATTGAAAAAGAATACTCCGCATTTGAAGCATCTGCTTTTCTTTGTGGACTCCCCATTTCACTGTGATTAACATCACAGATGACAAAAAAATTTCCACTTATGGAACAGAAAGTGGCTGCTCAGTTCATCCCCATTGCTCCCACAAGAACCAAGTATCTTGGTAGACATTCATGGAAGGCACAGCATGTTTCCAGAACTCGGCTAGTAGAAGAAGAAAACAATTGGATAAAACTCACAGGTATAGAGAAACTAAAACTTCCTGGAAGTACACAAAACCGCGTCGAAAAGGTACAGTTTGCAGCAGTTACGTGGGTCTACTTAAGTATATCTGAAAACCCAAACCATGAGATCTGATCTACCCTCTGGGAAAAGCTTTACATGTTGAAGGCAGAGGTTGTTCTGTAGTTACCCACTCTCAGGGTTAACTAGTGTCTGAAGTAGACAAACATACTAGTTGAAGAAATTAAGCTCTTTCTTAAGAAATCATGAAAAAAACCCCAAAACTTAAACATACTTATTTAGAAATAGAAACACTGTGAAAGCTCATGAAAATAAGGCTGCTTGAGTTGTAAGGCAATGGAAAACCTGAGCATGAGGCAATGAATTCCTAGATCAACAGGGGCCTAAAGGGGCCAAACCCCGCACCTATTAATTTCATGCCATTGGCTTCAGTAGGGCCATATCCAATAATGACAAGTGATACTCCTGGTGCGGTTGTTTTTATGTTGTGTTAATACAGTGTTAAGCCAGTTGTTTAAAACTGCTTTGCAGTAATTAAGTAATGGCAGTTACTGTTACATGTGTTTATTAGTAAAAAATAGTAAAGGGCTGTTGCTGTTCTGTTCTTTATACGTGGCCTAAGGGACTCTAGTTTTTGTACTCCCCAAAGTGCCCTCTCATTACTGAACTAAACTTGCCAATAAAATGCCACAAGGGATAAAGGAGTTTATTTTTTTTCAGTGGGGTGGGAGTTCAGCTGAACCTGAACATCACCAGAACGACAGCTGCTGATTTCTTGCAATGGGAGCAGCAAGCCGTGCAGGGAGGGCTTTCTGTGCTGCTCTCCGCTCGCTTTCACATTGCGGCATCACTGCGACACAAGAGGTGTGTAGGCGGATGCTACAGTTTTCTTCCTACTTTATTTCTCTTCAAGAATACTAAACACTGCTGAAGTCAGCAGTAACTTTTCAAATGCAATGTCAGAAATCTGTAACACAACAAGCATGGAGCTTTTTCTAAGGCAACACAAGTATTACAAAAACGATCACAAAACCAAAGTCCAAATCTACTTCTTCACTGTATTTGTTAGAAAAGACAAAAACAGGCCTGAGCTTCTATCCCCACATGTAGCCAGAGCCCAACTCAGTTAGCCTCACACAGGGCACCAATTGTTGCAGCACACACAAACAAACTAGTAGGTTGCAACAAGACTCTTACCCGTAGGTCAGAGTCTACTATCTGTGCTGTAGCTTCTTCCTCCAGAGGCCAGACCACACTGCTCCTCCTCCATCCAACCCCCTCTCCCACAATCCTCAGGGCTATTTAACCACTTAGCAGACAAGCTACAGCTCCACATCGTCCATGTCAATCAACCCACTGCCTTCAAGGCAAGGCCACAGCTGCATGTTATCAATACTAATCAACCCACTGCCTTCATTGCTCTACAACCACATACCTTACACACCCCTTAACAGGAGTGTGAGATCAGCAACACGTGAAATCTTTATGTTCATCATTCTGACATTTGTTTACTAGGCAGCAACAATATGGAGAAAGTGCCTGAAACCCCAGGCTGAATGAAATTATGGCTGTTCAAAGCATATCTTAAAAAGACTGCGTCATAAAAAAAACCCCACAACTTAAGCCCCACGAAGGATAACCGCACAGATTGCCATGAAACATTCAAGGATCTAAAGATCAAGTGGCTCCATTTTTCACTTAAGAAAGGAAGTTCACTCCTTTTATTTGCTGACTTCTTCCAATCACTAAGCAATAAAAAGTGAACTTTATTTCAAGTAGGCAGCCTACAACTATGATAATATGAGCAATATAATCATCCCATGTCAAAGGAATATTCCTTATATTTACATTTATATTCTACATCATCTTTTAGTTTTCATATGAATGTTTTCTTTGCACTCCAGTTTTGATATATCTTGCCATAAGGACAATTTTAGTAAGTTCTGAATAGAAGTCTGGCAAAGATGAGGTATGCCTAAAGGTAGCATTTTCAGCAAGCTGAGTAACATGCAATAGCTACAATATAGTAAGATGATTTCTCTGGTCAAGACTAGCTTTCAGCAAATCATTGCCTCATAATACCATGGCTCCAGTATTTTAAAGACAATTTTGTCATAAATTCTAGTTCAAATGCTGCCAGTGAGTAAATCCTATGCATGTCTGACTTAAAATTCAGAGGGTGATAGTCTTGAAGATTCTTGTTAAACTGTTTTCTTTCTCTTGGACTCCTTATTTGAAGCATATTTTTA
This sequence comes from Falco rusticolus, assembly GCF_015220075.1. Lineage (NCBI taxonomy): Eukaryota > Metazoa > Chordata > Aves > Falconiformes > Falconidae > Falco > Falco rusticolus. The sequence goes on from NC_051196.1 coordinate 6,747,374, forward strand.
ATTATGCATCATTGCCCACACATAAATTCATTTATGTATATTAATTTTTGCTCCACTTAGCAGAGTGGTCACTTAATTAAATGTCTTCAGTTGTTCTAATGAAAAGAAGAAAAAAAAAAAAAAAACCACAGCTTTAACGGAATGTTGTAACACTATACATTTAAACATACTATTTGTTGCCTTTATTTCAGTCCATTTGTAGCACTGATACTAGGACATTTGTGGAACCAATATTAAAAAGTAATATACTTTTCTAAAGCCCCTAGACTGTTTAGCAGATTTTTAAATTGAAATCAAAATTATACAGATTTTTCATTCTGATAATTTTACCAATTCACTAATTCTTTAATCTTTACAGGTCATTGAACAGCTTCACATTAATGAGATGTAGTTAAGAACAAATTTTACAGTTTTTCTTTTTTCTCTCTTTTTTTTTTGAAAAATGTTGCATATCATTTGCAAATTAGAAAGAACTTGTTCCATTTATGGTACATTTATTTAAAATAATCGAATGCATGAGAGCCAGCTGAACACTGTGTGCAATGATGCTTTAAAACAAATTACCATTTATTTATAAGGAAGAAATAGACTTTTAAAAAGCACACAGACTGAATTTCATTATTAATGGTGTTCTCCATGCAAAACCGATTTCTTTCAATAAGGTACAAAACCAAGAGAAAACTCAAAGAAAAACCAGGAAGAAAGCCTATCGCAGGGACACGCATATTTTGCATATTAGAAATTTGTAAAACATGAACAAAAGTCTTGAGATGCATGGATGAGGAATTTCAGTGGCAACTTCCCTGCAGCTGCTGGACAGTCTCAAACTATACAGTAGATACTGTATTTAAAAAGAAGTCAAATTACTCAACATCAGCATGTAAAAACACCACTTTTTTTCCAGTATGCACAGTGTATTCGAGAAACACTTCTAACATCAGATGCCTGAAAGAATCAATATTTCAAAATTATCGTAGACTGTAATTTCATGCTGTGGAAACAGTGAAAGGTAATTACTTTGGCTCAAGTATGTTAAATTACTATTATTCTATTATAAATTGAATAGACTGTTTATCTTTCTAAACAGCAAGTTAACCCCCTAGGGTTTCTTGGGCCAGGTTTGGTGCATAGACACATGTGCACACCACCCATGAAAGTCAGCTCCTGGCCCAGAGGTCCATTGTTATTCAGTCAAGAAAAATTAACTTGCTGAAGATTAAAGTTACATCTCTTAGCTGGATGTTTTGACTGCTGTTCAACAATTCTCTAGGCTCGTTTCTAAAAGCCTGCAAAATGTGCATTTGACTCCCTCTGGAACTCGAATGAAAAGCATTTTATACTGTTTATAAACAGTTATTTCATTGCAGAAGAGCAGCAGTCAGGAACAAAGATTTATTTATTTTTTTCTTTGGTTGAGAGAATAATTGAAAACTGTAATTCCATGAGTACATGTCTTATAACTTCAGCGTGCTCATTCCCTTGCCCTTTAGCTCCCTCTCTGATATTTTATCAGCTAGAATCTGACCTGTAGCATCACAGCTCAGTATAAAGGGGTACCACACGTTTCTTGGTTAATTTTAAGAGGTATAGATGGAAACCTAAGAAAATTTTCTTTCAAGTCAGCTTTTGGAAAGGCTCAAAAAATACCTTAGGTTCAAAGACATATGAACTGTTTGGCAATAATTACTACACACCTGACAATTCCAGAAAACTTTTTCATGTAGAGGAATGACGTACATAAAGCTTGGAACTACCGTTACTAATTAGATTGCTGTTAACAGTCAGCAATATCAGTGCTTGACTGCAAATTCATATCTGGCCAGTGATCTGACAACAATTCCAAATTACTTATTAGTGATTTTCACAACAGGAGGTGCTTTGTAAAAATCTAAACTAATTCCTTTTTCTCTCACTGAAATAGCTATTTGCACGACTCCTGAACTACCAAAATTTTTCTGTGTAGCTGCCAGCTATTGTAATTGATGAGATTCGAAGGGTTTTTGCTTCTAATAATCTTCCTTACCAAATTTCTTAGTAAAAAAAAAAAAAAAAGAAAATCAGAGATCCTGGGGCCTGTTTTCAGCTCTGCAGTCAGCTCCTCTGATGATTGTGCTTTCCACCTATTCTGATTTTTCACTCTTGCAGCCTTGGGGAGTGACATGGTCTCTGCCTAAGTTCTACTCACTCATTTTAATACTGCCTTCCCACAGCAAAGGGCCACTGAGATGTGGCAGCTTCTCCGAGCCTTCATTCCCTCACTTGTTCTTCACTACCTTACTACCAAATGGGGAGAGAACAACCTGCGCAGGGTTAGCCTGCCCGCTCTCACCACAGACCCTAACACGGCAGTTTACAGCTGCAACAGCAAGTTCTGACAGCAGATCTCAGGGTTCAGAGTAGCCTGTAGGGAAAAATATCTATCCTTCCCTTTACCACTCCTATTTGCTTCCATTTCTCTAAACACAGGAAGAAGGCAAAGAAACCACAGAGCTCTGGATGAAGAGACACGAGATAAAAAAGTAAAGACAGAATACAGAGAGAGGGGGGAAATGAAAAGAACATGTTCCTGGGAGAACGCTTTGGAAAGTTCAACTTGCTCTCTGCTGCTAGCAACCTGACGATGTAAGGAAGAGAAAGTGCATGATTGTCTAGTTTCCTCCTCTGTTAGCTCCAGCATAAGGAAAAGACACACTGCCCTGCAACATCTGAAAGATAATGGTCTGCCTTCAAGTACAACAGCTTCTGAAAGCCCCCATAATGGACTTCTTATTATGGCCTACACCACAATTAGGCCATTTCTAAGACACTTCTTCTCATTTCTTTTGGTCTACTCTCATCCAGTATAAGATTTGCACCCTTTTCTTCATGCAGTGGCTAATGGAAAGTGCTTAATGGAGCCACTATAAGTAAGTTTTTGTCTGAGAATCTGATTTCAGCAGAGCTGAAGTTCTAGAAGTTTCTGTCCAGCCAATGTGATTGAAACCAAAGTACCTCAAGTTGAATTTAAATCACTTGTGTAGCAGTACTTTTAAAAAATGGTTTGCCTTGTGATGATAAAGCCACGGAGTTACATTTTGCACAGACATAACTTAAATTATTTTACCTCTAGCACCCAAGTAATGTAAGTTTTTATATTTGTAGTTTTTGTCCTATGTGCTCGAAGCATAACACTCATGCAACATTAAAAAAATCTTTACACTCGAGCCTAATTCTAATACAGATGGACGGACAACGCCTATCTATGCCTTTCCCATTAAGGGAAAACCCGTAACATTCACTGTACATCCAAGCATGAAGTTTTATTTGGAAATTGAGAGAATTGAGTACAAAAATTAGGAAGGGGCTTAACCTTACCCATCAACAAGTTCTACAAACAATCAAGAATATACAGGAAAACTATTTCCCTCAGTTATCAGTCCCTGTTTCTTAAGATTATTTCCCCACTAAGGTTATTTGTGTTGAAACAACTAAGATCAGCTTTCTAAACTGCAAGTTCTCTGCACAGAGCTGCAGTACACGGTCCGCCTCAATAACTCATAAGAGTGGTTGACCTGAAGACTCCTTTCTCCTCTTCTGAAAGAATAATGTCCAGCTATTTGGCAATGCTAGCTTTGGCATTTTCACTTCATTCTGGAATAAATCTGGACTAATTACCCTAGCGCATTGTCACAGCCCTGATGCTTGTCAGCACATGGGCTGGGCACTGGAGCTGCACTTCCATTGCCTCAACCTCCACATGGCTTACAAACCTCCTTCCAGTGAGGAGCAAACCTGCAGAGTCCCTGGGGGAGAGTCCAGGCTCCCAGAGCTGCTGAGACGAATCTTTCTGTTCACCGTGGTCATCAAGGGAAACAGTGTGTTGTAACTAATAAAACAGCTGTGAAGCTATCTTTAAAAAAAAATAGGCAGAATAGCCCCATGGATATACTGAGATGCCAAGGCAATAGTAAAAATAATAATAGACTCATGTACGCTTTATTTTGACAAGAAAACACAAACTATTGTTTTCTCTTTGGTAACGGGTAATGTTTATGAAGAAATCATTGAGAAAGTAGTTGCTGTAGAAGAAAAAGAAAGCATTTGAATCCTGCTACTTATAGATCAAATAATAGAAGCAATTCCGAGGAAAATGTAAGATGTCACAGTCCTTTGATAGTTTTAGAAAAGGCAGTCACAACTCACTGATGGAAGACATTAGTTAATATTTTAGGGCTATAACCAATGACAATAACTTCTGGACAGATATAAACTGCTGGAGAAAGCCTTAAAGGAGGCACAAAACTTTCTCTGGTATTAATTTATTACCAGATGATAGTTTACCCAAAATAATACCAATCAGTAATTTGGATCATATTACTCCTGCAATTAGGACAGAACTCTATGTCAGTGTAAATACAGATCCATGCAAAGCAGTGTAACCAACCTTTGCCATCTTCATGTTCACTCTCTTGTCCTCCAGCCAGAAAATTGAATCTCTTTTTCTTTCAAAAATTCAAAGCTAGTCTTGCCATAGTCTATTGGAATTGGGCTGACAAATTCTCTAAGCCCCAGGGATTTGTCCTTGCAAAATTACATTCTTCAAGTCAACAGTCTTCTGCTGAAGGAGTCTTTGACTTAGAAGCAGAAGAATTGGGCAATATCCCCAATCTAATGCTCATACCAGTGTTGTAGCTTCACAAACTAGCTGCATTCCTTAGAATGATGGTAATCAGTATCGCTATTGGAAGCGTACATGCAGTAACCACAAAAAAATAGATTCTGGGAGAAGCAAAGGTAGTTGCAAGACAAAAGAGAAGCCCCTGTTCTACATTTCTCCTCAGCTTTCCAAGTAAAAGCTGCTTCACATCATAAAGACATGAAATCTGTCCTGAATGCAGTCTCTTGGGAATGGACTGAATGCAATATTCTAGATTAGGTAATCTATGCAATATTTCATTGTGTGCCCAGCTCCAGGTTGCACTCTTATTCCAGACAGCGCTCTGTACAGTCAGCTACTTTTTTGTCTGAAAAAGTCCATCTCCTGTGAGACTCACCTCAGATAAGCTGGGTGGTCTGAGGGAATGACCCAGCACAGGCATTCGTGTTGACACCTCACCTCAAGCCCAAGCTGGGCGTTTTTGCCTGCATCACTGATACTACTCTCCACTGCAAAAATGGCAAAGCCCAAGGAAATTCTCAGCAAGTAAGCCACAGAAAGGAAGCGTTTTTACAAAATACTCTTCCTCGGTCAGCACATCTTCACTTCCAGTATGGTTTCTCAATAGAAACAAACCCTGTTTTTCTTGGGCTACAGGAGGATTCCTGCGTCTCTTCAGGGCCCTGCAGCTCACCATAATGTGCCGATACAGGAGCACAGCCTGGCCCCATGCTGCCTGCCAGCCAGCCAAGCCACACAGCCCAGCAGCCCCTGCCCCCATGGGCTCTATCCCTTGAGACACCCATTGCTACCATGAACCACTCTTCCCAAAAGAACATGTCACAACCATGATCAAACAAAAGCATCCTAACAGTATCCACCACAGTCACAAAAAGGACCTCTATCCTCTTAGGCCAGCTTTAGAGAAAGTCAGCATATAAGCAGAAAAAGTTATAGCTACAGTTATCATTGTAATACTTAAAACCACCCCTTCAAGTTATAGAATAACCATGTCATTGCAATAGTACCAATGAAGTTTTCACATCTTTTCATGCATCTTCCAAGCTTTCTAAACCCACTCTGAATAACAGCATCTCACATGATGCCCACTCCCTATCTCATCACGCCTATCCTTAAGTGGTCTTCCTGTTTCTCTCAGAGGCATGTTCTCAGAGCTCTGCTGTACTCAAAAGCATTTGCAACAATAAATATTTCCCTTCAATCTGCAGTTTTCTTAACAAAGTGCTGCCCTTCTGAACAGAACCACATGGTTCTGCTTTTTTCCCCAGATACTTAGGTGGATGTCTCATTAGAATGGGTTTATAACAGATACTGAACTTGCTTCTGAAGTTCTGCCAAAAAATACTGCAGATTGCATGGAGATTCAACAGCTTGGGATGCTCCCACTCCCCCCTTGCTCACCCATTAATGAATTGATCAATGTTATTATGGTGACGTTATGCTCTGTCACAAATGTCTTCACAGCATTCAGTTTTGCACATCCATTAGGTGAGAGACAAGGGTCAGTTAGGAAACAGAGGTAGGCAGCTGTTGAGGCAAGAACAACTGGAAGCTAAGCCTGGGTACATCCATCCACTCAGTTTGCCTGTAAGAGCAAAACTGGAGCAACATGCAAAGCAGCCAGCTACAAGGTAAGCAGGTAGATGAGAAAAGAAGATTTTTAAAAGTTTCATATGTCAAAAACTGAAGGGAAATGGAAGAAGGAAAAGGAAAGGAAATCCAGAAAAGGAAGGAAAAGAAATGATTCAGCATGCTTTTTTCAGAAGAGGACTGGGGACTGGTCATCGGACAAGACTAATCAAGCCCAGAGAATTCAGGCATTGAACAGAATCCAAGCAAGAACTAGGATTCACTAGGACAGGCACCTAGGATGAGGATATTGTAGTGACCATAGCATCTATTAAGAAGTTAATTACACCACAGAAAAAATGGTGCCAGGAAAGGATTTTCCTGCAACAGGATAGCTGACAAAATAGTTCAAACTGCTCAAAACAAATAGTCTATAGCAAAATTTAATCCAGCAGGGGACTTTTATACTATGTGTCTTACATTTATATGTAAAATAATGCATTAATGTTTTCAGAAAAGATCTGCATTTTAAAACTTACAACTTACTGTAACCTTCACCATTTGTAGAGACTGGTATCAGCAGGCAGTCATACTATCATATGAAAATGGATATACAATAAAAAGGTTGGAAGAGACCTCTGAAGGTCATTTGGTCCAAACACCCTACTATACGCAGGGCCAGAGACAAGGTTAGAGACAACTTCAAAAGTTAAAGCGGGTTTCTGAGGGCCTTGTTCAGTTCTTGTTTTCGTTACCTTCACAGATGGAGATTTCACAGCTTCTCTGGGCTCTTGTACCTTGTATCTTGTTTGAGCACCTTCAGTGTGAAATTTCCCCAGTATCAAAACAGGATTTCATATGTTGTAACCTGTGCCCATTGCCCCTTCTCTTGCTCGACACATCTAAGGAAGAGTCTGACGCCATCTTTAAAACTTACTAAGCAGTTGAAGACAGAAGTATGATTCATCTTCTCTTCCTCAGAACAAACTCTCAAGATGCTCCAAATCACGTGCTTCAGCCTCCTCCATGATCTTGGTACACCTCTGCTGGACATGCATCTCTTTACTTATGTCTACTGTCAAGCCCCAGACTTGAGACAGCGCTTGAGACGCTGTCTCCCTTTCACCAAAGGGAGGGGGAACAATCGCCAGGCTGCTCTCTTGCTGATACAGCAGTAGGTTGCTGACCTTTCTTGACACAAGTACACACAACTGACTTGGGTTTGACTTGTTATCAGCCAAGACCCCAAGTGCTTTTCCACAGAAGTGCATCCTTGCCAGTCTGCTACCCCAGGTGCAGGACTTTGCATTTGGCTCTGTTGAACTCCATGAGATTAGTGCTGTCCCATTCCTCCAGCATGCCAAGGTTGCTCTGGATTGCCAGGCTTGCTCTCCAGCATAACGTCATCTGCAGAGTCCTGAGGGTACACACTCCATCCCATGTCCAACTTGGTAATAAAGACACTGAAGCACATTGGCCCTAGTATTGAGTCTTGAGAAATGCAGCTAGTAACCAGCCTCCAGTTCAGCCTGTTGGTGCAGCCAGTTTCCCCCTGACCTTAGAGCTCACCCAGTCGGTCCATATTTCAATAAAACATAATAAACAGTTAAAACATGAGAGTACGCGTATAATTAGGAACTGTTTCAAAGAGGTAGGCAGAAACAGATTCGCCATCCTGAAGAGAAGGGACCAAGCTACCCCTGCTGAGAAGGAGAAGCAGAGTCGAGAGGCCAGAAGACTGGGAGGTCCCAGGGGAGAGCCTTTCCTCATGCCAGATTTGCCACCTGCCAGCAATAACTGCAGGGCACATCACATTCTTAACTTCTTCAGCCACACCAGCCAGCCTGAACCTTCTGGGGCCATGCACCAGCAATGGAGTGGCAGTGGGGCCATTTTGCTACCCACACAACTGCTTTTTGTAGGGTGACTGTAGTCAGCCTAGGTACTATTCTTGGTTCAACTTCCTGGCCGAGCAGTCTGTAGCCATAAGGTGCAAATTGTAAGCATGTCAACAAGGTGCTTAAAATTCACCAACATAAGTAAACATTAAAATTGTGATGTGCATAAACTTTTGTGTTTTTCTTTAAGCATGTATAAATATATAAAAATTCTTATTTACATTATTTTCCAGGTAAAATAACGGCAATGTCTTTTTGTGACTTAAAAGAATCATACCACTTTAGCAAATGCCTAAATAACCCAAGTACTTGCATGTATTGATCCTTCCTTTATTCCCCACAGATATTAGTTATTGCAGTGTTTTGGGCCAACTGAAAATATGTTTCCAGTCATTTGCCATTGAAAGCTTATACTCTACTTTCTAAGACCTGCACTACTGCTTTTTTTCCTGTAAGGAAAAGCATTAGAGATCTTCCACGTCCCCATTGTGAAATCTGTGTGCTTCTGCTTCACTTCTCAATCCAACTTAACATGTACATCTGTCCTGTTTTAGCAGTTGGTTGCTTTACCAAACACAAAAAATAAGAGTAATAAATGATTCTTGGTTTTAAACTAAGTCTAAGACATGAATAAAAATCCTTTTCTTCAAAGCTCAAAAGAGACCCTTTCATAACCACTTTTGACAGACCACAGAGGATGGGTTCTAGACATATTTTAAACAAGAGGTTGTAGATGCCAACTTTATTTCTCAAGTGGCTAAACCAGATGTATTAACTCAAATGGAACAAGAAAGAAAGATGCCTTCCCTGTCCCAACAAACCTATCATCATGAGAGCTGTGAGTATTACGTGTTCAATGTTCTGTGTGAAAGAATGAACAGTGAAAGCTTTCAAAATGAAGTCAGCTGTAAATGCATACTGTTTTTTGAACCTAAGATGCAAGCTCCCATGAAAGTTGGCCTTTTAAAAAGTTAGAGAACAACATTTGAAAAATGAAGGCATAGCATATATAAAATTTCTATATTTTTAGAGCAAATTCAAAGATGAATACATCATAATCTTGTTAAAAAGAGATTTTTCATTATACTTCTAGTTGTACTAATCTGATGTTTAAGGATGATGTGTAGATCCTTCCTGCTTTATATTTCAGAAAACAAGCATTGATTGGTCCCAATTCTAACACTGTTATCTTGAATTCCAGTATTTTTGGTATTTCTTTCAGAATGACATGTTTTGAAAGCAGCATTAATTTCAGAAGTAATAAAAAGACAAAATTGCTAGCTTCATGGTTGGAGAGAAAGGCTGGAAAACATTAACTCAATACACAGATAAATTTCCAGAACATATTCCAGTTGAAATAAATTATCTTTCTCACAGTAGTTATTCCAAAGCAAAGTGGCTTTTGTGCCATGATAAAGAAAACCACACAGAGGGATAGTCTTTAACAAATCACATACCATTTCACATTTTTTGCAAAACATCTACAGTTCCTTATTCTCATGTAGATTAGACTTAGGCCTTTCAGGCTACACCTGGAAATTATGGAGAAACCTTTCCAGACCCTCATTTCATATTTTTTTTTCCCCCTAGTCGAGACTTCTTAGTGGGTGGAGGGCGATTACGGCCACATCTAGGTACAAAGAATTTTGGCCATTTCCTAGACTGGCCATCAGCTTGCACATCAAAGATGGCTGTTGTCCCTTAACCTATTTCAGTTCTACATGAGCCCTGGTAAGTCAAGCTGGTGATGGCACAGATCCCAGCAGGGATACTGGGGTGGGTTAGGGCACATGGTCCTCCTTGCTGCTGCCCTCATCCTTCCCACCTTAGAAGCAGCAAACCCAGTGCTGCAGTGCCCTTGCGCTCTTTCCAAGGCCCTCTCTTTCTCAAAGCAGAACTCACCATGGCCCCTGACCTGCACAGTGCTTGAATTCAATTTTTGTTTCACGCTCTGAAGAAGCCACGAGCTGAAGCTGAGCACAGTCACATAGGCAAGTGCTTGCAGCTGACTATTCTGGGAAGTACGTTATTGGGAGCTCTGCAAGGGGGAACCTTTACAACAGGGCTCTAGGACTAGTTCTGCCCTAGTGTGTGTAATGTGTGAATTACTGCACTTTCCTCACTGAGGATAAATAATGCAGTTCTTTCTGAAGCAAAACATACCCCAGGTCAAGTTTTCCCTCCTCAGTTATACTGGCAGGCTGGAGTACATGGAAATATGCCAAAATGGACTGTAATAAAGTCAATGGCATTTTATCAGATACCGTAGCTAGGGGCAGAATATGATCCAATATGTACATTCTGAATAGAATTCTTTTAGAAAGCACTTCAGAGAAATAAAACAAAACCAGTTTATTTTCCTTGATAATATTCAGTCCATGCAGTGCAACTCACAAGAGGCCAATAAATGATTGTTACTGGAAACTTTGAAAAATCATTGCAAAAGAAAACATTTATACAAGTTTATGAAGGCTTCTGAAGTATGGTTGATATGTTCAGGTCCAAAAGGACTGTAAAGTATTAGGATATTACATAGAGTAATGCTGATGGTTCTTACTCTGTTTACATTGAATGCAGTTTAGTTTGCTTTTTGCATATGGGAAAGGTTAATTCTATACTGAACAATGTTTTGATTCCACTCTAGTGAATTTCTTACAGAAACACAAAAGATTACTTGGATTAATAACAAGAGTAATAAAAATAGTTCCCACTTTATAATACAAAGATAAACATATGTATTTGTAACGGAAAAATGTGTTTTGTGGAAAGGATATAAAATTCAGATCTTGGCAAACAGTTTTGGAGAAAGTAAAAGTAGCCTTGAATGCTCACCCAAAACTGTTTTTAGCCCCTATATTTGTTTACAGCAGAAGTATTTTTCTTAGGTCATTTTTGGTTTAAGCTTGCTACTGAAGATAATTAGATATGCTTAATAATTATAGTAGGGTTACAGCAAGATTTTAATTAAAATGTGATGCATCTCAGGGCAGCTTTTCATCAATGTTTGAGCCAAGTTTGCTAAGTTCATGAACCTTTCAGTAAAGCTGGGTTGAGTCTAGAATGAACTCTGATTTATGGCATTGTATTTAAAATAGAGGTATCTTCTTATCTTCAGAAATGTTTTAAAATCAAATAATAGCATCAATATTATAAATCAGTGGGATATACTCCTATGGAATAGTTTTTTTGTGCTTTGTCTATGCTGCCTTGAAAAGAATACAGAGAAAGAAGTGGGCAGCTGACAGGATTCAAAACCAGGCAACAGTCATGATTGCAGTCACAGAAATACAACCACAGAAGCAAAGCTTGAAACACTTGGAGGTTTTTATTGGAGAGGAAACACAGGGGGAAGAGGGAGGGAACATGCTAGAGCTACTGCATTGAATGCATGGTATGACAGAATTCAGATGTTCTAATGTCCCCTACCACTATGTGAGACTAAGGGAATTTTCAGTAGGATTGCAAAACCACTCTTTTTAAAGTGATAAAGAAATTGCTCTGTTGTTTGGAGGTTTTTAACTACAAATTATAAATAACTGTAGAATTCATTGTTATAATCAAAAAGCTTAGTTATGTAGGGAAAATGAGTGATTACATCCAAAAATTCAAGATTATAAACCATGATGCTTAGCACAAAAGCCAACTGGTTAAAGAGGTTAACCTGATTCCAGACAAAACAAAACTCCCCTTTTGGGCATGTTGCCCTTCGTACCAAATACTATTACTACTACTAATGTTATTAAATTTACCTATTATTAATTCAGCATTTGTATTTCCTCCTATTAATGCTATTAAATTTCCACTCTTTTTTTCTCATTTAGGAGTTATGTTAGTCTTTATTGCCAAAGGATTGCTCTGAGATCAATCATCTACAAAGACTGTGTGTGTTCTTCAGTGCACAGGCTTCTAATAGAGGCCTGCAGAATAGAAGGCACTTCATTCATGATTATTAGACATACCTCCTTAAAAATAAAGATACTATATCCAAATAATTCACATAATTCTAGTGATCTTTATCACTGCATACCACCGGAGTAGTCTGGATACCATCTAGGAGCTTCACTAAAATATTTGCATAAATCATCATCATGGAGCCCCTCTAGGCATTTGTTGGGCCTCAAGTAACTAAAATGCAACAAAATCTCTTTGACTCAAAGTCAAGAGACAGCAACTGCCACCAATAGATGTCTTTAACTCTGAATCAGCTGCAACATCTTCCTCCAGAAGCCTGGACAAATGGACAAAGTAGGGGACATGGAAAGAAACTAGGAGTGGCATTGAGAACATGAAAGACAAATAAGGATATGTTTGCTGGAGATATTAGAAGAAGGGTGTAAAATACATACAAGAATGCCAGAATAGTATGGATTAATCACAGGAATCCAGAGGAGGTCAGTTTCTGTGCTCACAGAAAGGTTTATTCCATCTTCCTCTGATGTATCAGAGACTGACCACAGCCACAAAGAAGTACTAGGTAAAGGTGGACACCTCTTAGACAACACAGAATACTTATTTTCCTAAACACATATCTCAGGGTATGAGAATCAGTATATTAAAAGCCTCCACTATTCAGGGAGTCCTATGACATCATCAAACTGTTTCTCTTCTCTGCAGGTTCTAGATGTTAATCATGTGCCGTAGCCACTTTTCCTGTCTGCTTCATTCACTTTGGGCATAACACATTGCCTGTTGGGTATGGAGAACGGGGGCACATAGAACAATAGCAACAAGAAATATTAAGGATTTGAATCTCACCTTGCACACACGTCCTTCCATTGCCAAGAACAAACTTGGAGCAGACATCCTGCATGGTGCTTGTTCCATGCTACATAGCTTCACGTTTGTGGCAATCTTTTGCACAACCTTATACTGCAGTTGTTTCAGTAAAAGGCATTGCCTGCAGGAATGCAAAGCCCGCAAAACATTTTTCTTTCCTCCAAACACAAAGTTTGTTTCCTCCAAAACCAGTTTGAGCTGCTAAAAGATTGGGGAAGTATTTTTGAGACCTGTTTTTCTGAGTGTCCCGTAAACCATTGAAGAGTAAAAGAAGGATGGATGAACTGGCAGATACAATCAGTGCACACATTGACATGTTGTAGGATCACCCCTCCACAGCAAAAGGGAAAGTTAGCTCACAGCTTACTACCACGATGTTTCTGGGGTAAGCAGGAGGACTCAGAAGCCCTACCTACATGCTAAACTTCAAACTGCCAGTCCAGCCTATGGCATTTTCCAAATATTAAAAAAACAGTCCACAGCTGTAGAAGCAGATATATTAAGGGAGCTGACCGGGGTCACTGACTGCAGGTACTGGGCTTTGACTTGAAAGTCTCTTCCTCTCCACCTGGCCTACAGTAGTCTGTACTACCAGAGGGAGAAGCCTCTCCTGGACAGCAGTTTCTGGTCAGCTCAGAGCAACCACAGTTGCCAGGTGGCAGATGATACTCAGCTGGACCACCAGGAACTTGCAGAAGCATAGCCGTGGCTGAGGTTCAAACACAACCAATAACTAAGCTCCACATCTGTGATGTGCATGAACCCTGTAACCTTTTTTTTTTGTTTGTTTGTTTGTGGGTTTGGGTTTGTTGTTGTTTTTTTTTTTTTTCGGGGGGGGGGGGGGCAGGGAGAAAACAACAATAAAAGTCACAGCTACTTCTGTCGCCAGCTTCAGCTGAGAAAGCTATTGTCACAAAAAAAAAAAAAAAAGCTAGAAAGTTACTTTCCTTCCAAAAATTAAGTTTAGATGAACCTTGAAATTTCTAGTTGAGAATGCAAAGTCTACCTCCAGGTAAGAGTATATATGCTATGTATGTCACTTAGGAAATATATACAACTAAGAAGCATTAGTTAAGAGAGGCCCATTAGTCATTTGTGCATTTACAACACACTTCCTGACACTTGAACATTGCTTCTCTGGCTTGAAGAAGTATATACAGAATACCATTGTGAATTTTCTATCGAACACTAGCTGGTATCAAGAAAATGCAAATACTACATAGTGCTATAAGATCCAAATACACGAAAGTACTGTTGTAGCTGAATTGTTTGAAAAGACATATGGCATCCCAAGTGTAACAGATAGTTGAATCTCAAGGGGGAAACATTGTTCATTCATCTGGACCAAGTGACATTCTTTATGCAAGAATAATTCCTGATTAAAGGGTGAGTTTTAATGGAAACTAATTAGGCAACCTCTTTAGCCTGGGCATAATGATCAAATGAGCTGTCACACAGTACCTGATACAATGATCTCACTTGGTACAAGATTTTATTCCTTAGCAATTACACTCCCACGTTGCACTGCATGTGTTTATTGCCTGGAGCACACATGTCAAATTAAAGAGCAGCTTATGCACCTGATATTTAATTATTGCCTAGCACTACAGACAACGGGGAAATGTCAAAGCGAGCAGTCCTGCACTGGAGTAACTAAAACGGATATCTTCTTCGTCAAAGAAAAAAATAGAGATAAAATATGTATGGACGATTCAGTTGTCTTACAATTCAGTTACAAAAAATGGCCTCCCAAACCTTAAATAATTTACCATCATGCTCAACGCAGAGAATTCTGCCAAAGCAGAAGAGTACGTGAAACAGGTTCACTAGCTCATATGCTTATTTGTATTAGATGCATCTTTGCAAGATTAAAGTGTTTACAAGAAAATGGTAGGATTTGAGCTGGTTTACACCAACTTCAAATACCAAAGGAATCATTTATTTATTCAGGTATGGACTAATTCACAGGTGTTAAAAGAAACATTCATTTCTACAACTCTGTTATCCTGCAGTTAACTTAAAATCATCCTTAGCTTACTGGAAATTTTCCTAAATTCCTTCATAGTCAAATCACCTCCTTAATCCTAGCTGTAATAAGGTTGAAATGAAAAGCCAGCAATACTAAAAGAGATGTAAGCAAAGCGTTTCCAGCAAATTGAGACATGCTAATCAAAAAAGAAAGTTTTATGGCTGCAACAGAGGTGCTGACAGTAAGGTGAGGAAAATCCATACCGCCCCAAGTTTTGAGTACAATTTTTAATAAAGAAGAAACGTGCACAATACAAAAGAGTTTCTCTTAGTCATTGATCTGTAATGGAACACCCAAATAGAGATCCGATGGTATCCTGTGGCTAAGAAAGTTATGTGTGTATCTTGGACCATTCTACTCCAAATAAAGGAATCTAATTACCCGTAATCTTAATTGCACAGTCTAATACTAAAAAGGCTTAATAAGAGTGCTTTTGTATTTACAAAACTGCACAGCTTGTGAAAGAACCCTCAAAACATTTGGCAGGAATCCCAGCCGAGGTATGACTGACTGGAACCTCTAATGACTACAACATGTAAACAAGTGTTTTGTTTCGACTGATAATCATTAACTTCCAGTGTCAGACTTATCCCACAAGGTTTTGTTCACTCCTTCACCAGCCTGCTTTACAAAGGCATCTGGTGCTAAGGGAAAGGGGGGTGGGGGGGTGGGGGTGGCGCGGAAAGGGCAGAGTGCTATACAGTGTTGTCACTCTTAAACTAAAGTGGCAGTAGGCAAATGAAAGGGTCATGAGGTAAACGCTTCTAACAAGGAGCAAGCTGCTGTGATAATTCCCACTATTCTTTGATGGTCCCTCTTACTGTGTTACTTAGTGACATAATGTGCTAGACCTCCTGGTTATTTTATTTTATTTTTTAATGAAGAAAGGTAATTTGAAATGGAGCCTCTCTGATTTATTGTTTCATGCCTTGGTAGCTTTCAAAATTAAACATGTGCAAAAAAAAAAAAAAAAAAAAGGAAATTTGGTTTCCCTAACTACTGCATTACTGGAACAATCTGTGTCTAAGTGCTGCATTAAAATAAAAGACAGAGGAGCAGTTGAATATACTCCTACAGGGACAAATCTGTTACCCTAACAGAAGGGAAGCATGTCAGAAATTACACAAACTGCACTGGTTAGCTCAGCAACAGTCATGTTAAAAGTAAATTTCAAATGGCCGGATCCTCAGCTAGAGTAATTCTGCTAAAATGCAGGCACCATGGAGAAGCCTACCCAGATTTCTCATAAGCTACTTTGTTATTAAAGTGGTTATTGTTCAAATAATTTTATGTAGAAGCATTGGAGAAGTTGTAAAAAAATTATGTCTATTATGTAAAGTGTTTGGTAAAACCCTGCAGTCTATAAACAAAAAACTGAATAGTCCATATTTGCATTTTCAACCTTTACTTAGCTTGAGAAATGCAACTACTTCAGCAATTTTTAATCATGTAATTGCAGATAGCCAGTCTTTTGAGTGCTTAGCAAAACAGCTTATAGATTGCAGATCCAGTACTTCTGTGGCTACCTGTAAGTAAAAGGTCATTTGTAAACTCCTTTTAACTATCGATACCACGAAGACGAGTTTCAAAGGTTACATTTACTTCATGTCCTGCTAGGATCTTGCCTGTGTAACAAGTATTTCCTGATCAGTTTTAGCAGAACACTCAAAAGCGTACTGTGCATAGCTCTCATGATTGCATGAAGGAATTTATGCATGCAACTCTCCAACAGCTTTGATATACAACCCCGCACAATCAGGTAGGAGCTGTGAATCCGCCTGGTTAAATTTATTTAAAAAACACTTGGCAAAGCAAGTTTGCAATTGTTTAATTTTCATTATAACTGCTGCCTCACAAGATAATGAGCCCTCATAACAGTGTTTTATATAAAAGCACATTATGCCTTTACACAGCACACACAAATGGCCGGTGATTATTAACAATGTTAAAATGTCAGTAGAACCAAGCCAGCATAACGGCATACATTTAGATGCCATAAAAGCTGCAAATGACTGTTACATTGTTTTAAAGGAAGCATCTTAAAAAGGCACTTACAAATAGAGGAAAAGAAATATTTGTTACGAAGAATAGAAATTTATGATGAAATGTCAATCAAATTCGACTTTGTGAAAAGCATTAGCCACAAGAATCAGCTAAGCTCATCACTGCTGCTATTAGTACTCTCAGTTTTAGGATTAGAAACTAAATGCTCCATAAATAATTTTTGCTTTTGCCTTTGACTTGATTTTTTTTTTCCCTTGCCATTCCAGGATTTCAGTGTTTTGGAATGCTTTAAGAAAACAGTCTCAAAGTAAAACTTCGGAGAGTCCAAATGTGCACATTTGCCACTGATTTATGGTCTGAGAAAAGGTCCAACATTTAAATGAAAGTCTAGCAAAGAGTAAAAG
The DNA here is from genome assembly GCF_015220075.1 of Falco rusticolus. NCBI lineage: Eukaryota > Metazoa > Chordata > Aves > Falconiformes > Falconidae > Falco > Falco rusticolus. Next base: position 6,764,711 of record NC_051196.1, read on the forward strand.
GTCTAGACAGGGTAATCACTATCTAAATTATTACAAATCTTTTAGAGGCTTTTAGCTTCAAAATGCCACTCGGCATCATCCTAGATACAAGTGGGTCTTATTCCCATTCAGTGAGGGGAAAATTAATATGGTAAGAAGTTTGAATCACAAAGGATTCACGTTGTTAGGCTGCTGTTGGTTATTTACACCAATCCTCCAACATTATTCTTGTGAATTTGAAATTATTCAACTCATTTATTAGGCTATGTTTAGGTCAATTTTATTTTTAAATTAGAAAGAAAGGATTGCAGGGTGCAGTTTTTTGGGTTGGTTTATTTTTTTTGTTTTTCTGTTTTGTTTTTTAAAGTTACCACTATCTGGCAAAGAAAACAGCATCATCTAAAATTTGTCAGAAGAATTACTGTTTGGCTCCATGCAACTCCCAAGCTCTACAAACACATATAAGTTAAACAAATTATTGTTAATTTTAACTTGTTCATTTGCCAGGCCACATGCCACATTTAATTTCATACATTAACAAAAGGTGTTCAAGAGCAAATTAGTTGTGAATGTTCATTTTTCTCCTCAAAAAGAATTTTTTTAAACATAAACCCTCAATCCCTTTATTAAAAGTGAATATAAACAGAAATGAGAAATCGAGCATTTTAGACTGTCCTAATCCATGTAATCAATTGTAAATGTATTTTTTTATTCCTAGCTATCATAATTTTATCTTATACAGACAGTAGCCTATTCAAATGTGATATTCAATAAACATTTGTATCTCCCTCTCATTAACCACACCCCATTTTTTTTTTCCTCCCGGTTATTATAAATCAAATGCTTCAGAAACTGAGTCAGATAGCTCAAAGAATAAATTGGTGCATCTGTATAATTAACATAATACAGATTTTGAACACGGTAGATGTGACTTTAAAATATTAATATTCCATTGCTCTCATCGTGCATTCAATTGTGAGCTGAGTTAAAGCAGTAAATTAGTCTTCCTTAAACACACATTAAGTAGATAGTTTCTCTAAAGTTGGAAATCTATCATTTGCCTCCAGTCAGCTTTAACACTTAGCAGGTTTGTAATAAATACACAGGCAAGCAACAAAAGCCTGAACATTAGCAGAGACATTAAGAGGGCAATTAATTAAGCCACATTAGTACAACGTGATCAAAAACAAGGCATCAGTATCCTTAGGGCAAAAACACATTTCAGGTCAAACTTTACACATACGCACACATATACATGTACACGTATACATACACACACACGGGCACACATACAGAAGCATGTATCAGACAGACCCGTTACGTTAAGTATAAAACAAAAAAGCATCAAAGTAACTATTTGCACTGGCTGCTCCGTTTATTTGCACTGTAAATTATTTGAGATCAGATTTTAAAGCTCGTTTGATTTTTGATATGTACAAACCCAAACCATTGTCTCATACGGTATATACTGATGGCCTGGCGCCACCCAATGGCAGCCAGCAGAAGTGCAGATGGCAGTTCTTCCAGATGCATGCAGAAAAATTATCAACACTGAAACATATTAAAGAAAATAAGCAGTGGGTGTTTTCTCAAAAATGATAAACAGCTATTTCTTCAGAAAGTAGATGGCTTCTCTTAATCATGTTTTAAATTGGTTCAACAAGTTTCGTTCTTGCAAAAAGGTCAGTGCCATCCAAAATCCATAGCAAAGCAAATTAGTTGGTTACTGAATGCTACATTTGTTGTTTTAAAAACACCATTCAATGATCACATTTCTTATGACATCAAAGCTCACAACCAGATAAAAATTATTGTTAAGCCCTCTGTGACAGGAAAGCTCACCTACACTGCATAACTACAGAGGAAAGGGTAAAAGTTAATTCCAGCAACTAGAAAAAGAGAAATAGGTGGATTCCAAGCAGAGAAGGAAAGTCTTTAGTGATTTCTTAGCCACTGCAAATGTTATTCAAGCTTTACTTGGTCCATGATACACACTATAAATAAGTAAGAATATAAAGTACATGCACACGCATACACTCCTCAATCAAATGTAGGAGACTAAAAAATTCCAGTGGCTCCTCTGTTCCTTGAACAGGATAACAAAAATTACAGGTTTTAGGATCAGGAAAGCTGGCTATTCCCACTGAAGAGGCAAAGTCACAACTTCATCCCCAGACTATCTTATTCAGTCAGAACCTTTGTGCAACTCCAAATTAGATTTCCAGCCTATAGAATTACAACAAAATGTACAGGCAATATAAGGATCCCAAAACACTTGTTCAAAAATCCTTGGAAACAACACAGTTTCTTTTTCTCAGAGAAGCTGCTAAAAAGTCACTTGGTATTGCAATGTATTTTCATCACTCTTGTGCTCTAAGCTGTCTTAGGCTCTGGTGCATACTTTGCTCTTCACTGACTTCCTTACAAAGACTGAGCTCTATCAAGTGTGATGATAATTTCCTGCTACTCTCAGAAAACAATAAAAGAGAGCAACCGTATTTAGGCTTGTCCTTTTTGTTTGTTTGAACATACACATAAACTTGAAAAAGGATGAACTGGTGAGGTATTCTTTAATTGACAGACTGCTTACTATAGGCTTTACATGGAACTGAATGTACTGAAAACCTCAAAACTTAACACCTTCTGGGTCTCAAGTGGTACAAACATTTAGCACCTGCAGAATGCCACAGAAATGCCACAGTGGGGTTTTTTTTCACAGGAAAAAATTAAGTCTCAAATGCCATCAGGGGCTAAAAATGCTGTGGCAGCTTTATTCCATTTCAGATAAGCTGCACCTTCCTAATGTAAAATGAATACAGTAATACATAAAGTTTACTTGCTCCTGAGTTATCTAGTTCCATTTAAAGCTGGTATGCCTTGCCTGTATACTTTCATTATTTCCATGTACTTCTGTGAAGAACAATCTAAGGACCTTACAGCTTGGAACATAGGATATTCCTATTCCTGAGGACAGAAAGATGAAATAAGGACCAATGTTGTAGATATTCCTGTGATAATTATAAGTTGTTTTAATTAAGACACAACCTGTGATTCTTAGGTTTCAGGCTCAACAGTGCCAGTCTAATGGAGGCAAAACAGCCTATGTATAGAGAGATCATTCTGGATGCTTGAGTGCTAGGAAAGGAAATATTTACACAATTTTTTTTTTCTGCAGTTCCACACTGACAACTAAATCACAGATTCTGGACCACAGCTCTGTGTAAGGAGAAGGATTCTGCAGCAGATTTCACAACCAGAAAACACCTGCAGTATAGAAACCTGCAGTTTCTATAAAAACTTCCAGAGGAAAAATGCCAACAAATAAAGGCACACACAATGCTCCAGAGGTAAGCACATATTACCACATGCACTTTATAGATAGGATGGAAGTACACAGGGACTTAATAATTTTCCCTGGATCAGATGACAAATCCGAAGCATCTTGTGTCTTACTCACTGTAACAGCCTTCCTCCCTTTTCTTTATTCTCTAGGCAATAACCATGCTAATAACAGAGGTTCACAGAATTCACTAAGAGAATGGAAAAGGCACAGAATGTGTTCTTATGATGGTGGATTTTAACTCAGAAGGCATTATTTGTCGGAAATTCCACGGCTTCAAAAGGAAAACTAATAGCAACAGCAAAGCTTGCAGACTAAATATAATAGTAAAATTTATATGTTATTTTCACAAGGATAAGCTGTTTTCTAAGGACAAGACAAAATAATCAATCCTATAGAAGCAGCTTGAGTAGTCTAAATATGTCCCAGTTAAAATTTTTAATGAAGCTGCAGAGTGAATGCAAATCTGCAAGTCCCAGAGCTGGTGTAGCACCATGTAATTTCTAAGTAACAGTGCCTGAGAAGTCCCCTAGCAGCACACTGCAATCCCCGCTTAAAGAACGGAGTACCCTTGTAGCACATTAGTGGTCTACACAGCAGCATTCAATCAGTTTCTTTAATCCGAGGAGTGCCTTTTTAGTTTGCGAGGATTCTAACTCTACTGGGGGGATTTGAACTGGAGGCCCTTGATTCCAAAAACAGCAACATTACTAACGCAAGCGAAGGCAAATCTCCAGTACCTTTTAGCTGAAGCCTGTAAAAACAGTGAGTGCCTCTCCCTTGCAGGGATACTAGTTATAAAGGGTAAACCATTCAGCTAGGTTTAACAGAAATGAATGGGGTAGAAAAAAAAAAAAAAACCCACACAGGAAAAAGGGATGCTAAATTATAGGGGAACGGTAGCACGTATGTTGTATTCATTCCAGGTCAGAGTTCACAAGGCATTAAATTCTGGCAGAGCCTTAGTGCTTTCAGCTACCATCGGGCCAAATCCTCCCATCTTTAATGTTTCCTTACGAAACAGCAAAACTGCCAGTGACCTCTCAGATTATTTTTTTCCACACTTAGAAGAAGATCTGGTGGTACTAAAATGAGAGGGAGACGCAACAGAACTCTTCTGGCTTACAGACAGAGGTTTCTCAGCATATATTCTCCCCCTTAAAGAAGCAGGAAGATCAGATACATAAGAGAACAAGCAAAGATGAGGACAAATACTTCTCATGAAAACTAAAGGCAAAAGATGACTTGTTCTGCTCGGTAGCAGGACAGCTTCCCCCATGGCTGGAAGCCTTGGAGCGTCGGTACACTCCTTCCCCTGGAAACAGCTGCCCCCCAGCCCTGCTGCTGCTGCCCAGTTCCAGGTGAGATCAGCAGCTCTGAACTCCAGCACCCAGGCTGACGGGAAAGCCGAAAGGCTTTCCTGGCGTTTTTGGCTCACAACCTCTAACTGTTTGGGATGATGCCAAAGTACAGCTCTTTCTGTGCTTGTTGGCTCAGCAGCCCTAACAGACCAAACTAAAGCACAGGCCTCTAAAGGACAATTACTCATTTATGCACAATGAACATACAACCTTTTAACAACCAGGACAGATACAGCACTTCAGGGTCAGACTCTGCTTTTGGATAAACACGAAGTGAATAACACAGAGTGCATGTCATTTAGACATTTTTTAGCAAGTCAACAAAAAGCATATGCTTACACAGAAAAGGAAACCTTACCCCATTGGCATAACACAGCAAATACTGCTCAGTTGTATTCTATTTCAGTATCACATTTGTTACATCAAGAAGGTGAAATCTTCACTACCATCTACAGCTCTCCAAGAGACACAGTGATTCCAAGAACTGGGTTCAGACACTGACAGTAGGATGGCTCTTCAAAACCCCTCTGGAAAAGTTGCAGGGTGAATAGGGAGCACTTGGATCCGAAATTTATGTAGTAATATAAAATACTAACTCCAGCCAGGGTGTGCAGCCTTTGCCAAAGCTTGATTGGCGTTAGGTGATTTTGGCAACGTTGCTTACAAAGATTTCAATGGAAACCCAGGCGACTGAAAATTAAGTGTAAAAAAGTTATATGGACTAGCATCTACCTTTAAGCCCTTGTGCAGCAGAAGAGGTCAACCAGGTAGCTGTTATTCCAAAGTCAAGGAGGTGTATTTAAAAGCAGTTTTAAAGCTTTATAAAAAGGAAACACTGATATAGAAGATACCATGAAACTTCACCTGGCTAACAGCTTCTTCTAAAAAGCGACACCAAAGAAGTGAAAAAAAGGCAGTGAGCATGGGAAACCAAGAAAAAAAAATTAGCATAGGAGGTTCTGTCATTTCAGTTAATTTCTGTGTTGGCTATTCATTAAGTCTTTTGTCTACATCTACTGGTAAAAAGCTTTAATCTCTACACTTCAATTTCAAATCTCTACGAATGACAATTTAAGGCATTTTATTTACCCCATATTTTTAAAAGTGTGGTAATTAAAATAATCTGTTTTACACTTATTAAAAATAAATTATTGCATATTTTAATGTTTTTCTCCCTGCAACTTTTTCTTAATTAGTTATTTAAACTGCGTTGAAAATCCCAAGCCAATACATTTCAATATTCATTTTTCTATTTCAATTTTTCAAACAAGAAGAAAAGTTCCCCTCTTTAAGCTGAAAATTCAATTAAAAAAGCAGATTAAATACTCATTGGTGTTATTTTACATCGTTCACAGAGAGCTTCTTTTTTATTCAATATTTATTAATGACGACAATCTTGCATGTACCCATTATCTTACATCTATTAGCATCTTTCATCTGAAAGGATCTTGAAGAGCTCTAACAAATGGACACTTTTGTAACTAAGATGAGGGACTGATTCACCACTCAAAACCAAACCTCTCTGGAACAGAAATCCTTCAACTGTTTAAAAGTCCATAGTAATGCTATGAAAAGCAGCAAAAAAGCGCCTTAGCAACCATTAGCAGAATTCAGTGCAATGTAGCCCCATTCCCTCTTGGAACTGGATTCTAAGGTAAGATTCATAAAGTAAATAGATTGTCAAGGTGTAATTACTTCTGTTGAACTCCAAGATATCAGGGCTTATATCCCTAAATAAAGGATTAGTAAACTGTATATTCCCAAATTAGAAGTGGCTACACAAAATTTACGTAATTTAGCAGCACATACTTTCAATTATGTTGTTGTTTTACTCTCTGAAGAGCGCTGTCAAAAAGCCTACTAGTGGCCTATTTCAGTATTAGCCAAGAATTACCAAAAATATTACCAAAGACTGACTGCCATACTGGACAAGATCCTCAGCAGATGTAAGCAGGTGTAAGCCATGTGTATCATGGCCACACAGCAATGTCAGAGCAGAGATTCAGTCCAGCGAAGTGCTACGAACCAAGTTTACAAGATGCAATGTGAAGACACAACTCAATCGGTACTGGTGCTTGTCAGATGATAAATATAACTGGACAAACTCCATATGGGCTGAAAATCTCAAATTAATCATTGCAAAACATACATAAAGTTCTTTGGGATTTTTCAGTTGGGTAGGTTTTCTAAGGCTCTCCTCCACTTTAAATATAGATAAGCGCCATAGAAATGTTTTACTAGCATACACATACAATTGTATTGGTTTAAATTTACTTGTAATTACAGAGTTTGTTTAAAAAGTTCCAGCTGAAGATAGAAGTGTACTGTCAGCTCAGCTCCAACTGAAGTAACCATTACACAGTGTGGAATGTTAAGAAGAATGAACTCAGTAAGCTTAGGCAGAAAGTGACTGAGTTTAAGGGGCCCCTCCACACCTTAAAAAAAAATAATTTTTTTGTTCTTTGATATTCCACATGGCATAGTATAAACTAACTTTTCTCAGTTAGGCATGTGCTATACTGGGTTTGGCTGGAACAGAGTTAATTTTCTTATGCCTATAAGCATGAATGTTCTGTGTGGCATGCTTTTTCTATAACACTCAAAAAATACATATTTTCTGGTTTTCTACCACACATGCCATTATGACAGCCACTGTTCCTTGTGTCATCTTTTGTTCCCATGATACTGGTCATGACTGAAATATTTCTAGTTTGGCCAGTCTGTTTCCAGGCTTTCAGGTAGACATCCAGTCCAAGTCTGGCATTGTTTTCCCCCTTTATCTATTCCACTATTTTAGCCAGTGCAGACTGGTATATTATTCACATTGAAAGTAACAAGGTGAAACATGAGAGCACGGCCTTGGCACAGGGTGTTTTCTGATCCCCAGCATAGTTTTTATTGTTTGCATTGTTTAATGGTTCCCTAATAAATACTGTCTTGCTTCTTCATGCTATTCATATAATATAGTGTGTAGTGTATGCTACTCTCTCTTTGGCTGGTTTAATCTCTTCAGTGTCTCACTGGTACACTATCGTTCCATGTAGAACTCAGTTTAATTGGTGGAAATGACATTGCAGCAATTTACAAATTCTAAGTTCTTCAGTTTCAACATCTCCTTCCCAATTTTGATACATAGTTGCCAAGAAACTTTAAATTTTTATGCAGAGACCATCTTTAAAGAGCTGAAATAGGCTGCTGTCAGATTCAAAATTTTACAAGTTCTTCAGCATAAATATTAAGACCAGATTCCTAGGGAATTGAATTCCTCTGTGTAGTTCTCTCCCTCATAAGCTCCCTTTATTCATTTCATATAAAGTATCGGAAAGAGGAAGCGGTTTTCCAAAGTCCACTTACGAAAGTACAAACAGAGATAAAATCCAGCACATGCATGTACCTGTAGCAATGCAAACTCCATGTCAAACTGATGTTCTACATCTCTGTCACTCCTGGGCTGGAGTTGCAGAGTCTTGGGAATCAATACAAGGCAAAGCGCAGTGAATGACCACTTCTGACAGGTGCCATAGAAGGCAGCAACAGAGAAACTAGATCTATACAGCTATGAATACTGTGTTAGGAGTGAAAAGGACTCTTGTCTAACCTCCCAGAAACTAACTGCTATCACCCACCATATATCCTGATTAACTAATCACAGCAGTCCTCTTTGATCATGCTTTGAGCACACATGATGGGTATTATTCCTGATTGCCTCCAGGGCTAAGGGTAAAAGGACATAGCAAAAGAACCCTGGTTCATTTTTGTCCAACTTGGAATGCAGTATTTCCAGATAATTTCCCAGAAATACACATTGCACTAAATTGAAGCAAAACAAAAAAGATAAAGATATTTAAGTTTATGATATTGCCCAGTAACCTCTGTTTTCCCAATCTTCAGCCTTATTGCCTTTCAAAAATGCATTAGATTCTTCTGCATTCCTACAGGCTTTCTCTGTAGCTCAAGTGAGATGGTCAGGCCATATGTACATGGCAAAACACGATACCCACAACAAATATTCCTATGCCCAACAGCATGCCCAAAGCAGTGGGGTTTTTATGTTACATGATCAACATGTTACTCCTACTTCTAACTCCAACATAACCCCCAATAATTTTGCAAGTGTGCATCTCAAACATGGTACTCTGTAAAAAAAACGGTAGCTAAAAGAGCTACCTCATTTGCACAACGAGGATTAGAACTTGACACAACATTTCAGCCTAAATGCAGGTTGATACAGCTGAAGAGCTGAATTTTAAAGTTTTAATATCTGCACTGTGACCAACTGTCCACTCTATTAATTCTGTAAATTGACAACAGTGAACAAGAGCAGAGATCTGCAGATCTCAATGCCAAATCAAAGCCAAATTTATTGGCTGTCATCATAATGTCTTTATTCGTGTACACATATGCACATAGATACTCTGTACACTGCATGCAAATTCTCATTCTATAGGAATTACACTGTTACAGAGCAGAGCCAGGAAAGCTCTACTAAGGCTACATCCCTGTGGAAATACTGCATGAAAAGGCTTTTTATTTTTAAAGATAAATTACTTTTTTTGTATAATTGAGTCACACTTTTCATGTAGCACTCAGCCTAGGGATGTCTGCAGGAGAAAAGAACAATATCTTACTAAACCCCTTTTAGGATCATTAAATTTAGATCACAAAACTCTCGCAGGCATGCAATTCCAAACATGTCACAGAAACAAAAGGAACAACAAAAAATGACAAGCTTCCCTTACATTATTTTCCTTCTTTACAATGATGTTTAAGGTAGTAAAGTGTTAATGAATTCAGTACAATGTATCATGCATTGTGTTAGAACTTTTATATTGTTGAAAAATTGTCATATTTGGCTAGGCAGCTGCACAGAGAAAAAAGCTTTGACAATATCTAATTGAGTCTATTTTTACTGTCTTTTAGATAACATTGTTAGAATTATGTACTGTACATATTTCTTATTTTTAGTTTCATACTCCCTCCCCCCTCTTCACAGTCCTTCACTGCAACAGTATATTACTATTACTGATATAAATCCAGGTCATTTTCACAAAAGAAGAGTAAGTCCTATTCTGTAATACTGAAATGGGGCTACAAGCTGTTATGTAAATCACTATTAATAACAGAGTATTCAGGACATGTGCCTCTTAAAAGCTGGTCCTTCTTTAGAATGCTGACTGGGACACAAAAGCTTCAAGCTCTGTTTCCTACTTTATGATATGCTTCCTGAGCATTTCTGAGCTAAACATTTCATCTCTCTCTTGCTCCTTTCTGTAAAATGGGAATAGCAGAATATTTCCTTTTTTTCTGCCTTTTTAAACCATGAATGCTTCAACGTAAAGACTGCTTTTTCTATATATATATATCATGTCCAGTGTGACTCTCCAACTCATACACACGTGTGCAAAATTTCAGGTGTTGGTATGGGATATTTGTAGGTATCTCACCACAACAACTTTACATCTCATCCTTACCCAGTCAGCCTTTTCACCCGTGATTTTTCGTGAGTCTCCCAAGCCTTCGTAGTCTCGTAGGATAATCAGGTAACTAGGCTAGTCACACAGAAAGAACTGTTTTCTCTGAGGCTAGAGGAAGCATGTCTTATGCCTCACCCTTTGCAATCATCTGGTTCCTCACTCAAACTGGCAAGGTGAGTTGGATGACTAACCAGGACTGTCAGGAGCACAAATTTCAGACTTTGCTTCCATGCAGAAGAACAACACACCAAACTAGATAAAGCAAGCCAGGCAGGTCAAATAGCCTCATCGCCACACAGAAACACAGTTATTTAAAATTACTACTACTCTGGCTGAATCTCTCTCTTTGAAAATATCCCACAATTGAAAAAAAAAAAAAAACAAACCACGCAACAATACCACCACCACCAGTCCAAACGTTGTTGTTTAAATACAGTTTTGCACTCACAGACTCAAGGCACAGACTTTTGGGAACAGGATACTCAGTGAAAATTTCAACCAGGCATGACCCAAGAGAGCATTCTGCTATATATATGCTGGGGAGACTATCAATAGCTAGGCTCCACAATGCTTTGGAGGAAGACATTTATTGAGATGCAGCAGAATTATTTCAGGGACAAGGTGCAGGAATAGAGAGTAAGTAAAGAGGAGTTTCAAGATTGGAAATCAAACCACTTCAAAAAGATTACTAAGACTGCTCAGCTTGCTTACTTTGAGTTTCTGTGACTTCTCTAGTTAGCTCCTATTAGCACTACTAAGATTTTTAGGCAGAAAGGAGAGGAAAAATGTCTCCTCTTGAACTTTGATAAATGTATATTCATGTGGGTAAATAGGAACACTGAGCATGAAGTCAAAACTCGAGAAACAAAGTACTGCATTTAACAGGAAAAAAAAATTAGATTTACTCTTACTTTTTTTCTTCCCAACAATAGAAACATCAAGATTAGAATTAAAAGCAAGATATCATTTTGCAGAAGACTGAAAAAAGTAAAATACAAATTCCCTATACCTCCTTCTTGTCCTTTACCCTCCAATTTTATTGTTTTCTGCGTGACACCCCACATTCAAACCTAGTACTGAAACATTGTTCTGAGCGACTCAAGCTTGTGTAAGCTTTTAGGTACCCATGGGGACACCGATTATTAGAGGAACAGGAGTGAAAAAAAGGAATGAAAATAGAACTTGGAAAGCATGGCAGTCTGGGGAAGAATAGCTGGGACCTAATGAGGAGCTCTACCTGTGAAACCCAATAGCCAGAACAGAATTAGCCATTCAGGGTGACTTACTCAAAATAGTTCTTACAGCAGTTTTAACAGCAGAAGTGCTCCAAACCATTATAAAGTGCAGCTGTAGATACAAGTAACAAATGCATGAGTTAGTAGACCTGCTCCTCTGTTACAGATGCCCAGAGGCTATGGTCAGACATCCAGGATATGAAAATGGATACACCATGTAATCAAGACCATAATGCCCACGGCATTCACTTCCATCTAGCCTGCAGGCTTCTGAAAGTACAGGGAAAAGTCTAGTCGATTATGGGAATGGGCATTATATATGTATTGCCAAAGAGAGAAAAAATCTCTAATATGATAACACCAGTTTTCATTTTTCATGAGTTTCCTGATTTACAGTGCATAACATACTGGTCTGAACAGATGGATTTAGGAATCGATTGGCGTGTGCGCAAACTCTCTTCTGTTATTAAAAAAAAAGTCAGCATAATTTTCATGTGTGGATCTACACAAAGACTAAAAATGGAATGTCACCAACTTTGTAGGCTGAACTGTAATAACATTAACACAGATTCTGCCCATGTCTTTGCCTGTTCTCAGTAGAGGTGAGGACAGGGTCTCACATGAAAAGTTTTTTTAAAAAAACAAATTAAATCTGCTTGACTGCTACCATTTACTGTCTAGTGTTATTATGTGACTGCATATAAAATAATAACTACTAATGACAAAAAAAACCAGAAATACTTTATAAAAGAGATTTCCACTTTCTGAGTGCAAGATGAGCTGTAGCCTCATAATGATTACCGTGACATTTATTATTAATAGTATATTTTTTAGAAATAAAAGGATGTGTCGAGTTTTTTTGTGCAACATACAGTCTGACCCTTAACTGTCTACTGTGAAGATTATGGTTTAATACGTGAAAATAAGCACCATGTTACGATCACTTTATGTTCACGCCCAAGCTGTACACAGGATGACTATATGCCCAAGCCTCCTGCAGAAACACAGAACATGAGTGCTACCTGAACTATCAGCTCCTGGCCTTGTAGCTGCACTGCACACTTCATGTAAGCGTTTCAGAAGCAGTTAAACCTGCATCTTAGAAATGGTGATTTTGGTTCATAGGACTCATGCAAGGCATTTCTAGTCTCTCACTGCTCTGATAGGTTTGCTCCTGATTTTCAGTTTGAACCTATTCATGGCCAGCTAAACAATTTTCTCCCAAGTGTTCAGTGTTCCTGCATCTTCACTTCCTTTATACAGTCTGCTTCCTTGCTTGTTCAATTTTTCCCCCTTTCTCTTCTTTCCTTCCTGTCCCCCATGCTGTCCTTAAGAGTTTCTTGGGTAAATTACTGTTTGCAAGGACGTACTTGACAGCAAATTATTCATTTCTATTTTGCACAATTATGCAAGTAATTTATTTAAGCATCCTGTTGAATGTGTGTACATATAACACACACAATTGTTACTAGTAACTGAATTATCAAACAGCTCAACACAACAAAAGCAAAAACAGAGACTTCATTTTTGTGTTGGTAAAAACACTCACACTCACTAAGGCAGAAAAATATTTTTTGGCTCTTAGTTCTGTTTACAGCAAAGTCAGTTTTCAGAGTGGTTCTGCAGGACATTTCCTACCACAGTGGATTTGCAGAAGGAAGATTATTTTCTTTGAAATATCTGCTTCTGGCAATTTTCAAAGAAATTACACTGGACTAAACACACCATTCATTTGCCCCAGCATGTGTCATGCAAGCAGTTCTTACACCTGAGTTGCAATACCGGACCAACACTCAGATTTGTGAACAAATTCCTGCTTTAAGTGTCAGTCCCACACCATCCTTCACTTTGAGAACTAACCTTAATAAAATTAGCAGAATGTACTGATTGTACATTCTTCTCTCTCAAGTAAAGGTAAACACTAAAAAATCATTGCAAGAAAACAAGTACATCCATAAAGAGTCAAAGTTTCAAAGAAGCATGTGTAACAGGACGTAACCACATCTCTATTGTGTTCCCTGTTTATAACCCAGGAAACTAACTGGTAGGAACAGTACATCAGAGATGTAATACATGGTAAATTCAATTTTAAAACATCAGAAACAAAGTTGAACTTCATAAGCCAATGTACAATCTGTCGTGGAAACGTGGAAAAATTAAGCCTCGTGCATGGTTTGAGGCTTTATCAAATTTACACCCTTAATATTTAAAATTATGCAATTGCTGCAAGGCCTCCCTCTATCTCTTTTGGAAAGTCTAATACAAAACTTACATTAAAGGAGACTGTAATCTTGTCTGTGGAGCCAAATAATTTCCTCATACCCCATTTAAGAAAGCTCTTATTTTACAGGTCAGCTTTGCTTGCAATAGATGCTTATTTTGTAAAGGGCTGTAACTCATGCCAGCTAGACTAGTGGATAAAGTGCACTAGAAAAAAGAGATTAGCCTGGTGACTTGGGGGAAAGGACTTCATCTGGCAGCTCCACCTGATTAATAAAACATGTATTTTACGTTTTGAGACTGACTTCATTTTTCTTTCCCTTTGCATTTCACAGCCCATTATAGCCAAATGTTTTTTTCTTTTTTTTTTTTTTTTTTTTGTCCTTACCCTGTTCACCTTCTTCACATGCCATGCATTACTGCTCTGCTAACTCTCTCTACACTCTGCTGTCCACCTTCCTCCTTGCCACATGCTGTCTCACTGGGGATTCACCTCATCTTCTGCACTTCTCTATCTTCCACTTTAGAGCAACTCCCACATAACTGAGTCCTTTTAGGAGCTTCTCATTGCTACCATGTCCTGAAGGGTTTCTAGCCTGATAGGCACCTTTTATAACACGCATGGATCACACACAGCAAGGAGTACCCCTCTGGATCGGCTCCCCTCTACACCAGGGCTCTGGATATTACAGCATTGGGGTGTCCTATACATTATGAAGGCAAACAGCAAGCCCTTTGCTCCTGCAGGCCAGGTCCTTCTGTACCAGGAAGGAGGGGTATGTCACTACTGCTTTGATTCACCACAGATTTCCCAGACAGGAACTCATAAATACACTCCAGCTGTGTTCCTTAACCAGGGGTCTCACAGTCCACAAAGGGGGTTCTCAAACCACCCTGCTCAGCAGGAGTTTAGGAGTCTGTGTATTAAAAACCAGGACTTTTCCACATAGGATAGCCCAAGAAAGAGAAGAGGGGAAGGAGAAACTGACACCTAACCATGGATACCTAAACTCTGCTCCCACTGAAGTCAGAACACCCTTCAGGCTCAGGTCATCTGATTTGAAGCCCCCTAAGATCATTGACCAAATGCAGATTATGACTGTTTTACCATTCAACAATTCCTCTTCTCATGTCCCCTCTTCTCACCAAGAGATACTCTCTGTACTAGAGCTTACAATAAATAAAACCCATCTATGCTCTCTCAGTGTGCCTGCATCCAGAAGGGGTGGCTTTTGTCCTTTTGTGCAGCTCAAAAACAAAGCAGAGGATCTTCCCCATTTCTCGATTTCAGAACCCTAAAGTTTTGAAATAATGTCTTTGCCTTTCAAGCTGAAAGGGTTGGAAGCCATTGCATAGAAAGAGTATAAAAAAAAAAGTGAGAGAAGGAAAATCGGCAACAAAGAAAATGTTTTTGAAAGCATTCACTCAGCGTTTCAGAATTGATCTGCAGAGTGTGTTCCACTTGTGTTTGCTTTCCACAGCCATTAGAGCAAGAAAGCTCTATTCGCACTCATGCTCTGCCAAAGGGGTGGGAGACTGCAGAGAGAGGCCTTGTCAACAGTGCACACCCCAGCTTGTGTTGCAGCCTGGCAGAGTTAGGCTGCTATTCCACAGAATTAAGCCAAGGCCTGGTCAGAGGCCAGGCTAGAGACCTATCCTGGTTGAAGGGGAAAAAGCATCAAAAAGATCAGAGACAGTCCAAGTGCCCACACTCCAGACTGTTCCCTCATATATCAGAAAAGGCATTTTATTGCAACACTGGTCAGAAAGTGCAGACAGCTATGCCCCTGCTTACTTTCTTTCTGACCTCAGAGAATTAGTGACTCATAGGAATCATTGATACTGCACCCTGGGGAATGATGATCTTTCCCTAAGCTTGCCTCTCCCCTACCCACCATTCAATTAGGCAGTATTCAGCACCCAGAAATTACAGGCTGGCTCCAAAGGAAAGAGTCTCTGAAGCTATACAAGCTGCCATTTAGCCTGATCTGATATTGAGGAAATTCTATTGATCAGAAACATACTTCCTCAGGTAAGAAAAAAAAACCACAAAAAAAACAAAGAGAGGAAGGCAGCTGAATCTTTCCCAACATCATCTATTGGCGCATACTTGGTAATTCAAATAAAAAAAAAGACAATGCAAAAACCCACATCTGCCTGAAGGCAAGTAAGGGGATAACCATCTTTTTGACCTTTAATCGATGCCAACTTGAATTGCTCCATCATGTCTACAGCAATGCATTGAACCACTTGCAGAACAGAAGTTATTTATCTCAATGATCTCCTGTAAACTTCACATTTTCTGTGTAATCTGAAAAGACTGCCAAAATACTATTTATTTACTTCCCAACATACAGGCTCGTTCAATAGACCTTCCACAAGTAAAAGAAAAACCAAGCAAGCAACCCTTTCTCTGTCACAGAGCAGGCAAGTTCCTCACTGCTGGAATGCAAGACCCCAAACTTCTTTGGCATATCTCCTGTACATTGACAGAAAACAGTACAGGAAGCAATAGCTGTTTGACCTCTCCTTCTACTGACAATAAGCACAACAAACATATGGGATGTATCTGTGTAGTGAGAAAAGCAGACAAATTCTTAATTTATTTAATGTTATCAGAGGCTAGCAGTATTCTGTGACTTAGAAGGTCCCCTACAAACTCAGGCTTTCATGAAGAGATTATCACCATGGAAAGAAATATATTTAGAGATTTACTGCCCTGAGACTTATGAAAAGTATCAGGTTACAACCATCTTCTGGAAGTTAGAATTAAAACAAAAGGAACTTATGGGTTTAGAAGAGACTCAAAAGTTCAAGTTCTCAGAATAAATTTCACTAAGATTTTTAGAAGAGAGACAGACTTTTAAAAAAACACGAACATGTTTCTCTAACAAGTAGTCCAAGACTCCATGGCAGGAATATTTGACAGCATACTCTTTCCCATCTTTGCTCTGCCAAGATGTTTATGCCATGCCAACGGCACACCAGAGACCTTCACCCTAACAGCTGCCATTCTTTCCCAGTAATCAATACTGATCTGTATCGGCCAATATGGGGAATTCTTTCCTGATCTCAAACAGGTATCATGACGATTGTCTACATCATATAGTGTGTCATTCTATGCATTCTGCTGCATAAATTCCTCACCTAGAATAACTTGAAGTCTCTTGTATCTGAATATGCTGCATGGATTTTAGTCATGCTGTTCACCCTACTACTTGGCTATTTTCTTTAGGGCTGCTTCCTTTGTCGGCCTAAAAAACTTTAATATGACAGTGAGAATTTAAAAAAAGTTTTAAAGAGATCAAATTCTACTTTTACATCTACTCACAAAGCTGTTCATTTTTAATGAAAAACAAATCATTATTAAAATGCCTTGCAATAATCACAGAACCCATACCTTTCGTGGAGCTTCAGGAAAGCTTCTGGTTTTCAGCAGGGCCAGACTTAGGCCTAGCTGGTGTTAACAGCTCTAGGAAAACAAAACAAATGTTTTAAACAAATTTATCTGAGTTTAAGCTTTCTTCCTGACAAGTTGTGACTGTGCAGAAATTCTTTTTAATGCTTTCGTGCTACTGCCATAATTAAATATCACAGAAATTCACTCAGAACTACAGCAACACACGTGTAATTTTCACCATGTCAAAAATACAGTTAATATCATACTTCCTACTCATCTCCTGGCCACAGCATGACCGAAAAAGAAGGGGTGGGGTGGGAGTGGGGGGAGAAGAAAAAAAAAGATGTGGGAACTGTCTCCTTGGGAAAAGGCTGGAATTTCAAGTCTTGGCACTATTTATGCATGCTATGATTTCTTATGCACACTCTCTATAGCATGAAAAAGCCTACATCAAATATGACCATCTTCTGAAGATTCTGTGTGGGTTTCGAAAAATCACTTTGCGCATTCCAGTGCTAGTAGGTACCCACACTGAGTTATGAATAACTGCTAACGTGTCTCAAAGCCAGCAAGCCTCTGGCACTACTTCAGGATATGCCTGGCAAAAGAGAGTTTTCCTACAACTATCCTATTATACTCAGGTAGCATTTTGGAAAGGACATTCTACCTACTGAGCAATCTTTTTTTAAGAAGGGGTCACCCAAAACACTCTTCTTCACGTATATAGATATGCAAATGGGGTTTTAAGCCTGGTTTCCTCAGAAAACAAGGCTGATGCAATCACATTTGTTTATGTTTTCCCCCAAAGCTTCCCATACCAGCACACTTGCAAGTAGAACTAGCATCAAAGATAATATGTTGAGTGAAAACAGGCTGTCAATAGAGGGAAAAGCTGCAAGCAGGGCTTGTGCACTTACTGGTCTCCAGAAAAGTTTATACTGGGGAAACCAAAATAATTTGCTGCTTTTGAAAAGCCAGGATGATAACACAACCCTAGGGCAAATACAGGAGATCCGTCCAAGCCACAGGAAAATGTCAGATTTTACTATCAACCATTATACACAGCTGCATTGAAAACCAGTCTGCAATGGTTCCTGTGCTCCTGGAATTAGTTGCTTTTACTTTTCATTTTGCTGTTAGTGTCTGTGCAGTTCAGCAACATTAGAGCTCAGAAATCAGATGTATTCTGTTCTGGTTGCACTTGTGCATGTCTGTACACTTTCAAAGCTACTTAATTAATTGCTTTTTTGTTCCCATTTGGAAAGAGAATCTGTATCAGATTCGCCAAAAACAAGCTGGGCAGACAGGTCCCATACATCAACCTCATTCATTACACAGGCCTCTTGGAAAGAACATACATCTTCTAGTTCCTTTATGCATACACATTTTCTGAAGATTTATTTCTATAGAATTTATTTCAGTGACACTAAGAGTATGACCTGTTCCAAGTTCTCTTTCTCAATCAAAGTGGTAAAATCAGTATGATTTGACCCACAAAAGCAAGTTCCAACCCCATTTTTTTGGGCCACAGAGAAGAAAGAATCTAGGGCTTTAGTTCACTCTTAAATCTAGTTTAGAGCTCTGAAAGTACATCTATATTTGCACTGTGTTCTCATTTGGCAGATAAGCAATAAAATCACTCAGTTTTCTTGATGCTTTCAGCTGATGGTAGGCATATTTTACATGGCTTTCTTTATCTGAGTTTTACTTTTTTAAAAAAGTTTTATATATATATATATCTCCAAGAATGAATGAGAGCATTAGCGTCCACACATTCTGTACTTTATGCTATTTACTACTGGATAGCCCTGGAATATTTGCAGCTGGCTGTACTGTGTTTTGTACAATGTGGCTCTTTATCATGTTTTTTTATCAAAGAACTGTGGTTAAGCACAGAACGAGGCAGTGCTGCATTGAAGCTGTAATGTGGCTCAGGTTACCATATTGCAGTTTTGATGATTTGGTATTAAAGCGCTCAACACAAAATAAAAATCAACATCCAAGCAATGCAAGTGATAAAAAGCTCTAAATAGAGTCTGAATAAACTATAACATGGAGATTTTGCCTTACTTTCTATATTAAAATGAGTAGCTTTGAGTAAATACAAGCGAATCTCCCTATTATTTTCTTTCTGAGGCAAATCTTACACTCAACTTTTGCTAGCAGAAAGTCAGGGGTGCGAGGACATGGGATTTGCAACCAAACACAGCTGTGCTGGCAAAAGGCCCTAGCATAGATGTGGTTTTACTGGCAAAATTGAGCTTTTGCCAGCATAGCTAATTTCTCTCTTGGGAGTTAGTTTTGCCAGTACAGCTGCGTCCAGACTAGGGATCACTGGTGTTACAGACTTTTACAGCTCTACTGTCACCGACTTTCAAGCATAAGCACGCTTTTGGTCTCAACCTAACAGTAGTTTGCCAATGTGTGTGCATGTTGGCCTCTCTGAAATTGCAACCATGACCATCTAACAAAAAATAACCAACTAAACAAAAAGTTACCTGGCTCCTCCAATACTGTTTCCAGTGTCCTGAAGTTAGTGTTAGGGCTCTTCTTACTACAGTGCTTCCACATCTCCACACACAATTTTTTACTGCCACAGCTAGCTGTTTCTTGAAGCAGAGGTATATATGTTAGCATATCATATCTTTAATTTTTTTAGGGAGAAGCTTTGCTACTACAGATGCTTCTTTCTACTTTGTTCTCTTCTTGGCTGCTTCCAGCCATCTCACTCTTGTATCCTTTCTCCAGAAAGCTACATTCAACATACTTACTCCTTTTCTTGCCTTTATTTCTTGTCCTGACTGCCTGCTGTAGGGGAATCACAGGACAGTAACCTAAAATTAGAAGAGAAGTTGAATTATCCCACTACCTCCCCATCTCTAGCAATTTCACATCACCTTCTCTTCACTCCTTTTACTCTCCATAAAGCTTTTATGCTTCTGAGATCAGCTCCAGTTTGCAGCTGATACCTATGCTAATAATTGCTATCAGCTGCAGTTCTACCACCTAGTTACAGTGTTTGCCCAGTTGCTCATTTCTCACTTTAATGGACTTCTGCAGCATGCCATTTCTGATATGCTGCTGAAGTTGTGCTTTAAAGTGCTTTAAAGATCTGCTACCACCTGCACCCCTTTATCAGTTTTTCTGTCTTTCTCAAGCATTATTGCCTCCTGCCTGTAGTTCTCTTTCAAACTGGGATCTCTTTTTCTGTGGGAAGCAATTTCTGCTGCTGCACCAGATAGCAGACAGGACTGCTCCCCCTGCACATTTAAGACACTATTCTGCTCTAGTCGGAGTGCAACTTTTGCAGTTAGATGTTACAGAATGCAATTGTCTCCCCTGTGCCTCTCTGTCAGTAAAATTCTGAAGATGTTGCTCCATGTGAGGGTCTGCAGAGCAATGTTTTGATTTTGCAATAACTCCTCTGCCCTTAACTTACAGTAAAAAAAAAACCACAACCTATGGTACTATTCCTGCTGGTAAAGAAGAAAGACCAACCATAAAGCAGGATTAATTTACATCAAAATAAGTCAACAGAGTAGGAATATTCTACTTTCTATCACTGCTAAGAGCAGACTCCAGTGAAAATGGGAAATTCTTAAACAGAGAAGATTTCAGCATCTCAAGCCTTTGGTAGGGGGAAAACAATGACTGTTAAAATACTGAATGGTTTTCCTTGAAAGATTGTTTTTAATGCTCCTTTATATAGCTGAACGACCACAAAACACACTGCCTTTTAAAAATGTTTTCTTTCTTGGGATTTAAACTGAACCATCTAAACCTGTCATTTAAGTTGCACTTTTAATGATCAGAGTACTGTGGAATTATAATTCCCAGCATCCTTTGAGGATGTTTGCTTTTTAGTTCAGTTTCATATACAAATACATGGGCAGCAATTAAATGCCAACAGGCCACTTCGTTCTGTGTCATCCACCATTGAGAGTGCCATAGCCAGCACCTCCAAAGAGTCTCTGTATGCAGCAGCAGCAGAGGTAGTCTGCAAATATGCACAAGACGTTGCTTTGTTAATAGTCCCTCAGCACAGCAAACTAATGCCTTGATTACTAATGCCTTCAAAAAAGCAAATGCAACAAGTTGCTACCAGATTTCTTGAGAAAGAATGAAAGCCTTGAGTAAGATTTCTTTGAGAAATAGATCATGTGTATCAACTTATTAATAAAAGGCAAATCAGAAACAGATTTCTTTTTCCTCCTATCCCAGATACATCACTGCAGGTAAAATACAAAAGCATTCCTTAAGAGATAAAATTAAACCCCAGAAATCTCCCATCACAAGACACAGAATTCACCTCTGATGCAAAACAACTTGCATCCTTTGGTCCCTGATGGATGGAAGCCTCTACCCATCTCCTGGAACCTTATACTGGGAGAGCTGAAGAATGTTAGAAAACACCCTTCCCTGGGTCCAGGGTTTATTAGCTCCCTGCACAGATGGCAATTATTTTGAAGACTGTCTTTTTGAGGAGACTAACTTCCCTGTCATTATCCAGAAAAGACAGGTGTAATTTAGGGTTATGGATTCTACCCTGAAGATCAGGTGCTTACAAATTGGTTGCTGCAATGAAATGTCCAAACCTTTAGTAGGTCTTTCCAGTGTCTGTATTGTTTCATTTTGGTTTATTACATTATTCATATATTTATATCTCCCTCTCCAAACTGCTGACACATAACCTTTATGTTAGCTCTACCTTCCTGTGGTGTTTTTTCAGAGAAGCTCCACAGTTATTTAATACCCAAACAAAAGCAGTAAACAAGCACAAGAAGCAAGCCCGTGATACTTCTAACAATTTGTAATTTAGTATTGGTACTGAATAATTTTTATTCATTTTATAAAGGCCATTAACTAATTTGCTAAACACACCAACAGCTAGTTGGTTATGAGGCTTAATGTGGTTTTGGATTTTGGGGCAAGCATGTAAAACTACCACAACTTACAGGGGACTCTGGCCTTTAAATTGTATATCTGTTTTGCTCTACTGTTGGGGTTTTTTTCTGAGAACATGCGGAATGAAGTAAGGACAAAGCCAGTCTCCATACTTGATTTTTTTTTTTTCTTTTTAAACACTAACGAGTAGTGATTATGTAGCCATGAAGACTTTAAAGACCGAGGGAAGCAGTCCAAATAATCTACCAGTGAAAACTCTTGCTATGTGTATTTCGTCGTTCGTACCCTGGAGATGTTACAGCGAAAGGTGATGCTGTGTTCCCTTGAGCCCCAGGAAAAGGGTGGTACTCGCCTGGGACACTGCAAGACTCAAAGAGTTTCAACTTGGGAATCCTCCACCTGGAGTTCTCCAGGCTACTGGCCTCGGCTGAGTTGTGAACACTTGGCCTTACTATAGTCTCTTTTCTCCACATTCAGAGAAGATGCACTACCGCTACTAACTAAAAATTACCAAGTGTTTAAAGTACTTCAAATTATGCATTGTTGTAACAATTTGAGACAGAGGAAATAATACAGATGCTGCTGGTTTGTTGTGTTTGTTTTGTTGATTTTTGTTGTGTTTTTTTTTTCAAAGGGAACTAGTTGTCATTTCTATTAAATGCAAAGAAATAAGGGGTTTAACTGTCAATTCTTAGAAATTTATTTCTAACCTAAGGAAAAGATACTGTTATGTCCAGAGAGGATATTCTGCCTTTTTTTTTTTTTTTTTTTTGGGGGGGGGGCTTTTTTGTATGAAATAAAAAGTGCTTCAAGTCCAAAGTAAAACTCAGTGGGATACAATAAGCACATAACTTTGAATTTGGTGGCCATATGAAAATGCACACTTGATTACATACAACTTATCATATAGGCCAGGTAATGACAAGACTGTAGTTCAAACTGACAAATTCCAACAGATTCTTTGCTATAGGACTTTGTATATGCATTTGGGAGAGATTCTCACACACACACAGAGCAATGACCATACATTTCCTAAGTACCCTAATAGTACAGGCTGCAGATTCAACTTATCCTGAGCTTTGCATTTCTCAGCTATTGTCAATTTGCATCACAAGCATAAAGTTATTTAATACACAAAAGCTTTAATGCTTCTTCTGCATCATATAACAACACATGTTTATCTGAGTGCTAAATAAAAGCTTTCAGAACTTTAAAGTGACTTTATGAATTGTATGTACCATAAAATAAACATTAGAGTATAATAATATTCTGTAATTTGGAAAACAGCAACAGAAACCAGTAGAAGACAAAAGAACAAATGCTTGAATAATCTGCTGCATGTCAGAAACATTAAATTAATTTATGCGGTAATGTAAGCACAGTGATGTTAAGGTAATATGGAGGACATAAATTATACATTACTATTGTCAGTTCTAGCACTTATCTTAGTGGTATGTCAAAATAAATCCTGGTATGTTAATATTTATAGAAATGAACAACAAGTGTCACAGCTCAGGGATTCATCTGTGATATTTTTATATATAATTTGCATTTGCACATATGGTTGTCATTGTCTTTTCTGTAATTTGAGAGGTAAGCATCATGCAATTCATTTCTAATGCATTTTACATTACCATGAAAGCACATTATGCTTCTTCCACTAACGCTTTTCAAATAGATGGCCTGCAATGATTTAGGGATTGCACAAAACAACTCAGCAAATGGGTGACAATCTACCTGCAAAATCTGCAGTAACAATAGGTTATTGGTGAGCAAAGTGCATACTTGGCTAGTGACAGATTGTTTCCATAGAGTAAACACATCCCAAAGTTCTTGCATTGATGCATTTCTTAAGGATTAACACCTCTGAAGAACACATCTTTTCATTCCTTACATTTTGCACAAGACAGGAATAATTCACCATCCTCCTCCTCAAATCTGAGGATCTGTATTCTGCCCCCTTTTTTCACACCCATTTTCATCCAGCAGATCGGTTTCTGGCTGAAGGTAACTGGGCACAACTTGACTTAGCATTTGAAACTCACAGGAGAAGCTTCCATAAAAACAATACAAGAGAAGGTCCCCCTGCTAGGATTAAGTACACTCACAGTTGCTGGTACCTCAGAAGCAAGAGGCATACTTTCTTCCTTCAGCAAGAGACCGTAATTCCTTCCCTGGTTAAGGGTGGGTTAGGGATCTTGGCCTTGGGCCATGCCTTCTGGGGTCTGGGAACCATGCTTTGGATAAAAAGGTAGCTATAGAGTTTATATATTGCTGAGTCTACAAGTATGGCTACTGTTTCTAATTACCCAAGATCATTTTGCTGTTTTCCAGAAAAGAAGTGTGAAAATACTTATATTCCCTGATTCAGCAGTAAAAAACAGCCTGAGCCACACATTTGTGTTCTGCTTATGGAAGGATTGCCATGTCAAAATGATTTGGCTAAGTCTGATGATCCTATCTTTTCCCAATTGTCTCATACACAGCTGAAGTTTGTTGCCCCAAAGTTCATCTGTCAGGATTTCGAGTGCGGAAGAATCTAAGTTCAGATTTTTTATCTTTATTAATGCAGATGCCTGGTTTTAAAAAAAATCAAAACGTTTCCCTCTTACCAACCTTTATGCTCCATCTTATCTTCTGAAAGAGTTCGTTTCGAAAAATAGCTTCATATTTTTCTTTTAGTTTCCCTCCCAAATTATTTCTGGGTCTAATTAAAAACTATGAAAATCAACCCAAACATTCATTTTGATGGTACCATAAGCCTGAATACAGAGGACAAATAGTAGAGAAAATGAAAGGATAAGCCATGAAAAACATTGACTATCATATGTTGTGACCTAACACACAGCCAAGCTCCCCTTGGTATTGTGTGAGTGTACAAGAAGTTACAAGAGAAAACACAGGGAAGTCTCAGATCTGAGGTTTCTGATCAGCATACTCTAAAACCAGCCTAACACTTGAAAGATGAGAAGGGGCTGCACAGGGGAAAATTGAGAATATAAATTGTCCTGTAAACCCTTTTTCAGATGTGACAACATGGATGAAAAATTCTACTTGATTTCATCTTTCAACAGGAAAAACCCCAAAACGCAATGACCATATTTTCACAGATTCCACATACAATTCAGGCACAAGGGAGTACAATCTCTCTTCACACATGGAAACCACACCTGAAGAATTCTATACCACTACAAGCAGCAAATTATATACATGGAAAGTATATAAGTAAACATAGTATGTGGGTCTGATTTATCACTTGCCTCTTATTTATAACATTTTATGCTCCACAGAAGTATGGGATTCTCTTCCATCATTGAAATGAAACTCCTGTCATCACTGCAGTGAAATGAAATACTATAAAAGGCTGCTTGAAAGTTCTGGGAACAGAGAGGAAATAGACTTGGTGTAAGTGTGCAAAAAGCTTCTAAGTGTGCAACTTTACAATAGCATTCATTCCCTGTGGGACAGGTCTTCAGCCATGATAAATGTTATCATTTCACTAAAATTAGTGGAAGAGCAGCGATCAGTATCAGCTGAGGATTTGTCCCACTGACTTCAAAGGATGTACTAACAGTGCACATATTTAAAGCAAATGTATAAACCTTGCCAGCACTGGGGACTTCAATGTAAGCACACCAAATCCCAAGTCCTTACTAAACATTTTACATTATTCTTATTCAGAAATCTGTCATTGGAATGAGTCAGGATAAGTAATGAACAGAGTACTAAAAGGTGTTCTCAGACCAAGATAATACATTTGAGAATCTTACACGTCAAAGCTGTTGAGAAATGCTCTTTAGCTAAGTAAGGTGTTTAGTTTCATGTAAATTTGTATTCAGGAACCAAAATCCTTTTTGTTTCTTGAACTTAGGAAAGAAGGGGGACTTTTTAAATTTTTTTTTAATTATAACTTTCCCAATGTAGACAAAGCAAAGAAGAGAGTGAAAACAGGAGGAAAGTTAGAAGTAAGCATGTGTACACATTATGGATTTTAACTGATTAACTACCAAAAGGGAAAAATAAGAGAGGCAAGAAAAAACTTTGATTTCTAAAATAGCAAATGTGTTTTGCAAATATTACTCATTTTACAATTTTACAAACAACAAATTATGTCAAGTATTTTGAAGAATTCCATAAACTGTTTTTTCCATTTCCCAGCTAGTTTGTATACACATAAGCTGTTTATGTATTTTTGAGTAGAATTTTAGGAAAACATAAGAATATGTTAAAGATGTTTAATATGTGGCCATCCTTCTTGAGCACTCATAAATCCTAATAAGGGGAATGGGAGTTTAAAGTATAAAAGCATATTGTATATTTCCTCCAATTTCTTCTTAACTTGGTTTCATCTAGAGTTCTGATGTATATATTTGTATAAATTGTGCAAAGTTACTGGAAAATTCCAATAATGGGCATACAGAAAAACAGAGTAACTGACACTTGTCAGCTAGAAGGGAGGAAAAGGTGCAACTTTATAGCGTGCTGTTAACGGTAAAGCTGCCTCCCTCTCCTAGATTTAAAGGACCCTTTATAAAATGGTCACTCCAGCAAAGGTATCATTAAGAGATGTTTAATCTTGGCTACACAGTGGGGTTTAAGTGGCAGCCTGATGCTTGTTACTTGTTTCTTCGGTTTCATTTAAGCTTTCTATCACTGCACCGCAACGTATTTTTCAGTTTATTTCTTATTCTCCCCTCTGTAATGTCTCTAGTTTTCCCAGTACTACTTAACAATGGCTTCCTTGTTGCCTTTGGCTCTGTCCATCAGGCTCCTTTCCTACTTTGTCTTTTTTATCCTCCGAACCTCCTTTTTTGTCACTTTCTCACACATGACCTTTCTTCTTGTCTATAAAATATATTGTGCTTCCTCAGCTAGCTCAGTGTCCAACAGCGCTCTTTACCCACAAGATAATAAGACACATCCTTAGCATTTAGCCAGGAAACCAACAAGACCCCAGTCAATGCTCCTGCATTGAGAAAATCCCTAACTGGCATTGAGCCACTACACCAGCATATATGGCACGGCCCATGGAATACAGGATATATTTGGAGTATAAATGGCCTGACTGGACAATCCTGGTGCAGTATCAGCATTGGAACAACTCTGCAGGCAGTCAGCCAACCATGAGTTAGCACAGTCCTGAAGTTTACCAAAATTATACTGGCCACTAGGAAATGGCTATGGGATTTGGAGTGCATAAGCATGTATAAACCTGCTGCTGCTTCAGCATTTTCAGCTTCTAAAAGCATTTCCTTCTGCCTCCCTACAGGCAGCCATCACCAATGTGTTCTTTGGTCAGATACACTGCTTTGCTCCCTGGAAAACTTCTGTTTCTCTTTCTCAATGGCACAAACTGCCATAACTTTCTGTTACCAAGCTCAATTTCCATTAATTCACCTTTTGGATCTCTTCAAGGTCTCCTAACTCTGCTGAGTGCCAGCTAGCTTGTCTTGTACAAAAGAGGTGTAACACTACAATAACCTTGGCAGGGCAGAGAAGCACACGTGTCTAGAGAGAAGGAACAGGAGTCAGAGAGAACCAGGAAAGGTCTAATAACCCAGCCACAAAACAAGCTCTCCTATACACAGACGGGACCTACTGTATTGCCAGATGTGTATTTAGTGAGTTCTAAAGTGACATACCCTTTTGTGAGGCAGAGCAACACCATGTTTCTCAAACTTCAGGATCTATTTATACTTTTCTACAACACTCACCACTCTCACCTGGGACTATGTTGTGTCAAAACAGCCTGCTATATTGCTTCAGAGTCTCATAGTTACTTTTCTTCCTTTTTTTGATCTCTCAGGCATAAATATGCAGCATCCCTAATGCTACTGGTAAAAAATAAATAATCTAAAAATAAAACAGAAACACAAGTTCACACTGAGATGATTTTATTCCAGCTAGAGAACCAGCATGCATAGTCATGTGGTGTGCACCTGTAGCTCTCTCTCCTTCCTGTCTTTCGCAGGTCTTAGGCTTTGGTAGTAAACACACCCCACACACCTTCTCAGGGTGGTACAAGGGTGACATAGCCTGTGGGTACTGAGAGCAGCCAGGCAGGGTTGTGTATGTCAGCACCAGCTGTTCTCTGCAAAGAATGCGTGTTATCATGCTAAACAGGATGCATCTTTTCTGCATTAGGCTGGTAAAGCTTTGCAACTTTGTCAACCTTTTTAGTATTCAACAAATTCTGTTAAACATATGACTTTTAGTAAGTTAATCCATTCATTGTTTGGAACTGTGCAAAGTGACATAAAAGCACAATGAAGCCTAATTAAACTTGTTCTGTGAAAGCTAATTTGTCAAACCCAGAAGCATAGTTCATGGATAAATGCTAATATTTGAAAGTCAAATTAAAGTTGAAAAGGTTTGTAATAACAGTTAATTAACTCTTGTTTTGTTTTCCTCTCACAAACTTGAACCAACTGAAATATTGCTCAGTTCATCTTTAACATTTTGGACCACAAAGATAAAATTCAAAGCTTTGAGATAAGCCTTTGATGTTGGTATTCTCTACAGATTATATATTATTTTAAGATCTCTTTGTTTAAAAATTCATTTTTATTATCCCTGCATGAAATGCATGGCAATTCCCCAAATAACTAACCATCAGGGCAATTAACATCTTCGATCGACACCATATTCCTGATAATTAATACAGACTTTGTACCTCCCCTGTGATAGCTGCAAGGGTTTGATTTTTCAGAGCAACTGTTCATTTACAGAATCAGTTTCATCCTAATGAAAATGGATTGTGAAACTTTAATGAACAAGACTTTGCTGTCATAATAATAAAGACTTTGAAACAACACGAAGACCTACATAACAAGCATCTCACTATACCCGTGTCGCTACACTGTATCAAGCCAATTAAGCCATACAATGAATATTAACACCAGTGTACTTCTAAACTATATGACATCAGACAAACTCAAAAAACTGAGCATAATTTTGCTTCGACAACTTCTGGCATTATAGCTTAATAAACTCGCATCTGTAGAGCAAGATGGCCTGATCTGCCCTCCTCTCTTTGGTTTAACAAAGGTAAACAAAAGACTGGAAATCCAATTTACATGCAGTGCTAGTGTTTCTGCTATGAAAGGCAATGGATTACCTTTCCTATGTGCTTCCACCACATGAGGAGGTACATATAAAAGCAAACAAGTATGAAAGAGAGCTGCCAAAGAACACTGTCTGGCACACATTAAGTGCCTGTACCAGTACCTTGCGCTGTAAATAATTCATCTATTAACAGGTAGGCTATCCTAAGGAAGAGTGTGCTGTTTCAACATTAATCTTGAGTGGCCTTGCCAAGAACTCCCTGTCAGCAAAGAGTTAAAGGGTTTTCAACTAGGTAACTAAAACAAAAATAAAATCAGAGACAGGGAGAGAGAGTGCAAGCTGGAGAGAGACAGACAGCAACCGA
Source organism: Falco rusticolus (assembly GCF_015220075.1). Taxonomy (NCBI): domain Eukaryota; kingdom Metazoa; phylum Chordata; class Aves; order Falconiformes; family Falconidae; genus Falco; species Falco rusticolus. Next base: position 6,794,054 of record NC_051196.1, read on the forward strand.
CTGCAGCCCAGGACACTGGCACATGGCCGCTTTACTTCTCCTGTCCTGCCAGAGCCCGGTGGGAAGGTGCAGGGGACCCTGCAGCTCCGCTCCCCTCAGCACCCTCAGCACCCTGCCCCAGGCCCAGGGCCGGGGAATGCGGAACCTGCTCCCCTTGGGCCCAGGCATGGAAGGTCTCTAAGGCATGTCCTGACCCGTCTTCTCTGGAAGCGGCCCCCTCAGGCTGCGGTTCAGCTTCAAAACCAACCAACTAATGGACTGACCGGCAACTGCGTGAGAAAATAAAATATCCAAGGGGAGGGAGGGTTAACATTTTCATCTGCTGAACCAAGATGTCAGTGTTCATACAGCCCACCTCACCTCTGTGCGGGGCTCCCTGGAAAGCTCAGAAAGGGATTTTGCTCTACCTCTGATGCCTTGGCAAAAGGTCTTTCAAAGTTGTCATCTAAGCTATAATATGCTTTTAGGTTTTGTTTGGCTAAATCCCCTCAAACATGGAAATGGCTGATTGTTCCCATTTTAAAAAATGGTGTACGGGAGGGAAGGGATAGAATCATTAGTAAATAAATGAATGGGATGATTTTAAAAAAGAATAATTTGCTCAATCAAGAATAATTTGAACAGCATCTAAGTAGTCATGGAAAATCATAAACTATTACCCTATATAGTGCTCTGTTGACTATTAAATGCCTCCTTTTTCACACCACTGGCCTGAATGAATAACTTGGCAGCACAAAATTAGCCAGGTGGCAAAATGTGCTTGTGTCAGCTATTGGCCAAACAAAACGGCAAATAGCAAAGCTCATTTTGCAGTGTCACATTAACTCCTTCAACACTGGGGGTACACATTTTTGTATCTGCTGTTCCGAAGTACCTGGGAGCAGGCCAGAAGAGAGCCGCTCACTCCCTGCAGCACAGGTGGCCCTGCCCTTGCGCCACTTGTCACTGTTGCAGGTTGAGGTGATGTACATGAGCGTGTCTATACATGGCATCTAAGATTATACGGAAGGGACTGTTCTGTTTCATCTATGTCAGCTTTAACATCCCAGTTTGGAAAAACTATTCTCGGATGCTCTTTACCAGAGGGAATTTTACGCACAACTTCCTTTACTTTTATTAAAGCCACCTCTTCACATTATCATAGTACTTGCCAATTTTTCTGTTCTCGTATTGTCATTATCTTATGTTTATCTTTGGCTTCCAAGAGACCTTCAGGAAATGGCTGTAAAGAGCGTGAAGCCAGGTGTTACAGGACTAGACTAACCTATACTATGTTCTGAGTAGCTTCAATGGAATTACCTCAGGGATTAATCTGGAGTTTTACTTATGTAGCATTACTAAAATATTATATACAACAAAAGGGCACTTATCTCATTGATGTCAGTGGGATTCTTTTGACAGATTTCACAGAATTTATCAAGAGCAACCAACAACCTTTTTCATTCTAGTGGTTAATATAGGGGAACAAAATACATTCTTTTATAATTAGCAGCCTTTTCCAGCTATAGAAACTCACCTTCCCATTCCACAGCTAACAGTACATCCCTGAAGTTAAGACTGGGCCTGGTTTTTGTTAACGGAGAATTTATTTAACCTTAGTATGTAATAATTCCCTGAAGTACTATGGAATTTCATTAAGAAAATAAAGGCAGTATTTCATAATTAAGTTTCCAGTTTAATATTTTTTTACATGAGACATGCTTTACTGATAAAACTGACCATGTCATTCACTGTAAATCCAAAGCACAAAAGGGTAGGATATTGGCAGCTGTATTTTATCCGAAGGACTTTCATAGTTTTTTGGTCCACAATATATATATCTCATATTTCAGATTCACTTCCAAAAATGATAAACACATTGTACCTAGCCAAGGATGATGTCCTGTTCTTATCCAGACAGTCTCTTTTCCGGAGTTGTTTCACATGTCCTAGGCAAAAGACATGGGTGAATATTTTCCATTAAAAACAGCAGTGGTGGGAGGAGGGTATCAGCAGTACTGTAAGTTAATGAGATGGGGGGCTTTAAATACACTTAATAAACAGTCACTTAGGCTGAGCATAATAAGTCATGGAAATTTATAAACTATTACCCACTATAGTACTTCATTGACTATTAAACATCTATTTTTCACACCGCAAGCCTGAGTGAATAGCTTGGCAGGAAAAAAAATTGGCCAGGTGGCAAAACGTGCTCAGTACAACCCATGTCAGATATCGGCCAAACAAAATAGTCCAATAGAAGCTGATTTTGAAATGCCTTTTTAACCCTTCATAGCCTACCGTGAAGTTTTCTAGGAGCAAACACACTTGTATTCCTGAGAAGGGTAATATGCATTTACACTATGCATGTATGTTTTTCCAAGTATCGCACTTCTGTCTGTCCTGGATACCTGTCCTCTCTATACTGCAGTCTCCAGTTCTGCTGATGGTCAGAGGCCAGGGAGAGGCACTGTCTGTCACCTGAGGTGTAAGAGCGCACCTGACATTGTTTCCATTGTTTTTCATTGCAGGGTTTTAATCCTGGGGTTTGGACCATGCTCTAATTTGCAAGCCTCTGTCACCTTAAGTTAAAAATGAGCTCCAAGGAGGACTGGAGGAATTTCCAGTCTAGTTAAACACATGGTGATCCCTAATGACTCTTGCATGACTGAAAAGGCTCTTTTCTGGTGTAGAGGTAAGGATTTACCTGTGGATTTAAAACCGGTGTGCATGGAGTTCCACAGAACAAGAAATGTCTGAGAGGAAATCTCTGAGCTTGGTTGCTTGATGCCATATTAGCACTGCTGATCTCTATGGAGGGACCAAAAGAACCACATTAATAGTAGTCATCAAACCTCAGCCACCTCCAGGCTGTTTAAGCATCCCAGGAGCTAGGTGTCTCACGCCTAGCTGAAGAGCCCATATATAAGGTAGGGTACAAGGGCTAAGACTGGTAGCATACAGCACACTGGAAACTGTTCAAAGTCCAGATGAAAAATGAGAGGTTTGCACTGCGGCTGACCTTTCATCATCCTTTGTGACTTCAGTTAGGCACAGCAGCAGAAAGACAGCAGCCTTGTTTTCCGTTATGTCATCATATCTATCAGAGCAAAGGATGTATTATTTTGATTCGGCTTCTCACCCCAACCTCATGTGTTTCTTCCTTTCTCCCATATAATACTGTACTTTGTCTTCAGCATACTCATCCCCTCTCTGACAAATTTTGAAAGCATTTTACCAGGTTACACAGAGAGACAGAATTATCTTTATCTCTTGCCGGTACCATCCATCACTACAAATCCAACTGCACAACACACACCTCCTGCCGCAAGCTGACTTGATAGTGTTCCTGTGTGCCACTACAGGGCTAAAAATCATTGGGTTAGAAGAATGACTCAGCCTCCAATGTTCAGTTTCTCTTTAATAGCTGATCCATTAACTTCTTGGGTTCCCGCTGAATGCTACTGTCTAGAAATGCACACACACACACACACACACACACCCATGCACTGCTGGAGAAATGGTACAGGTATATCACTGAAAACATGTCTGGTAAAGCTGTGTCAAGCATTAATTATATTCTTGGGACAAAGGGCTGTATGGAAGGAAAAGGAGGAAAAGGAGAGCTTACAGTTGTCTTAGTGTCTGCATCAGTCTAGCTGACAAAAGGGGGCCAGTGGGGCAACACCGAATTGAGCCCAACATACACAGCCAAATGAAACTGCTGAAGAAATGTGGTGTAAGTAAAGAATTTTATTTTTTTTAAAAAAAATCCAATTACCGGAGCTGGAATTAGGCCAGAACACCTTCACTAACACCTCTATTCATGAAAATAGAAAAAAACCAAGTGATTCTTAATGACCACAAATGATCACAGACTCTGTTTTACATCTCTTACAAAAGCCAGCATATTCAGCAGCGTTACATTCCCCAGAGCTGGACGGATAAAGGGGGAAATATGTCATTGATTTTTTTCCCCCCAAGAAATTCATGATACTGTTTGCACTAATTTCAACAGTACAGAGATTTTCAAAAAGAGATCAGTCCTGTTTAACCTGGAAGCTAACAGTATTAAAAACCTAAGGTGTCTCACTCACTACTTTCTTTTGCAGAGGCAATCAGGATCTGCTTCTTTTCAACCAGTATGCATAAAAACTGTCTTAACCACTAGACTGTAATGCTATTACCTGCAGCAGAATGGAAACAATGAGCCTCTCTGAAGGTGCCTTGTAACATCACTCCAGTGGGGCAATTACTGGTCTTTTCCAAAGCCCACTGAAGTAGATGGAAGGGCTTCTGTGGGTCTCACTGTTTCACAGCCAGGTATGGACACACATAGAAAAGACTTTGCTTTTTTTATTTCAGCTCATGAAGAACTATCAGTTTATATGAATGCTAACTGCTTTTAAGGATCACACCTTCATTTGCCTTTTCTGGTTCGTATCATTCTGTCTCAAAAATGTCCTGTTTTATACTAAAACCACGTAACCTATTCATCCACTGGTGGTTCTTTACCAAAACTTTGTTCTCTGTTACTGGCTACTATCTCTTAGTAATTTGTCCTGCAGTTGCAGTCAACCTCTCCCTTAGCTGTGCAAGAGACACACTCAGTCTGGGTAAGCTAATTGGACTTGAACTACACAAATCCTCAGTGGTTACAAAATTAGCAATAGCTCATAATGTACAAAGGCACAATGGAACATCTAGCTCAGGGGTCCTCAAACTTTTTAAACAGGGGGCTGGTGCACGGATGAAGTGGCAGGCAGTCATCTGCGGCTGCTTGGTTTCCCCCCCCCCCTCAACCTCGGGGGGGGGGGGGGGGGGCAGTGCAGGGCAGTGTGTGTCTCTAAATACCGGGCGCCGCCGGATTGAGGACCCTGGGGGGCTGTAACCAGCCCATGGGCCGTAGTTTGAGGACCCCTGATCTAGCTGCTTGATACTTAGTACTGTACTGTATATACATATAAGCCACCAAAAGTATTCCGAATTCTCTTCAGTATCTATGGGTACATTTTACTTACTGCATGGTACCATTCATCATAGTACTTTCTAATAATTTGAGCCACTAAACTGTGTGAACAGAATGGCATGATTAATGGCAGCAAGTGGCACAACTGAAGAAGCCTTGAAGAAAATGGATATTTAGTGATCACTGTCCGTGAGAAAGGTGGATTTTACCAAGAAAGGAGCTTATCAAGCTCTTTTAAAGTTGATAAGTATTTTCTGAGAGAGCAAGAAAGGGATGTCTTTTTCAAGTGAGGAACAAAATCTACATGGAGTTCTGTAACTAGATGCCTACCTAACACTTTAAGAATCAACCTCAAGATATATCTCATTATTTCAATTAACAAAATCATTGAGATCTGTCCCTTGAAGTCAGATTTTCTATTCATAGGTTAGGAAAATAGAAAAACTTTCCTTTATTTGCAAGTAGAAAAGTATTTTTTGTGAGGAAGAGGGAACATCAAATTTACTCTTGCTAACAGGTAGCATATACTGCACTTTGATTTGTCTGTTTTGAACTTTAACGTTTATTTATTAAGCAACATAAACCTGAGGTTTAAAATACATATACAGGTATGCAGTGTCAGACTATGGCTTGGATTTGATAGGAGTCAGTGTCTATCTTCTCTTATTCACATACAAACACAGAGATATATCCTCCCCTTCTCCGTATTCCTATTTATTCAGTTCCTTGCCCCCTTAAGTTTGGATCCACAGGAGTAAGAAGGGCTAACTTGCCTTTACTTACCCATCTTACCCTCAATTGGAAAAGGAAGAGGAGTGAAGAATTAGGAAACCATCTTTACCCCTCACACACTTGCTGGTCATCTGTTCTCATTGGGATTCAATGTCTTGTGGGACAATTCTTGGCATAGTGTATTCTTTTTCCCAATAACTTGTTCATGCTGCTGCCTACTAAAATCTCACCTTTACTTCACATGAAAATTACTGAATCGAAACTAAGAGAACAGCTCACATGGATCTACATATATTCCTCAGATTGTTTGTTCAAAGAGTCTGATATATTTCTGCTGTCAAACTTACAGTTGGCTTAACACAACTTGGAGCCTATAGCGTTGCTCCAACATGTGCTACTGGTAAAGTTCGCTCTTTCCAAAATGTTATTTTTCACTGCCAAAACACACACCAATCCTGTGCTCAGCTATGGAAACTTAATGAATGAAAGGGGACCATTTCTGAACTCTGAAGAATTTATTTTATTTCATATTCTTTTTTACATTGGCTACTACTCTGAAACACTTCTGCCACTTTAATGGGCAATAAAAATTGTCCAAAATCATTGTTGTCCTTAGGCCCTGTGGTGGTTAAATAAAGCAATATTCCAGCCTACATGTTGAGAGGAAACACATAGCCTCGCTTCACTTCCAAAGCAGACAAGTATCTTTGCTTAAGTGCTTGCAAAGGAAGAGAGTTGTCATACCATCACTGTAAGGTTTGGCATTAGGGCTGTTAAACCTGTTCTCATTTCTAGACTCGCCATTGTTGGGGGAAAATCCTACATTTAACACCTTAGGCTGACAGAAGAAGTAAGAAGCATGAAGGCTTGTTGCTTAATTGCTGACACAGTGGCATCTTGCCACAGATCCCTGTGATGGATCTGACCAAAATACTGGGGAATTTTTAAAGCAAAGCCCCATTCAGTCCCTTTAGGCAAAAAAAGGGGGCTCCAAAATGGAGGGTTTTCTTCATATTTATCTACTTTTATTTCATCTTTTGTCAAAGGAAATAATTATTAGCACTGACCAAATATTTTTGGCTCTGGTAACAAGATCTCTTCATTACCCATTATTTACTGTCATCTTACAACCCTCTGAATTCTGAATTTCATCTAGCAAGAACTCAGAGGATTTATGGTCCTCTAAGATGCTTGTGGTGTTGCTTTTTTCCTTATTATATGCCATTCATGGCATCTACACAAACTTGCTGTTTCAGCTATGGAACAAATCCATAAGACACCACTGTAGATGCAAGCCGTGTACCCAAATTAGTTGATTTTGGCACCCAGATTGCTGATGAAATTTATGCTTCATTAACAGATGCCTAATGTATATAATACACATACTTTAGAATTGACCTCAACCTGGCCAGGGAGGCTGGCTGACCCCATGAAAATACAATTACCTAATGAGAGATTAGAGAGTTTTGCTTATTGTATTTACTATTTCTAGGAAATTACTTTGTGTCTCTGTAGCTGCGTCAGCCTTCTTGCTTAAAGTATGTTTTAACGTTATTAGAGCTAAACTAGCGGAAAGACAGGGAAAGGCAGCACAATTTCCTTTTAGATCAGATCCAATGTTTCTCCAAAACCTTAGCAGGCTGGGTTTGCCATAAGATCAATGCAGCTGAACACTCCACCTGCAGAATGAGCTCACTGTCTGTGCATTACGCTAGCCCTCTGCCAGTCCAAGTAGTAAGACTCCTGGGGTTGGTCTTGAACCTGCTACTCCCCACACTGGAGTGCTAAGCTCTGCTGCCAAGACACCAGGCCAGGTATTAAATGCATTCTTGTTTCTGTTACTTTCCAGCACTCAGAGGACCACATTAGAAAGCCCAGAAAACTTAATTGGAAAGCAAGGAGAATGCAGCATGTTTAAAGACATTTTACAGACAGGGATATATTCTCAAAAAAACCCACCCAAAACTAAACAAAAATATACCCCATGGATTTAAACATTCAGCTCACCTTTCCCTTATAGAGGAATGAAAAATGATCAATCCTATTTAAAAAAAAAAAAAAAAAAAAAAGAAGATCAAGACTGAGTAAGCTTGTCTTCATTGCTGTGTTAAATTTTATGTGGCCTGCCCATTTCAGCATTGTAAGACTTGCATCTTTTGGAGAAGGGGACTTCAAATTCCCAGGTGTAGGAGTATAAACCCACCCAGGACCTCCAATTCAGTTTACTCAGGTCTGTGGACAGGGCATGTGCCCCCCCATGAATACCTTGGAAACCATAGCAAAGGGCAGGAGTGCTGCTTTCAATTAATTGGAGTAAAACTAGTGAACAGGAAAGTGAGGTTCCCATAAAAGTGATTTGGCAGGAGAGCTTGCCTTAGGTTTTATAGCTCTTGCAAGGGAAAAATGAAAAGTCCATTTGTGGTTTTCTAGTTGTGCTTACTGGAGGTAAAAACTCAAGCACCTCAGGTTTATCATTGTATAGACTGTATGCATGGGAAATAATGCACAGTAGAATTTGACCACTATGTTAAGTCAAGCTTCTCACTTGCAGGTTCTCCTAAGATCAAGATAGCAACAAGAAGCAATTCAAAGATTCTGAGCAGCAGTGAGGAATGCAGAAGCACATAGGCACTAGGATACATTTTTTCAATACAGATGATTGTTAAAAGAACATCAGTAATTTACTGTTTTCTGAATCACAGCTAAATTTTAGTCTTTCATTGTTTCACAAGACTGCTACTTGTAACTGTTCATTTGTTCCAATACAAGGAGCTTCCCCACTAACTGTGCTTCTTCTTGTCTACATTTTGCTAACTGAACTCTGACAAAAAGAAAAAGAAAGCTTTCCATTTGTAGTTATATGTCTTAAGAGAAATATTTCTATGCTAATTTAGGCTACCCTAAACACGACACTGCCTTCAAGCTACTCAAGTAAGTCAGGGGGAATAAAGAGGAAGCAGTCATATGAATTTGTATAGCTCCACTATTTACAGTGGAACTGCACTGATTTATCTCTTCTAAGATCTTTAAAACTTAACTATGTTGTTGGGCATGGAGGGAAAGACTTCCCATAAAAAATAATTCAGCGTGTAAATAACAAAACATTTGAGAAATCCATAAACCCTCATCAAAATACATATCTACTGCTGTAAACAGCAGTTCCAAGTTTTCCGTGACTTGATTTGGAAGGGTTCTCCATCTTGAACAAGAAATGATTAATGAACAATAATTAATCTGATGGTTTTGACAGCTGCTATTTATGTTGAACTTCGATATACAGCCTAGTCAGTTTTCTTGTTGGTAGCTTCACAATAAGGTAATTGATCTGGATCCAGACTGAAAGGCAACCATGTCTCATCACAGTCCTACAATGTCAGTCCTCAGTGCAGAGGACAGCAGTAACTTAAAGAGGCTGTTATTCAAAAATATTAACTTGCTTGAAAAGAAAATGCATGTTGAATGCATGTTGATAAAGTTTTGCTATTAACCCTAACATATTCATTAATTGCAAGAATAACAAATCTGTTTTCTCTCTGATTTGGCTAGGAACAATGCCAAAGCTAGGAGTGTTTTCACATTAGCGCAAGTAGAGGGTAGAGCGTAGCAATAGAGTTACTATATGCATTTGGAGGTACTATATCACTTAAAGGAATAGCTCTCTGTTGACAATGACAACCCTGACTCTTTGTATAAGCAGGGAAATATCAAGCAATAGCACTAAGGTTTTTATCCACATACATGACATTAGTGAGGTCTTTTAGATCTAAAAAAGCCCCACCAAACCCCACAAAGTGAAGATACTGAAACGGTCAGAAAGTTATAAAATGGTGAGATCAAAAGCAACAGCCATACAATGAGAAATATCAGAAGCTTTTTCTGTGCAATTCAAACATCTTGATTACAGCCCAGTCATACTTAGGTAGGGGAAGGAAAGTTCTCCATTAACGCAAGGTTCTTTGACATAACATGACAAGATCCCATAGCTGAAGATTAACTTCAGCTTCCAGCTGAAAGAAACCCACATTAGAAATACACTACTTTTTTTTTTTAAGCATAGATCATCATTAGTCACTGCAGCAATTTAAGCAATCAGTTTACTGTTAATCCTATAGTAGCTCAGTCAAAATAGGAGAATCTCTCTCTAAAACACATACACTCACTTGGGAGATATTAGATGCAAGGTCAATTATTGCCTTCAAGTAGCAAGCCAGACTAGATCATTTCAAAGTATCCCTCTAAAACCCATGACTCAAAACAAGAAAAATTCTGTTTAAATCAGTGGAGCTACATAAATGATGTCCCTTAAAAAATGAGAATAATAAAATTTAAAAGTCAGGGTCACTGTTTTTGTGTACTTGTGAAAAAAGACACTGAAAAATATTTGTAGGGCTATATGCTAGGCAAGGGACCTCCCACCCTGTTCCGAGTATTATGGTGTTTGGATGCTGACAAATAAATTACATTAATTACATCCATTCTAGCAACCACTTAAACACCATTAGGGCTTATGCATCCAATAACTGTGACATTAGTCAAATCTGGATACCTCACTGCTTGTAATCAACGTTCTGTCTTCTTCTAGTATAACTATCCTAATTTCTTTCTGCAAGCCTCCTTTAGCACCGTTCAGCTTTTCAACATGAAATGAAGGACATTATAATTTTGCCTAATAACATTACATGGTGTTCTCTCAGAGTTATGGTCTACTGGGCTACTTGCAATTACTTGCAGAGAAAAGCTGAGGAGGTTTGCTGCCTATGCTATTTTTTGCCATGCTGCAACCACCTGCTGCAATACCATCCTCATATTACTGTTGTAATTGTTGCTTTGTTTCTTTCTCAGTCTGGGGGGAAGTAAGACTCATTTTCTTTCTTATCCCTCTCCCAGGGGACTGACAACCTAGGCCAGGAGGGACAGAGAACATGAGATGCAGAGGAGTAAAAATTGGGAAGTTGCCTGCCCCTTGTACCCACTTTGAAATAAGAGAAAGTGGAGGGTGGAGTGGGTTGCTTCTTGAAATCTGTTTTCCTTCCTTGCCCTCCAGCTGGCTATAGGAACTGCCCCCAAGCCCGCAGAGTCCTGGGGTTAGAAAGTCGACTGCATGCCAAAGCTGCCTGTGCATGCTCTCCCAAGAGTTGATCCAGCTGTAGGGGCACGTGCTCTCAGCAGTCCCAGAGTACCACCTCCAGGAGACCCCAGCTTTGTCATCACTATAGCTGCTTCTGTATGTGAGGAGCAGGGGACTATGAGCCTTCTTTAAAAAGTAGCTTGAAAACACTCTTGGAATTTCAGCAGTCCTGTGTCAGTCCATGATCACAACAGTGAGATGATTTAGTTATCACATTGACACCAAAACCTCATCTATGCACCAGGGAGAAATTCCTTCATTATTTGAGTTAGAGAACTCTTTTATGTAATTGGGGGAAAAAATTAAAAGGCAGGGTAGAAGGCTTTAAACCTGATTATTCAGGTCACAGAGATCTCTATTTTTATCGTTTCATTAGCATTTGTTTCTGTTTGATCAAGGCAATAAAGAAAGGGATGAGTATACCCGGCATAGTATTTTGCAACTTTGGAAGTGTAGTTTGTCCACAGCTTTAAGTGAAGCTCAGCAATAAATCAGCAGACCTGAAAAGTGAATCTTAGGGACAGCATCTCACCATTATTTCAAACTCTTCATTCCACAGACAACACCTGCCCAAGATTCTTAAATTCAGCATTGATACAGCATTGTCCTAAATGTAACAGTTGTTCATTAAAATCAAGTTCTTTCATTTATGTTCATTCTCCCCCCTCTTGTGGTTCATTATAAAATCACAATTGTTGCTTTCAAAAATGTTCTATAGTTGGACTTTCATGCAGAAAGGATAGAAAAGGATCCACCAAATCTAAGCAGGCAGATTCAGGGTAATTCAGGGTAATTCTCATTGCTAATTTAAATGTTCCCTGTAATCTCTGATTGAAAGCAAATCTTGCCACAAATGATATGGAATACATTTCAGACAGATTTACCATAACTATTAATTGTATATCATGTGCTCTTGTCTGAGGAAGATTTTAGTACTTGCACCCTCAATCATTTATTGTCTTACTCGCTTAACATGAAGTATCGTAGCTATAATGTCTTCAGCCAGATCTTCAGCTCATTTAAGTGGATGCCATACTAAAACACTATGAACTTGTGCCAGATGGTTTGCCAGCTCCCTTGTACAGGCAACTTTTTGCATTTCTTACATACATTTCTCCACCAGACTGCGCACCCTGACCTGATTCAGCAAAGCATAATTATGAAAAGTACTAAATGAAAAGATATAAAGACTTTGTGTACAGATCTTGGATATTCAAAGGTCAGCAGTAAGAGTAGGTTTTAGCCATAGAAATGGATGTGGATATGCACACAGACTCAGGGAATCTCTGTTCAATTAAAAATGTGTTATTTGTGTCACTATAAACCTAGAGTAACCTGTGAGCAGCAGGCTAGCTAAGTAAGATTGGTGGATTGATAGAAACTTGTCAGTCTAGCAAATCAAAGACACAATGCAGGAAAGTCAAGATGTACTAACAAAATGTGTTTGGAGGATTAAAACTTATTAATAAAGTCAGAAAACTGTCACATCAGAGTTTCTCACCATAATGCCGACAGCCAAATAGTTCCAATTTTGTGATAAGTTAAAATACCACACGTAAAATTTCTTTAGACAGGCAGTGTCATAACCAGAGCACACTTCTGAAGTGAAACAACACCCATTACAACTCTATTACAAGAAAATCTAGTGTGACTGGGGATCTACTTTGATTCACAGGACTCAACTGAAGGCTGCAGGAATAGAATATTACAATAGGTCATATGCTCACAGGTGCAAAAATCAACACAAAATCTCCACACATTTGCAACTTTCAGAATTAGAGGTAAGACTGGTGTAGACTTGCATTTTGATGAATGACAGCAGATGGTTTCCTTTTGTCATACCATAATAATAAATCTCCTTAACAGTACAAAAAATCCTTAAGGACAGCTTGGTGGAAACCTTACAGAAAGTTTCTCACAGATTAGACACTTTCTAACAAAAAGGATATAATGGGTAAAAAAAACCCCAGGCACAATAATAATGTGAACCAGCTACATGTAATATTTGAAATAGTTCTTTCAAGAATGAAAAATGGTGGGACTTCAAGGAGCATCCTTCTCCATTTTCCCCTCAGTATTTCTTGTGCATGTTACTTTACATACTGCAGAAAAATCCAAGTGCTGCAGAGTCTGCCAATGATTAGCTTTTCTATTAGGAAGATGAGTTTGATTCCACTAGATAATTTTGAATCAGACACTAAACAATCATTTAACATCACCCACCAGAAATCACACAATTTATTTAGTCTATTATAGGCAAAGGTTGAAAATGCAGAGTGCCAGGTAAAAGACAGAGTTGCTAAGAGCCTGGGGAACTAGGACAGGCATTACTTCGGACATTGGTAATCTGGCTTTTCATTTTAGATCAGCAGGAAGACTCCCATTCCTCACCTTCTACAGTTTTAAATTGTATGACACAATCGCATCCTACGATCAGGTCATAAACTCTGTAAAGCCATAAACTCTTTGGATTTTAAGGATTAAAGATTAGGCATAGACTGAAGGGGATGGGATAGGTAAATTGCAATAGCACACAGACAACATTGGAAAACACAACTCAAGGGGTCAGTTTATTGCCTACATCTTCCTTGTCCCACAGGTAATTATTTCTTATCACTGGTTCATAATAATAAAATTTTGGGAAACCCTGACCCCCCAGCCAATCCCAGAAAGCCAGTTGGAGGATTTTTTTTGTGCCAAGAGGGATTGCTTCATCTACAATCCCATCCCCCTTTCCCTCCCCTCACATTCCCTCAGAGGGGAGAGAAGAAGCAGATGTATAACACTTCTGCTCCTGCAGACCCAGTCCCAAGGTCCACACAACCTACATCAGGATGCAGGAAAAGCCTTGCACTCTTATTGGGCATGCACTACGCATCACAATCTAGCCCCAAGAAATCAAGAGATTAAAGTTAGAACATGGTTTAAATGGATCTGAGTGAATAATTTTTAATGAATGCATTTAATGATGGATGAGTTTCCTTCCTTCTTTCCATGAAATGTGGGGAGCACGTTGCAATTTGCTTCACATATTCCTCCCTCACTGATTTTTTTTAAATTTCTTTTGAAGTAAGGGGTTGCTACTCCAAGCACAAACTCACTCTTCAATTGCAGTTGGTCCCATAAATCACTTAATATTGTTTCCATCTTCCAGTCTAATGAACATAACTCATGGAACCAGCTTTGTGGTACAAAGGCTTACAGAAACTACATTAGAAATTCACTTTTCATAGTATTCCTGTGTGAGCTTAACATTTATTTTCTGCCAACAGTTATGCAATTAAAGTTTCATACTTCTATGACTGTGTACAGGAAATGACATCAAAAGCAACCCCAAGATGGCTGAAGATTTGCTTCAAAATTTGCACAAATATAAGTAGAAATTGTTTCTTCATTATTCATCCAACTTCAGACCTAAACCAAATATGTCTTGCTAGCAGCCTTGGAAACATATGATGAAGTGTTTTAAAATTCCAGTAGATGTCACCACTTCTCCCCCAGCAAGTCCTTAAGTACATCTAAAACAAGCTTTCGAAAAGTCATTTTGCACTGCATCATGAGTTGAGAAAGCAAAGAGACTCATTTAGCTTTGGGTTACATCTATGTGTTTTGAAAGAAAAAAAAAATATCCATTTTTCTAATCTGTGTCAATGAATTAATGAGCTCATAGAACTCATGCCACTATTGTAAACCAAACACAGGCAGATGAGCTGTCAATTGCGAAGTGATGTCATTGCTAATACAAAACAGTATCTAGTGTTGTATCAGTTTTTCCCATGTCATTTGATGCTTCATAAATATCAAAGTTTTCAATGACACTTTGATTATAACTACATTCATGATTGTGACTACAGTTGGTTTTCCAGCTATAGTGTTCATATCGAGTCCCTGCAACATTTATTTGCTTTAGTTTCCCATGTTTAACCAAGTCCCAGTGGGGTCTTCTTCCTAAACATTTGGGTTCAATTCTTTTCAACTTTTACTTGCTCTTATCCACCCCTCTCGTGAAAAACAAGACCTCATGCTTTGGTTCACCTGGTTTTCATGGCTACATTTTTCTTCACTCCCACAGGGAACAAGAGGCCCACGAGGCCCAGAGTTCCCACACTATAGAAGAGGGCTCATACCCTTCTGGTCAGCTAAACCCAGACAGAGATTCTCAGTACTTTCCCTTCTTATTTGCACACTAAGTCTCCATGGAAGCATATATTTTTTTAAGAAATAAAAGATTAAACTCAGGATCAGCTAAACTCTGGATCTTTGATTAAGGAGACAAAACATCAATCAGTATTGATTTGTTTATACTGACCTTGACTCCTTGCACCTGACACCTGTAGCATCTTTCATTGTTCTCTATAAAACTAGTAACTTTTCATCACTTTATATTTATCTGCATCATGCATTGAAACAAAAAATTACTTACTCTGCTCTTTTAAAAGAAACTCAAATCCACTGAACAATATGTAAAACCAACTTAAGAAAAACTTATCCTGCTACAGAAAAATTCTTTAGTCTGAACTTCTTTTTGTGAAGAGCTTAATTTTCTTTAGAGACAAATTTCAGATTTTTTTAAGGCTATTGGAAGACAAAATTAACCCTCAAGAATTCTCCGTGCAATCAAATGTTTTCTGTGATTTTTTTTCATGTGACCAGGTGGCCCAAAGAGAAGCTGGCTATCTGGCTACATTCATCCCTTAAGACTTGGAAGAGAATTTGGATGCATAGCAAGCAGTGCATAGTGATCATATATTTCTGATGAGTTCAACAGCCTTATAAGACTTCAGAAAGGTTCATTTGAAGGTCTTTAGATGACTTAACCTTATTCAGATTTCACCCAGATTAAAACAGCCAAACTGACTAGAGACGTTACACATGTAAAGGAAATTGGCTCTTAAATATTTTAGGAAGTAAGATAAGATTCAAATGCATCACTAAGACCTTTTAAAATGTCCTTGTTCATGTGACTGGGTCACTTGAACAAGTTAAAAAGCTATCAAGCACTTTTCAAGAATATTTAAAACGTGATTGTTTCAATTCCTTTCCCACCCAGCTGTAAAGGGGCCCCTAGATTACTGTATTGTCAACGGGATTTGTAGAACAGCAGCCAGAACTAACATGAAACTGAACAATAGCAACATTGTACTTCTGGAGAAAAAAGAAAAATGCAGCCTATGGTAAAACCTTAGGCTGCTACGTGAGGATTGACTCCTTTTACAAGATTCTTTTGATTGCTCTTTATTTTTTTGAAAATCAAACCTTCACATTAATATTTTAAAATTGCTTCCTTGTTTAAAAATAAGTTAGAACTGAAAAAAAGACTTCACTTGAACCGTTAAAAGCAGTTTGTTGACAACTAAAATATGTGACTGGAGGAGAATAATATAAGCAACTGTTCCTAACAAAATTGGCTAATTATTAACATTAAGTATTCCAGAAAATGCTTCAGTATTATAAAATAATACTTGTCTGTACACAGAAGAAACATATTAGTTATGTGGTGAGTTTGACTGCAGTTTTCTAGATTTCAGAAAAGTTTGCCATGAGCAAATAAATAGTAAGGAAGATGGTTCTTCAGCAGGCAAGGGTTGCAAATAGAGCGGAAAAAAAGAGGTATGCAGACAAAATTAGAATTATCCACAGGGCTGCAGCTCTCAGCTGTCCTGATACGAACAGAGAGAAGTTACTGCTCAAGAGGCTTTTTTAAAAAGTAAACAAATCCACAGGATACTGAATGAAGACAATAGACACCTGAACTCATTAGGGGCCATGACGCATTCTTCAGATGAAGACTTGGTTGAATCTTCAACAGGAGAAGGCACATTCAGCAAGACCTTCCCTTTTGCTTGTACTTCATATCTTTCCTGGCTCCTGGCCTCCCACATGAAACAGACCTTCAGTCTGCACGGCAGGACTACAAAAGTGCTGCAAGTAAAACCATATGACCTTTTTTCACTTGCCTGTGACTCAAAAAGTAGCCCCTGGGTGAAACAAGATTTTCTTTTGTCCATTGACACAGGAATGTCTGGACTCAAGGTAAAAAGGGACATACAACTTTTGTGAAATATCTTGAAAGAAAGCAAGATGTGAGAACTTGTTTGGTAAAATCTTGTGAAAGGTAAACAGATATCTAGAACTGCCAAGAGTCACTGGACAGTGAAAAGTTGTTTCAGGACTTTGGGACAGTTTGTATCCGAGACATTTATTCCACTAGTGCAGTCACTAGGCCTTAGAAGGACGACTAAAGTGAAATTTATTAAAATAAATACTTCATACGTCTAAAATTTTTACTTACCAGCAGCCATATTTTATTCTACTGATTATAGCTGAGACCCAGAAATAGTTTTATATTAGAAAAAGTAAATCAGAATCTTAATAAAATTCATAGTTTGTCTATTCACACTCACCAGAGAATGAACTAATTCACAGGTAGCAAGACTGTAGAAACCAAAGTAATGGTTAAAGATTTTTTAATTCATTTGTATTATGGCTCTTCTCTAAACAAAATAGTTTTTCTTCTCTAGTTAGCTTTTAAAAATAGCAGGGAGGGTCCATTTGCGATTATTTTAACAGAAATACTTTTCATTAAAAATATAACTATGTAAGAAAGAATTTTTTTCAGGAAAAATAATTCATACTTCTTTAGTGAAGATGTTCTACCTCAAAAGTCTGAGATCCTAATGTCAATGACACCTCTGTACCAGCGTTTTGAATTATTGACCCCGCTAACTTACAACATTTAAATCAGAATTAAAAGAGCTACAGCATTTTTTCCCCCTATTATTTTTGGGTGAAATGAGGTTGGAGGGAAAGTTAACTAATAGGTGCCATTCTCCAAATAAAATTGGAGGGTTTATTGATTTAGGCAATTCAACGCCCAGTATTTCAGTTATGTAAATTTTCTCTTGCTTCTTTGCCTCCCCTAAAGATTCTAGTGAAGAAATTTTTTCTTCTTTCACCAGGAATATTTTGCATGCCTGACAAAGTAACTCTCCTCCTCTCCACTATTAATAAATTCATGGCGCATTAATATCTTTCTTTTGCTCAATGTGATTCCACTACATGTGTTCTGTTTTAATGGTTAATAGGATAATGCATAGTTAAAGTATCATTAGTAGACAACACTTCACAGATCATTCACCATTAATCATTGACAACAGCCAGAACAAACAGGTGAGCTAAAGTTCTAAACTAACAAAGGGGGGGTGTGGGGAGAGTGCAATGTATTTTTTTAGTCTGCTTTTTGACAAACAAACCCAAATGAATTTATCTGCTCTAGGTAGCAATGTGATGAAGTAAAAGAGAACTAATCTATGTAGAAAGACATTAGGCATGTAATGAACTACAGAGAAAATGCTACATTTCTAATTTACAAGGCCACAACTGTAGTATCAGCACGTGAGCTTTCCTCTGAAGGCTTTAGTGGGACGGGTGTGGAATCTGGACCTGAAAGGGATAGGTGGATTTCAGCAGACAATGAAAGATCTTTTACATGATTAGCAACAAGTAAGTCCTTAAATATATCCTTTACCATGAATAAAAATCAAAACTGTGTCATCAAAAATATCTCAGATCTGGGACATTTTCTTATTGATACGGATCATGAGAAAAGTGAAAAAATTATGAATGTGATCAATGGATAAATGAAGAAGGCAGAACACCAACTGAGTATGAGAAGCAACAAAAGTATTGCCGCCTGAAAGGGGCATTCAGCTGAGCTTGCAAACAATAGATGTATCCATGGAAAAAATGTTTGAATTCAGCTATTCTTTTTGAATAAATGCTGCAGCTGAAAATGGGCTTGGACACAAAAGGCAACCATTTCAGTTAAAGCCATGTCAGATTATTAACTGCAAAATAAACTGCAAAGGCATACACCACAAGAACACCACAAGGTCACAAAGACAAAGAACATGTTGGTACAGCCAAAGGAACTGCTCTTTGTATTAATATTAATTTTTAATATATTATTTTTAAGTGGCCTCAAATAAAATGAGGGATCTTAGAGAACTTAGTATCATATAAAAAGATGGAAAGGAATACGCCACACCTGTAGTTTTTAGTCTACATATGAAAGAGAGACAAAAAATGAGAGTAGAAACAACTCATGGACATTCATCTGATCTTTGCAGCAGAATCCAGAAATTCCATCTGAGTGCACTGCTCAACACTGTGGTAACTATTCTAAGTAAAATGCTTTCAAAAGGGAAAAGTAAATAAGATTTAAGTATTTGAGGAGAAATATTTGTCAGATGGTGATAATCTGCAAATGAGAAAAAAGACAACCTTTTAGCCAAGGTGCTAGACTAAGAGATTGCCTTGCAGATGTAACAGAGCAACGAGACAGTGCCAGCAAAAGCACTGTAAAGCATGTCACTGTCTTGGGGTTTGCATGTTGGGTTTGATCTTAAGCTGTGATTCACTCTAAAGGCAAGCATTAATCAGTTGACATCAAGCGGAAAGACACTGAGAAAATCAGAAAGGAACACAGTTGTGAACCACCACACATATATCATTATCATCTGCAGCGTTGATGGAAAGCACATTCTTGATTCAAGAAAGGGTTGCTAAAGTTTGCTAGCTCAGTGCTTAAGCCACACTAAGCACAGCAGCAGAGACTCCCATGCCAGGATTTAGCAACTTCCATTTATGCTTATAAGGATGGCCTGAACCACCTGGAAATTGCCCCCATTAATCAGTGTGTTACCCACTGACGCTGCTAGGTCCCAGACTCCACCTTGTAATGAAGGGTCCTTTCTCACTGTTATCCTGTGGTCCAAGTCTCCTAGCTGTCTGGTCAAGTGCAAAAATTTAGAATACAAACGCTGACAAATTCCTCTATAGCTATTAAAATGCTGTTGCCTCTATTCCTTCCCCTAATGATTGCGGGGGGAAAAAGGTGTAAAGAAATGTATTCAGTCCAGCAAAAGTATATCCAAGAGCTTCTGTATTTCTGGCCTACTGTAAAGTGATGGCATCTGTGAAATGGCACATTAACGGCTATTGGTTTTAAGATCCACCTATATTTATCTTGTGGCATAATTTACAAAAGCCTCACCTCATTGTCTCAAACAACTAAGTGAAAAACTCCAAACCGCATCATTTCTGAAGTTCTCTTGAGTCTTTCAAAGCTGGAAATATTGGATTTGTGTATAAGCGTAACACAGTTTTTCATGACTTCAAAGAGGACCATCCTGACACAGTTTTTCAGTTATCTACTTCATTAAGAAGCTGTTTAATCAAAACTTTGTTTTAAAATGTTTTTATGCACTAATTCATTTCCAAAAAGAAATCTCTTCAAGTTTTTCAAGTTTTGGCTTTGTATCTGTCCATTTTTCGTTTTTCATCTCTTATTTATCTAATACCACATTTAGAGCTAAAAATTTTGAGTTCAAGGAAAAAAAAATATTCATGTAACAGTAATTATGAGATCTTTAATACAAGCAAAGGCAAAGAAGACAACTTGACAGGCAAAGACAAGCAGTACAATTCAGACCATTCTGAATCAAAGTTGGAAATGTAAGAGGATTTTTTTCTCCTTAGAACTCACCTTTGTTCTTTCCAGGAAGGCTGCGTGGCGCTTGGTTGCCAGCCAGGGTTAAACCATGACAGAAGGGATGCTGGGTTTGAGGGTTTTTTTGTTTATTTCTTTTCTAGTGAGCAGCACCTTTCCTGACCTGCAATGCTATTTATTAGCTTAGTGGTTTTAACTCACTTTGGAGATCATTCTGAGTTACTGTCCTGTGACCCATTTTCTCTCTCCCTCTCTTTAATGCAATAGATTTTTCTCTAGTAAGAAATGTATAATCTGCTATAGTATTCTGGGTTAGATGAGTTGCTCCAGCTAGTCCTTATTTTACAACGCTAGCAAGAAGTCATCATCCAGTGCATACCAAACAACAAAATAATGTCTCAAGTTAGTAATTCCAAAGGGAGAGTCTGATGTTGCAAAAAATTCTGATTTTGATGGGAATTGTATTTGGTACGTAAACAGCATGTGAAACCCATTTGAAAAAATGCCTGCCTTTTGTCTCCAGACTGAGTCTGAAATTCATCTCACATGATCTGAACTAACAGCTAGATGTCAAGAACTCCAAACAAATCACCAGCACTTTTTTTCCATAGCCACTGGGAAAAAACCAACCAACCAAACAAACAAAAAACCCCCCACCAGCTCCATGGTATAATGTATACTCTCTGTCTTGGGCAGTCAACCTCAAAGAGAAAGAATGGTCCACTTCTCTCTGTGGTCTACAGAAAGTACCTAATTTTTTGGTCTGGGCTATACTTATAAAATTAAATTTCAAAACAGTTGAGAATTCCCCCCTAGACTAAAGCACAGAATAGATTTCTTCTACTCCAGATATCCTAAACTAATAACTATTCTATCTCATTCCACAAAGTTTGTGTCCTTCAAAGGATGAGACATGAGACGCTCATGTAAATAATTGGCTGTGCTTCACAGTATTGAATCACTTTCCTGTTTATCCATCTCTAAAGATGGGACAAACTTCTGAAATTACTCATTTGTAATAATTGCTGCTCTGAAAAGAAGTGTGGCCTTTTTAATAATTAAGCAGTACAAAAGTAAAGAGCCGTGATAGAAGGCATTGTATCTTGCTTTGGAAATGGAAGCAAGTGTAAACAAGTAAACTGCTTAATGTGCTTAATGTTTAAAGCGACTCCTTATATGTTCATGGTCATCACAAAATTTTACAAGCCATTTATCCTTAGCTTCATACTGTGAGATTTTATTTAGTTTTATTCTATAGGTTAGATCTCTACAGTTCAAATTCTAGCAGGAATCAAAACCTGGGGGTTAGCTTTGGCTCTTCTGTACTGCAGTACAGGCACACAGACCTACCATAGCTTCAAAGAAGGCTTCCCTAGATGATTCAGCCCATTCCGTAATTATTCTTCTAATCCAAGTGAAAATGGTTGTTTCTGGATCTTTTTAGATATATCTTCTCAACTTATCATAAACTTTGCCTTATCTGATGAGCATACGTAATGGACATATCTTGTTAGGTATATCCCTCCAGAGCTACTCAAAAAGAAGATTTTTACATTCTGTGGTATATATATAAAAAATGAGATTAAATTTTTTTAAGCACCAAAATTAAAAACTTTGGAGATACGTGTGCATTGTTAGGTCACATTTTAAATGTTGTTCAGGACATGGACAAAAGCAAGTTAAAAGAAAGCTTGAAGAAAAAGAGTAAAAGCAGTGTACCTTTCAGTTAGACATTTGTGACACAGGTGATCACAACAGTGATAGAAAAGGTACCACATTCAACATACCTCCTTCTTCACGCCATTTAAGCCCTTTGATACCTTTTGATTTCTCTCTAAAGCAAACTAGCAGTATTACCTACTACACCTTTTTTGCACTGGTTTCGCATAGGTTCCATTGGGTTCTAGGCACACGTGAATTATTAAAACAAAAAGTCACTGATTAGCTGTTGAAAAGGAAAGAGAAAAATCTTTGACTTCCCAGTGTTTTGTCTGTAGGTCTAGTAGTTTTCCTTTATTACTTTGATTCAGTGATTATTTAGCAGCGGACTGATCAATTCATTAACTCTAGCAAGTCTGCTAATATAAGTACCACCTGAAATCAGACTATCATACATATACTTTCTCTCAAGTTTTCTGGAGAATACAGTGGTTATTCCCCCCACACTGTGGGAACAATGAACATTTCTTTTTGTTCTAGGTGATCTAAAATACATTTATTTAAGAAGCTATTTTTATTAGTCAGTTTCTCAGCAAAACCCTTATCAATATAATAATTAGAAGCACCAGACCTTGGAATTTATCTCTCTCCTATTCAGATAACTAGCAATTATACAAATAACACTCCCAAGAGGAAGAAATTTGTCATAGATGGAAAAAGAGAAACTCAGGCCCAAGCACAAACTAGAAAGTAGAGATAAGGAGTTGTGCAAAGCATGTGAGTATCTAAAATAGATGACCCTGTGTTTTCCTTGTTCCTGGTTTTTTAGTCTGTCAAGGGCTGAAACTATTCACCCACCTCCCTTCCCCACCAGCTAAGCACTTCCAACTCAAATGAACAAATTCACTCTAGACCTATCTTTCAATGCTCAATGCCATCTTCCCTCCCTCCCCTTAAAAATGAGAACACTAGTGAATAATTTACGGTGTCTGGAGTGTTACTTTAAATACATTTAATATAAATTTAAACTGAAAATCAAAGCAGATTTATCCAAATACAAAAGCCATTGGGTTTTTTGACTGTTCATTGCTGATATTTAAACTCAACATACATATTTGGAACAAGCCAGATGAGATACTAGAATCAGTCTTGTGCTAAGACAACATGACACCCTAGAGATGAAGTCTCATCTTTTAGATAGTAACGGGCAACCCTAAAAAATAGGTAAGACATTCAATTTACCAAGACATTATCTTATCCCTTGTAGACACAAATATTATTTTATTTTAAACAAAACAGGTCAGACAAGCAACATTCCACATAAATGATTCATGTATCAAACACACAACAAACCAAGAAAAAAAAAATATTCTATGAAAGAAACATCTGGGCCCCAAATACCTGTAAACAGTTCAAACTAAAGCTGAAATTTGAACATATTGTCCAAAGTCACTGGAATGTAAATCAAAGTTGCAGAGAATCCTACAGTTCACTGCACATTTGTCTAACATTTCTAATCTCATACAAAATCTAAAATGTTCAGAAAATGAAACTACATTTCTGACAAGCATATCATTCAGTTTCCAGAATGATTAAGCTAAGATCTACCCTACATGAAGTCTCTAAAGGTCAGTGAGTCCACACAGAGGAATTGATATGTAAATGTATTACATATACTGTGTATCTCAGTCTACTAACTGTATATGTATATACACAGGGAGTCCAAAGATTGATCCACCAAAATAT
This sequence comes from Falco rusticolus, assembly GCF_015220075.1. NCBI lineage: Eukaryota > Metazoa > Chordata > Aves > Falconiformes > Falconidae > Falco > Falco rusticolus. The sequence goes on from NC_051196.1 coordinate 6,817,778, forward strand.
GTGTTTTAGTGAAAATCTTTTGATATGAAACATTTTGTTTCATGCTACATTGAAATCAAACATGTTTATTCTGGCTTAAACTGCTCTTTGTTTTTTGTTCATTTAAAAACTGAAAAGTCGCTTTCAGAGCAGACATTTTTTATCCAGAATTCATTCAGAAGTAATGTGAAAATAATATTTCAGTATTTTTAATGATTTTTTATTTCCAAGTTAATTAAGAAGAAAGGAAGAGGTATGTTTATGTTCTGCTAAACTTTAGCATATAAAAAAATAAGGTGCACAGCTTTAGGTGAAAAATTCAGACCTAGCAAAAATGTTTTTGATGACACTTAGATGATAACAGGTCTGAACTGGCTCTTTGAAGATATGTTTTTCTACTGCAAATACGAATATCACTTAAAAGTATTTTGTTTCTTTAACGTAAAAAGCCCCATTCATAATATGAACACATGTAAATGGACAATATAGGCTAGAATAATTGCCATATATTTACAGATCGAAAGTATCTGTAGTAAAATCAATTTTTTGTGGATTGACATTGCATCTGAGAGCAAATTACACTCATTCATTGCTGCTGGCCTGCTCACTGAATATTTGATTGAACTATTAGAAATGGCTTTAAAACCTTATTGGTCATAATGTTATTTTCTTAACAGCTCCTTCAGTCCACTTTACATGTGTGGACACTTTTTTGGAATGAGGTTTTAACTTCATGTAGTAGGGGATAAAAACTACCCCACCTACAAACTCATCTCTGGTGTTCATTGCAGCTAACAGAACAAGGTTCGGTACAGAACATCCACAACAGAATTTGATGTGTTGTATTCTGTTAGGGATTACTATGCTATCAGCATGATAGCAATGGGATCTTACTGAGTTAATTTTTTTATGAGATTTATGAGAACATTGTTTAGACCAGAAAGTTGATTTTACCATTTAAAGTATCCATAGTTCATACATGTATTTCTGCTTAGTGAGGGAAGTGTTAAAGTCCATCACTTGTATAACATTTTCAAAGCTGTACAGTACCATACATCTTAAGAATCTTGGAAATCTTGGAAATCTAAGGAGCTGTCTCAAAGTAAGCAAAGCAGAATTCATTTCTGCTCTTAGCAGAATATTACATCTGTGAAACATCTGATTCAACACTTATCTTTGAGTAGTTGCTTATGACAGAGGTCACTGTATGTTTTCTATGTTTTAAAACTTCAGTCAAGATAGAGCACATCGTTAAATGGGGAGTTCACAAGAAATGTTAAGGCAGAGACTTCTTAACCTATATACTCAAGTGGAGAAAAAAGTAGCTACCATATACCACTGCTAGAAGCAGGAGAGATTTCTCAGACACTGAAAATGCAGAAGGCAATCACAGCTTAGCAATTTCCTGGTGCCTTTCAACTAAACACCACATAATACTAAATAAACATTAATGAATTTAGCTGCTTAACATATCTACAAAGTAAGTACAGTAAAGAAGAAATGTACTTACTTTTTTGGCAGATGTCCTAGTACCCTAAAGCTGCTGATCATAAAATGATCCAGAGCAACTGTTGCAAGCCATCAAGAAAAAAATACATATACTTTCATTATCTAGAGATGTTTTGTGAGAAGCTGGGGGAAAACAGTCTCAAGATATTGCTGGTTGAGTAATTTTACATTTATATGGTTTGTTGATGAAAAGAAAAAGCAAATTTTAAGAGGAATGTTCATGAAAAAATAATTCTATTTTAGAATAAACTCTATTCTTTACTCTTTATGTTGTTATTTATGAGTAAAATCTCCCTTTTGTCAACTCTGAGAGCTCCTAAAAGTCCCATTTCAAAGTTTTAGAAAGACAGGACTAATTAGAAAAACAGGAAAATGGAAATTCAAGTTACAAATAGTTTATCTGTTCTGATCATTTAGTGTATGCATGTACAACTTTTCACAAAAATAGTAGCTTGAATCTTAAAAACGTGTCTGGACGTGCTTACTTCCAGTTCTTGTAAGGCTTGGAAAGGAGGGAAAATTATCAGTATGTAATGACTTTAAATCTTATGTGGATACCTTCACATTGATGATGTGTGTTTGATTGCATAAAGATGTTTCTAGAATACTCTCAATTTCTTTGTGAAATTTCAGTAAATGTAAATAAAAGAACTGTCTGCAAGTGTGTATCCTCTGATGGAGCACATCTTTATAGAGTATAAGAATGTCCTCTAACATGATTCCAAGCAAGTATTTGAAATTTAAAAAAAAAAAAAAAAAAATCAGCTAATCACAGTCCTATATTTTCATAATTCTATTTAAAAAATAACAACAGTTAAGAACTGGACTCAGACTGTAACATCCTTTTCATTTCAAAGTAGTTAACTTCAGCTATAAGATTAGTTTTCTTCTAGTGCAACAAATGCATGAGACTAAAGCATTTCTTAAAAAACCCTGCAAAATATTCTAACTGTAGAAAAATATCATTATAAGAAGCATTTAACATCGGAGCACCAAATTCTTGGCTTTGTTACCTTGACTCAACTATATTACACAAGGTAACATTTTGTTAGATTGCAGTGATAAGGTCTGTTGATATGTCTTGGCAGGAAAATAAAATATAAAATTACTTTTGCAAACCACTGAAACAAGTTCCCTCATTCTGTTTCTCTGCTCCTACAAACCACATGTTCATGGTTTTAAAATAAATAAGTCATAAATAACAATAGGACTAAAATGAAATAAAATTGTATATGTATTATCTTATTGTATATCTATCATCATGATTATTTTTCAAAGATTTTTGGCTCACATTTATACAAAGCTCTCTTCCATATTTGTGCATAGCAGAAAGGAATCCACAAGTCTGGGCTTTACTAGCTGCTGAAAATCTGAATCTTCAAGTCCATCAGGACTCATGACTGCTAGTCTCCGTAAGGCTGCCTAGAAAAAGAAAACACCACAACTGTAATACTGTTAAAGTTTGATGAAATCTTCATTGCAGGAATCCATTATAACAATCTCTAAACAATAGCCAAGGCTCAAATCTGAACCATGCAGGTCTATGGACATTTCTATCTGGCTAATATCTCATTACTGTCTTCAGCTATCTCAAGAATCTACCCTCAAATGCAGCTATTAAATGACAGTTCATTTTGGGCACATTACTCTCAGACCTGAGTGATAGTGTAGTGTTAACTGATCTGTTGCACATCTCACACTGTCTCTTTGTACCTCAACTCTCCTCTCAGCTTTTGCCTTATTTATGAGAACTGTAAGCCATCTGATTCAGAAAATATCTGCTTTTTTTTTATGCAATGCCAACAGCAGATATCTTTTTAGATACTAGCGTCGTAGAAAGAAACCATACATTTCAAACCATTTGGGAACAAATAAAACTGCCAGTTGTTCCGATTATGAGGCTGCACAATAAAAATTGCATTGATGTTACTATTATCTTCATAAACTCTTCCCTTCTGAGTTGTTACTTGTTTTTCTCACTGGAGGAAAATAAACAACAATTACATACCTTCTAGCAACCTGACACAACAGATGCAACTGGAAAACAGGCTGGCTTTCCTCAACAACAAAAATTGTCTTCTATTAGTAAGGTCTGATAGTTGTGATCAGCTTATCTCTGCGCTGTCAATGCAGCACTGAGACAAGAGTTAACTGCCTGCTTCAAAATGTACAAAAAGTAAACAGTCAAGCTAAAACTACAAAACACTACAAGTCCTCAGACTTTAGTGATGATACCTATCAGAGCCTGGAGCAGCTTCAGTCTCAGTGACAATATTTTTGCCGCATATTTACTAGAAAGTGTCATCAGGCAGTTACCAAAATATCAGGAGAAGCAGAATTGCTGAGATGGGCAGGCAGGTAACATATCTAGCAATAGGCATGAATTCAAGGAATGTGCAGCAACAACTTCAATGAGACAGGGAAAATCACAGTCTGGGTTGCTGCCATCACTGTGGCCTCTGCTCTAGCCATACAAGATTAACAAGCATTCTTGGTACATATGAAGAATAACCACACCATTTCTTATGCTTACATTCATACTCTTTTCACCCTGAATGAGTCCTGCTTAAACGAACAAAACCTCCTCATGTGCTGGTACAAAGCTAGCTGTTAATCAAAGCTGCAGTAACCAAGTTTTACATTTAAAATAACATTAATATTAAAAAGCACTGTCAAACAATATTCTTCAGTCTTCATTCATCAAACCTATCTCCTAACCCTAGATTACCCACGTCCTCAGAACACTTTGCTCTCAGAACGCTAGGTGAAATTACTCAACTCCAACAGCTGGCTGGGGCTCACATTCAATGCAGCGCAGGGCCAGCAGCTGGGAACTTTCTCCTAAGCAGAGAAAGTGTTAACCTTCTGTTGGCAGCTTCTTGGCTGGACACTATATTGTCTTGGAGGCTCAAATAGAAAAATATGTATTATAGTGAAAGCAAGAAAACACCTTTCTTCTCTTTGGCCACTTTACATAAATGTCTCCATACGTGTGTGTGTGTGTGTGCAGAAAAAGGGCTGCTACTCCTGTGATTCAAGGCTCGTTTCAACAAACAGAGCATCAGAGAATGGAATTTAAGAATTACTGAAACCTTAAATTATGAAGCATTCCAGTGAAATTTTTTAGTGCTCAATAATGTGGAGATGAAGCCAATTTTCCTTATGTGCTTAAATCTTCAATCAGAGGATAAATAATTGACACTGTATATGATTACGCTTAAGGGGAAAAGCAGGAGACCCTGGCATGAATTTAAAACATTCCTGCAATACTTAGGCATTTTGAAATCTAAAGGGCTGTTTTTTCCTGTATTTTTCAGGATAAGCATGAAAGAAAGATTAAAATGTACCTACCAGACATGCTACTAAAACAGAATCACTGTTATTTCTTTCAGTTGGTGATCTGCAAAGCTTAATTAGGCGAGGAATACCTGAGTACACAAAACAATATCAGGAAAAATAACTTAGAGAAACAATTTTGAGATTAGGTGGGTTTTCATATGTTTCATATTTATCTTCCTTAGTAGATATGATCTCTAATGCAAAGATGACACGCAAATACTTAAGGGATTGTCTATGGAATTATGCAGTTCTGAGGCATCATAATTAATAGTTGTAAAGTATAAACAAACAAATGCATTGTTTTTACCCACTATTGCTGTTTCAAAGTGGAAATTGTAATCTCCACTTCTTCCCTACCAATCTTCCCACACACCCTTAAAAAACTCCAGCCAAAAGAACATGTTCCTTCCTGTTAGATTCATCACATCTGAACCTGCAGGGGTCCAGGTTTTCTGTCCACTGACAGATCCTGCACAAGGGTTTAAATAAAGGAATGGAGGAAGCAGCACTCTCAGTTGGCATCGTCTGCAACAGCTATGTGTTGAGTGGATGCTGCACCTCAGGTTCCTCTGGGAAATGAGCCAGAGGTTCATCTAGCACAATCTCCTCAGTTACTCTCTGGACAGACTGTATAGGGAACCTTTTCCATAAAGTGTACCAAGTGAGGCTAAAAATTAAAAAATGCTTCTCCATGACTGGCAGTCGCTCCCTCTTCTTCATCTGCCATTAAGCTAGTGATAAATCCTTACAGCTGAGTTTTACAGCTGCATCTGCCACTTCAGGATCTCGGCTGAGTCGTGCCAGCGTAACTGCAGATTTCTGTTGGACTCGCTCACAAGCAGCAACTTCTGCTGAATTTCCTGAAGATGATCTTTCAAAGAGCATTTCCATTAAAAGCTGGACACCTAAAAGGATGTAAGAACCATTGTTATCCTCTCTCTGAACAAAAAATTCAGTCCAAAAAAGTAAAGGGAAAAAGCCAGCTACATAAATACAGACCAATCACTGCCCAAATAGGGCACAAAGAATGCATAAATGCAGACTGCAATTTGGTCATCAGCATTCAGGTATATGTGATCTTTGCATACCTTTGTCTTCACTAGGGTGCTACAGAATTTCTGGAAGTAGAACATGCACTAACCCTTCTCTCCTCCAACTTCTTGACTCCCCTACAAGTTGGTATTTTAGATTTCAGAAATTTATTTCTGTCAAACTAAATGCAATTCTTTATTTGCTTCTAAACTAACCTGAAGGTAAGCAGCTAAAAACCTGTAGTGATATATTTCATGCCTTTACATGAAGTTTTGCTTTGAATTAAAGGAAAGTAAAACTTTTTTTCTTTCAGTTTATGTATTTTTAAGCAAGCATTTAAAAGTTCCCATCTCAAACTCTTTAAAGGTATTTTAGAATAGGGAATCCTTTAATGAGGGAAATCAGGAAATTCTGCCTTTTAAAGTTTACTGTGTGAACTGACTTCACTTCAGAAGACTATGTAATCTGTGACAAAATGGTTTTATTAACTTATTGCCTGTAGGAGCTGATATTCTTATTGTAGCACCACAAAAACAGATGAGACTGTGCTGATTCCTATTTTCTATATTATTTTAAATGTAAGGACAATTATGTGCTATTAGACTCCATATGCTATTAGGCATTCAGATTATTTCAGGTAGCATCAGAGGATTTTAACTGTTAGAACGTTTGCATAAATAATTAAGAGAATTAGCATCAGAATCATGTTGCTAGGTCATAATCAATCGACATACAAAAAAGTCAAAGTTGAGAAGAAAATGCATCTAAACTTTCCAGGATTCAAAGACCCTTCTCAGTTTGTGAATCTGGCTTCTGACCAGCAGCTGATTACTACATTAGGCAGGCACATAAAAACTTTATACAGAAGGTGAGTGACAACCCTTCTCAAAAGCCTCGAGGCAAATGTGAACTTCCATTAGGGAGTGTATACACAAACTTTACTTCATCACACTGTGCTTGACAATCCACATGTAAATCTCCACCTACTGTAGTAATCTAGCATGAGTTAGAGTTGGCATAGCTGCTAGTATAAATTCATGAACTTCAGTCAAGTTTCTGCTGCAGCAGAAGTACATGAAATATGAACAAACACCTGTCCTGAAGAATAAAACTAGTTTTGGTGTGCGCAGTGAAACAGATAGCCAAACTACATAACCAATCTGTTAATGATGAGGAGTGCAAAAGTTTCCAGGGCATATCTGGATTGTGAGTGCTAACAGCAAATCAGAAAACAGCAGCATGAGTCAAACAGACAAATCACTGACAGGGTATTCCCTACCCAACCCTATAATTATAGACACCTAGGGTCCTGGGAAATGTCCTGGGAAATGTTTCTAGAAAAGACTCTGGGTAGGGAAGCCCCACATGCCTGCACTGAGAGTTCAAAGACCACCTCTGCAACCTCCAGGAGCACAGGGAGCTTGGACCAGGAGCATGGCAGAAACCATCATGTGGACCTGATCAACCTCCCTCTGGGACTGTCCCATCCCTCCCATGCAACAAGGAGATCCAGTAAGAAGCCACCATGCTAAAATGGCTTGCTACTACTAACCCCTCACTGAACTATCTTATGCATGGGACAGGAAAGTCTGGTAATTTGTAGAGTTGCATATATCTGATGAAACTGTTTCAGTATTCAGAACCATTCAACCTCCACATTATCATTTAGTCTCAAACTGAAACACCTATGCACTCTAGCAGGGACATCAAATACATACTACCTCTGTGCACACACAGATCACACCAAGCGAATTAGTTGTGCCTGATCCTTGCTAGTCATATTTGTGCGCACAGAGCTCAAATTTTCCACTGAAATGCAAAAAACATCTACATCCAAACCTACATAGGAATTGGCCAATTCTATTTCAAGACCTGCTTCTACGTAGATGCTTTCTAAACCCCTTCTCCCACCTACAATCAGCCATGTCTGAGATTCAAATGGATCTAAACTGAAACCGTTCCTATCCAAACCTTAATTTAAAAAGTGTGGAAAGGATATTCCTAGGACAGTAGGACAGAAAAAGCATGATATGTGAAGTTTTGCTGTAATTTAATATCTAAAAAAAAAAAAAAAAGCTGTCTTAATATATTTCTTGGCCATGAATTTGCTGGTATGTGTATTAATAAGGCAGTTACGCCTTCCTCTATCCTTATCCACAGAATTATTAACCTAACTTCTCAGACTTCTGTGGGCCTATAACACCTAAGGTTTTTTCAATGTAATGGATTTCTCAAAATATGACATTTAAAGAAGGGGGAAAACTGGCAACTTCTGTATAGTAATGAAAACGTAATGCTTCAAAATCTATCACACTTCTGAATGCCTGTGAAAAAAATGACACAAAATGCAGGTATGCATGGCTCAGTATCAGATTATTTCTTTTAATGCATAAGAATTGCTACCTTATACAATATGATTACTGGAATTACTATAATTACTGTTGTTGAAACACTTTGTACTACCTTGCTTTGTATCTATAAGTCACATACAGAGAGAAAATCAGCAGTATGGTTATACATGCAAAGTTTTCTAAAGCAGTGGTAATTTATTTCAGTTACATAGAACCATCCCAAGGACTCATTTTGTACCCTGTAGCAATATGCAACATCCAGCAGAGATAGGATGCAAAATGAGGTATTATTAATGAAGCCTTTCTCCCTTACCTTGTAAACCACTACTCTCCCATTTACCCACATTCTCCACAAATACAGAATACAATTTAGCTAAAATACATACCATTTCCTTGAATTATTTCTGAAGCACACTGGTCCAAGACAGACATGTTTGCCAATATTGTTACCACCTGTTATTAAAAAGAGAAGGAAATATGAAATATAGCCCTACAATTCAGTAATATTAAATAACACTGTGGTTTATAAAATTAGTATGGCAGAAATATGGCAAACCCAATAAAATTAAAAAGCATTCCTGTAGTTGAACAGTCTATTCCCACCTTTGTGATTTCTCAGGGGTCTTTATCTTACAGCTGCTAACTGAAATCCAAACAAGAAGAAAAGTAAAATTCTTTTTCTCACACTCCTATATTTATACATAAAAGCCTGTCATAGAGATAATACAGCAGATTTGTTCAGTAGTCAAATTGGTAGGAAGAGAAAAACTTAACAAAAAAGAGCCAACCAAAAAAACCCTGGAGTCCTACAAAGAATTCAGCCAGGAGCTGCCCACCTTCAGGAACCAGTCCTGTAGTCACATTCTAGCTCTGGCAGAGCTCACAGTGAAAGCTAAGAACCAGTATACAGCATACGTTCAGTAGTGGTAAGTCATTGCTACCTTTCTGCTTCAGGGTTCAGCTGAAATGTCAAGAAAACCGCACAAAAGATTTTGAGTTTTGAGCCTTGATTCAAGGAAGTATTTAAGGAATACTTTTCAGTTCTACTGAAGCCATAATTTGTGTGCATGTGAAAGCACTGTGCAAAAATGAGCTGGATTTAAAAATCTGTTTATACTTCCCCTGAGCTGAGGCCAAGATTAGGTTTTGTACCAATAGAAGCACATTTTGACATCCTAATTTACAGCATTTCTTATCCAAAATAGCACTAACTGTTTTAAAGATTAGGTGTAACTCAGCTTGCTTAAAGTGATGCAGCGAGCTGTTGACAAGAGACCTGATCATGTGGAGCTGTTGGCTTTCAATCACGTATTCCCCTCATTGATACCATATGCTTTCTCTCATACATCCTGCAAGATAACTCTTTTTTACTTTATCCTTCAAATAACTTCCTTCTGCATGCAAACACATCTCAATAATAACAATATATGTAAGAGACCAAAAAAGAAATGTTATAGATCATTAGAATACAAAATAAAAGAAGTATTCTTTCTTAAGAGGTTTAAATTTATTCTAGTTGAGAAAAACTGATAATCCTCAAAAATAACGATCAATTTGAGAACTGGTTATAAGCTTTTTAATGGTACAGTGTCAGTTCACAAACAAGCAAACTTCTTAGATGTAAGTAGGCGTGAGATCAAATCACCATTCTGATCTCACTTTGCCATTTTAATAACAAGGATGACTCATTTTTGATGCTGTGACATAAAGGTCTTCCACTTTGGAAGGTAGTGTTACAGTGTCATCTCTCTGAATAAATATACTTACTTAGGATGCAAATGAGTTGCTGAAACTCTATAGAGTGACAGGTAGAAATATGGTAACTTAGTATATGTCTATGTATTTATTCCATATTAATTATTAACTGTGTTTCAGGCAGAGTGTATATGTTTTCTCATTCTAAATTATATCCTGTTAATGAAAATTGCTTCCTCTATGCAGAATCTGCACCCCATGTGGCTCTCTAAGCCAGATGAAGAATTCAATTAACCACAATTTGAATACATGCCAATTATTCCACTGCCTCAAGTTATTTTGTCTAATAAGTATTTTCATACATAAAAATATTTTGTGTGTATCTTCTGACATTAAAAATTATTTGAGGTTATATGCATACTTCCTTCGTGTTGATTATGTGGCCCCCTATATTTTGCAATGTATTTATGAACTAGCCTAGTGGGTTTATATGTAAGCTTCCCCAGAGGGGTTTATAAAAGACCCTTGTCATCAATAACCACCAAGTTCTACCTGTATTATATTTTAAAATCTTAGTAGGACTTGAAAGAGAGTTAAACTATAGATTAGCTCACACCATATAGATAGATTTTTCTTCCCCCAAAAAAGTCACATTTTCCTGTGATATAAACAATGTAATGTGAAATACCATAACGTAAACTTTTCCAGTGGCATCTCTCCCACTGTAGATATATATATATATATTTTATTTTTTTTTTTTGTCTAATGATATAATGATACATCAGCTTACACTGCAGTCTTTATCTTCTCTTTTCCTATCATCTGGGTCCAGATTTCATAAAGCCCTAGACAGTCTCTCAGAAACAACTGTGAAGTCCCGCTGAATCAGCAAACCATTTCAGATGTTATTGTGAGACATGGAGCACACAAACAGATATAGATAAAAGTGACTGCCTAAGCCTCATTTTCACCAGGAAAATAGACGAAAGTTACCAAAACTTCTTTCAGAATTGAAATCACAAAATCATAGAACGGTTTGAGTTGGAAGGGACCTGAAAGATCATCTCAGTTCCAACCCCTGCTGCCAGAGGCAGGGACATCTTCCACTAGACCAAGTTGCCCCCAGCCCTGTCCAGCCTGGCCTGGGACACTGCCAGGGATGGGGCACCCACAGCTGCTCTAGGCAGCCTGGGCCAGTGTCTCGCCACCCTCACAGTAAACGATATCTTTCTTATATCTACTCTAAGTCTGCCCTCTTTCAGTTTAAAGCCATTCCCCCTTGCCCTATTGCTGCACGCCCCTGTAAAAACTCTCTCTCCAGCTTTCTTGGAAGCCCCTTTAGGTGCTGGAAGGCTGCTGCAAGGTCTCCCCTGAGCCTTCTCTTCTCCAGGCTGAGCAACAACAATTCTCCAGCCTGTCTTCATATGAGAGGTGCTCCAGCCCTCTGGTCACCTTCACAGCCCTCCTCTGGACCTTGCACTTGGCCCTATTGAACTCCATGGGGTTTGCGCGGGCCCACCTCTCCAGCCTGTCAAGGTCCCTCTGGATGGCATTCCTTCCCTCCAGCATGTCAGCTCCACCACTCAGCTTGGTGTCATTGGCAAACTTACTGAGGAAGCACTCAATTCCAGTGTCCATGTTACCAACAAAGATGGTCAACAGCACTTGTCCCAATACCAACCCCTGCTGAATGCCACTCATCACTGGTCTTCACTTGGACATGGAGCCATTGACCACAACACTTTGAGGGCAACCAATCAGCCACCAAGCTGTCCATGTGTCAGATCCATATCTCTCCAATTTAGAAATAAGGATGACATGCCAGACAGTGTCAAATGCTTTGCACAAGTTCAGGTAGATGACAGCAGTTGCTCTTCCCTCATCCACCAATGCTGCAACCCCATCACAGAAGGCCACCAGATTTGTCAGGCACAATTTGCCCTTAATGAAGCCATGTTGGCTGTCACTAATCACCGCCTTATTTTTCACATGCCTTAGCATAGTCACTAGGAGAATCTGCTCCATGGTCTTGCCAGACACCAAGGTGAGACTGTCCTGTAGTTCCCCAGGTCTTCATTATTTCCCTTTTTAAAAATGGGGTTTATATTTACCCTTTTCCAGTCAGTAGGCTTCAATGGACTGCCACAACTTCTTAAATATGATGGATAGTGGCTTAGCCACTTCATTCACCAGTTCCCCTAGGACCCACGGATGCATCTCATCAGGTCCCATGGACCTGTGCACCTTCAGGTTCCTTAGATGCTTTCAAACCTGATCTTCTTCTACAGTGGGCAGTTCTTCATTCTCCCAGTCCCTGCCTTTGTCTTCTGTGACCTGGGTGGTGTGGTTGGAGCACTTGCCAGTGAAGACCGAGGCAAAAAAGTAATTGAATACCTCAGCCTTCTCCATATCCTGGGTAACCAGGTCTCCTGTTTCCTTCCAGAGAAGGTCTATGTTTTCCCTAGTCTTCCTTTTATCACCAACATACCTCTATAGAAGCTTTTCTTGTTGCCCTTGATTTCCCTGACCAGATTTAACTCTATCAGGGCTTCAGCTTTCCTAACCTGATCCCTGGCTGCTTGCACAATTTTTCTGTATGCCTTGCAGGCTACCTGCACTTGATTCCACTCTCTGTAGGCTTCCTTTTTGTATTTGAGTTTTTCCAGGAGCTGTGTTCATCCATGCAGGCCTCCTAGCATTTTTGCCTGACTTCCTTTTTGTTGGGATGCACTGCTCCTGAGCTTGGAGGAGATGATCCTTGAATATTAACTGGTTTTCCTAGGTGCCTCTTCCCTCCAGGGCTTTATCCCATGGTGCTCTATCCAGCAGATCCCTGAAGAGGTCAAAGTTTGCTCTCCTGGAGTCCAGGGTAGTGAGCTTGCTGTGTACCCACCTCACTACCCTAACAGTCTTGAACTCCACCATTTCACGGTTGCTGCAGCCAAGGCTGCCCTTGAGCCTCACATTCCCCACCAGCCCCTCCTGGCTGGTGAGAGCAAGGCCCTGTATAACACCTCTCCTTGTTGGCTCCTCTATCACTTGGAGAAGGAAGCTATCCCCAGCGCACTCCAGGAACCTCCTGGATTGCCTACGCCCTGCAACAATATGTTGTCCCTCCAACAGATATTGGGGTGGCTGAAGTACTCCATGAGAACCAGGGCTTGTGAACGTGAGGCTGCTCCTATATGTCTATAGAGGGCCTTATCCACTCAGTCTTCCTGGTCGGGCATCCTACAGCAGTCCCCACACCACTATAATGTCACCTGCTCCTGCCCTGCCTTTGATCCTGACCCATAAGCTCTTGGTCTGCTCCTCATCCATCCCCAGGAGGAGCCCCATGCACTTCAGCTGGTCATTGATGTAGAGGGTGACACCCTCTCAAATGCTTTAGTTAACAAAGAGATTAAACCTCAAGAGCACACAAAACACAGAAGGCTTCTTTGAGAACTTTGCCTTAGTGGAAAATTTAAATTGATCTGCAAGTGTTTCTCATTATCGTGAAACCAGCTACTCAGGAAGAAAGATGCAATAGGATTTGGAAAATGAAAGCACACGTTTTAGCCTGTTAAAAGTGGCAATATCTTCCACATCGGAAGGTCACTTACCTCACTTGGAGGAGGAGTAGGTGTCTACAGAGATGGAAGATGTGATGATAATATACCTTTATTGGTAATGAAGGCACACTGTTCAGTAAGCTTTTATTGACAGTCCCAACATAAATAGAAAGACACACACTCAAAATGAGAATTAGCAAGTAATTTAATTGAGTGGTAAAGTAGATCAATATAGAATCGCTAATTCTCTTACTTAATTACTCCTTTAAGGCTGATTCATCGCTAAGTAAAATTATTTTTTCTATATATTATAAGAGTATTTTGTAATTCATTCAAATAAATGACATGAAGATAAATCAGAGTCCGTCTGCAAAGTTCCAGATACCGTCTTCAGAAACAAAGGGGCATCTGACAACTAATCAGAAGCAAGATGGAGTCTTTGTTTCCGAATGTAAATTAAAAACATCTGAGCTTTATGATTCAAGATCAATCCACAGGGAGACAGCAAAAGAGTACATACAGAGGGGGTCAAGAACAGGCATTACATCAAGTCTAGGTAGAAAAATCTTTCAGGATACTATTTAGTGGGAGAAAAAAGCTTTGCTAAGAAATCTCTAGAAATTTTCTCTGAGACATTGTATTGCTTAAGATACAAAACTTAATTCTCATTGCTTCTGATAGCCATTTTTGTGGTTGGCAATTCAGTTTTCTTCCTGAAAACAAAGAAATAAATACACCTAGATAAGCAGATCAATAGGTCTTTCTGTCACCTGATTGGAAGAGGCAAACATCCCCATAAAATAGTAATAGTGGTTAAAGACAGGACCTGCTTGCCAAGTCTAGGTCTACTCTGAGATTCCATCAGGGAACTATAACCTTGGAATTCTGAGGCAGAGCAACAGAGACTAGAACTAAAGGAATCTTACCCTTTGGAATGAAGGATGTCTTTACTACATTTTTATTTACTTTACTTCACAGTGCTGACTAATCTAACTAGGGAATACACAGAACAACCAGATTCTCACTTTTTTGGTTTGGTTTTTTTTGTTGTTGTTGTTGTGAAGCAGCTCACAGGAAATGCATCGTGCACAGGTTACATGGTGAATGGGCATGTCCCGTAAACTATGTCATATGACTCTAAAATGGTGATGGAACTAGACCTGTCTCTTCCCTCACATCTAAGGCCACAGTTTTCTGCCTTTCAGATGAAAATCCAGTGGAAAAAAATATAATCATCCCTCAAGACTTCCTTTATGGTATTAGAAAGCTTCTTTGATTTTGAAACTGACTCAACCAACTAAAGCCACCTAAGACGCACAACTTCGCCTAAGACAATGCACAGTTGTAGGAAACAGCTTTGTTTGCCTAGCTAGTCTAACTGGAATCAGGGTTTGAGTATGTGGGAAACAATTTTTACATTTAAGAGGAGGCAGAAATTGCAAAGAACCAGCTCGTCTGCCACTAAGTCAAGCAGAGTGGTCAGCAAGTAATTTCTGGTGCCTTCCTAGAAGGTAATAGTTTTCTAGTTGCAGAGGAAAAAGAAACAAGAAACTGTGATCCCTAGGAACACTATTTATGAGCTCACGTGCTCAGAACCGCGACTGAAATCACAACTTTCACCTAGGCAGGGATACTGTTTGGAAAAAAAAGATCAGTGGCAAACCTCAGAGGCTGTTTAAAATCTGCTATCTCATTTTCTGAAGGACTGAAGGCAAAAAGACAACAAATGCAGCAAAATGCATACATAACAGTCTCTGACTTACACCTTTATGATTGATACAACCTGCAGCAAAGTCTCTTGTTTATAGTTTCTGCAGTAAACAGCCTGGCACCAGCCTGATTGTCCTGTGAACGTGGCAGGCAAGGGCAGGAAATAAAAACTGCAATGAATTGTGCTGACATAGCATGTTTCCTCTAAAGAGACTTTACACCAAGTAAGTGAAATGTCTGCCCAACTTTACAGATGATGAAACAAAAATGCAGAGAAGTTAAACCACTTCTTCAAATTCAAAGCAGGAGCAATGTTAGGAATTGATCCCAGGAACGAAAACCTCACCACACTAAGCTAGCAAAAAATAGCAAAGTTCTTCAACTGAGCTGATATTTTACTCTTCCAATTGAACCTCTTGATTTTCAAGTTGGATCACATTGTTTTATCCTGCATCAAATCTAAATGTGAAAGGCAGAATTGTAACTAAGCAGGCATTTTGTATCAAAAAAAAATTAGTGTTTAAGAGGAAGAGTCTGTGTTGGACCCCTGAGATTTAACAATCCATAACATTGATCAAATATGCCAGTCAATACTGTTACTTATATTTTTATATTGTTCAAATGTATACACAAAGACAGAGATAACCAGTTAAAAAGAAAGAAAGGACATCAGGGAAGCGATTACAGTCTTAGCAGAAAACTAATTGGGATATCAATGATATAATAGCATGGTTAAAATTCAGATAGTCATGTGACTTTTGGTCTAATTTTAATTTTTTCATCTGTTACTGGCAGTCTTGTTTCTTGTTTTATTACTTAAGGTTTTTCAAATAATTATATAATATATCATCTCTTTTTTTAGCTATATTGGTTGAAAACATGCTTTCTCAGTGTGATCTAGTCAATACTGGAAAGGATCACACAATATTAGTGTACAGTTTACCAACCACAGTTCAAAACAGAACACTGAGAGGGAAGGCAATTCTAACCCCACGTCTAGTCATCATTATACTAACATCAGAGCTGGATATTAATGGAGACCTGTGCAAGAAAACTGTGCAGATACCATTTAATGACCTAGTTCTCCTTATGTAAAGGCTTTGTGTTGCATTTTTACCAACAGTGGGTAAATGTACAAAAGTGAGAACTACAGAAGGGATGTGTGAGCAAGCAGTTGAACCACCTGGGGCTGTTAAATATCACTTACAGCTGATCTTGAAAATAATTTTCAAGAATTAAGACAGGAAACTTAGGCCTACTGAAGGCAGACCACGAAGCTTTGCTCGTAACCCTGTCACTGGCTGATTATGTAACATGTCTTATGTGACTGAGTCCCAGGGTACCACGTGCATTTCTTCTCTGGGAAAGACCAGCTGATAGCTCAGCAGTGGAAGGGGATTCCTCTTCTGGTCCAACTGGGAGAGGGAGCTCCCCCTTCCATACTTCTTTCGCTCCAAGAAGAGAGCTTTAAAAAGCAACAATAAGGGCTCCTCCACAACTGCTTTCCCCCTGGCCAGCATGATATTGTCTAATACTTCTTGTCAGATGTAAGGAAGACAGGCACCTAACATGGGCTGCAGTGCTCAAACTGCTTCAGGCTCCCTGTTCGTGTTAGTCCACATGGGCTTCCATACATATGGGGCAGCAATTTAACAAAATGCAGTCAGGAATCCCACAGTCGTCCTGACAAGTTGTTGGAGTTGCCAGCAACAGTTGGCAAGGAGTATTAAATTTGCCAGTATTCAAGAAACTCAGATTAAGAAGTAGTACTGCAGGTCCCTTTCATCCAGGCAGGGATTTTCAAAAGAAGTCTAAAAGACCTGTTAATATTCTTCTCGTTAAAAGCATTTCTAAGTCTTTCACTGGGTGTTGGGCAACATTTAAAAATGAAACATTCTTTATGTTAAAGGAACATCTGTCTCTGCTCTCCTTTTGATCCTAGAGTCTCCCAGGTAAGAAAAAAAAGGAGGGAAAGGCAAAAAAGGAAAACGCAAATGCCCTGAAAAAAAATGGAAAAGCAGAGAAAAGAGTATGGAACCTAGAAGAAGAATAGTATTAAGGATTTCAGATCTTAAATGAGACAGAAGGTCTCAGCTTCAGAGCCTGTAGCATCTCCCTAACACCAAGAAAACAGGAATTTAGCAGAAAAGAAGCAGCTACCATTTCCATTTTCTCCTTCCAACTTAAAAGCCCTCCTGCACCTCAAACTTTTTTGAAGCATAATTCACTGATTTTAGACCTAGAAATAACCACTTTAAAATTGATGTGTTCAATGCACATTAATTCTTTGTCTGCCTGAATAACAGAAGATCAGAAGCTGTTAGACTATACCTCCACAACTTCACAGGTAAGGTGAGAATACTAGCAACACTGAAGAGACAAGTGGGAATGCAGAGAGAAAAAAATTATTATACATAAACATACTGTGCAAACATACTGTGCACAGGCATGCATATTTCATATTTTTCTATGTAGAGTCTAAGATGATGGTTAAAGTCAAGAAGGCCCTGAATGATAAGAGTTCTGGCTAAATCCTTTTTCTGACAGTGCTTAAACTCCATTAAGATATCTGACTGTATACATCACACTGCTGAACTTAGGCATGAACCCTTCTGAAAGGATATTTTCATACCACTTTGAAGTAAAAAATCTGCTACCCAGAAAATAAGTATCGGCAGAAAGAAAAAAACCACAGCACATCAATATCCATCTTGATCCAAAACTAGAGGCTAAAGTATCTGGAAATAATCGCTTTATCTGACAACTGTTATACAAAGTATCGTGCTATAAAACTAAGCAATCTCAATGTAATGTGGATGGTTACAGAAGCAATACATGCTTCAATAAAATGGACAATGATCATCTTGTTTATCATTAAATCCAGCACCCAGTTGCAGATATCTTACCTGACCTAATCTAACATTGCCTGGGAAATGAAAAAGAAAGGAGGTTGCTTTTCAGATAGTGAAGACAGGAAGTTTTATTATTTGCACACAAAAGCTTTTCAGAAGTCAAAAGACAGAATACTTTTAGACATGCTCGAGCAGGAAAATACTTTCTGTGGGCAACACAATGCATCTGACACCAACTCCTGGGCAGAACTTTATTTATTTATACCATCATGGAGGGTGATAACTAATCAGTGCTAGCTGTCCTTAGAAAGGCTGTATAGAAGGACATACTGTGACTTCAAGATGAGATAAAATGGCACAAATGAAAACAAAACTCAATGCTCCTTTCTTGCATTTCAGCCACCATTCTTCCATTTTTGGCTTACAGTGAGCATGCTTCAATCTATTTTAGCAAATTACAATTTTCTTAAATCAGCCATAATGCTAAAATAGTAATGTATTTAGAATGACTGGGTAGCTTTCTATAGGATAATTGTGTTAAAGCTTTGTATAAAAAACAGGACATTTAAGTTTGAGGGGCTCTTTTATAACTTTTTATGATAGTTAGACCATATTTTGTTGTATTTGCTATGAATCATATTCTTACTTTGTTTAATTGTTTCAACATTTAGTATAGCTTAATTTAATTCATCCATTTTACTGGCCAGGATGACTTGATTATTCAGAATGGACATTAGTCCATAAAAACATATTTCACAGTAGTTGCATATTCCAAAATAAAACCTTGAATCAAAAAGTTTCCAAACCTACTCAACTTTAATCTACATGTCTTTAGGCAAATGTTTACTGCCTGGGACATAATAATATATATAATGGGAAAAGTTAGTAACTACATTATGTACCTAAAAGGAATTAAGCCAAAATGGCAATTTAGAATACCTTTATAAAATATAGTATTGTAGTGTTGCTTTCCTCTCTAGATGAGTGTTTTCCTCATTGCAACAACTAGGCACAGAGCAATTAAAAAGCAAAATATTCCATAAAACTGTCATAATAGGCAGAAACCCTCACCCCACCCCAATATAACACAGAAAGAACTACACTTTTGAAAGGTAAGCGATCCACTCAAACACATACTTGTTCAGGAATTTAAAGGAAGGCTTCTCTTAAGGCTGGTGCATTACCAAAACTGCTTGACAAGCAACAATGACAGTTCTTAAAGACAAGATGAGCAGTACTCAGATTCCACATGAACATCAGGTGCACAGTAACAGAAGAACATAAGGTAGGATTTTATAATCATCTTTGCTGAAGAAATAACAAGGAAACTTACTCAGCTCATACACTTACCACAGCAAACTACAGAAAACATCACACCTTCCTAATCTAGTTTATCATTCCAAGAAGGAATGTAAGTGGTTATTGGGGATGAAATCTCCTGAATTCTTGGAAGGAACCATTCAGTTCTCTGTTCCTCTAGCTAATCAGATGTCCTGCAAGCTGCAAAAGGCCTGGAACTAGTCTGTTATGTAACTAAGTAATACGTGCTTCTTTAAATTTTTGCCTTCCTCACACAAAGAAGGGGCTTGCTATGCTACCCACAGTGTGAACTACAAACTCACAGCTGACAGCAGAATTAAGATCAGGGCATAAATAAGTAAGGAAATCAAAACTATGAGAGTGCATAGGAAAAATGAAAAAAAAGAACATGAAGAATTGTTCATATGCAATAATAGTATACAGCTGTGTCAAACACCACAGCTAATGTCCTTGACTTTGCCCAGAGAGCAATATAGTAATCATGGCTTAACTCCATCTTTTCATAAACAATTCTGAGCTGTTAAAACTACTGAGTGCTATTCATATAATTTAAAGCAACCCTAGTAACCTCTCCAGAACACCAATAAGCAGTTTCTAAGGTCACTTGTGCCTTGATTTCCATGGCATGGCTTCTGTTGAAGGGTACACAGAGTTTTGTGTGGCAGTGCAGATCCCAAGTCTATCATAAATCATGTTTTGGCTACTTCAGAGGTGGGAAGGGGATGGATGGGCTTGTGAGGCCTGAATTATGGACTTTTAGTTATATTCACAAGGTCTCATAAGCAGAAGTAGGCTAACCAAGCTGACTAGCAACCTCCATCCCCTAGTAATAATTACTGAAACCCTCAAGCCTCATACTTGTTACTCTGTCAAGGCAAAATTAATCACTGAGGTGCAAAATACGCAGTGCCTCTGCAGTACCCTATTGCATGACAGTACCTGAAAGGAAAAAAAGAATTTCCTCTGACTTCATCCGTGCATTAGCACAGACCTTTTAATTTTCTGTGTCTCTTTACTAAAAAAATGGTGAAAAAGAAAAGGAAATGCAAAAGTACATCAGCAGTATTTGCCAGTAAAACTTGCAAACCATCTACCATGCAGTTAGGACTTGATCCAAAGCCCACCGACGTCAATGGGCTGAGAATCAGATCCTTATTCAGCTTTTGGAGCTAATTCATCTTTGAACTGACAATTGTATATTTAGGTTGCAGTGCCCATATATATCTTATTTGCCTCAAAGCTCTGTCCAGTCAAGTTCTGAATACCTCCAAAGATGGAGATCCCACAGCCTCTCTGTGCCTCTGTGTCATTGTTTGGCCATCTTCATGATGAAAAAATTTCCAGTATCTTAGAAATATAGAATTTTGCCTTCCACACACACACACACATTAAAAGCTGTCATATTTCATAACGCTTATAATAAAAAAGGAACAGAAGCAGATAAAGAGCGAGCCATATATTGAAAAAAAAACAAGAACAGAAGACATGAAAGCAACTTAGTTTTGACTATGTCAAAACAGACATAGAGCTGAAACGTTGATTTTTACACAAATGTGCTCAGGCAGCATCATGCTGAGAAACTGCTCACCTGATCTCGGGAATATGGAGTATCCACTATGTGTTTGTCTGAACATGCTGCTAGAAGAATCTTCATTGCATTTAACTGGAGCAATATTTCACAAGCCATGGTATCAAAGAAAGTAATATTAGCAAGAGCTGCTGAAGCCAGCAGGAAAACTTCACCAGATGAGGCTTCTTGGCACAGTTCTAGGAATGCAGAATCTAAGTTGAATAAAAGTCATTCCCTCATTGCAAAAAAACATGGTTAGACGTTTCAAAGCAATATTTAAGCATCTGCAACTTCCATTAGTAAGTTTAGAACCTAAGATTAAGTTCACAATCATGAAGATAAAAAAACAAAATCATGTTAATTTTGTCAATTATAGAATATCATAGAATCATTTAGATTGGAAAAGATATAAGATCATTGAGTCCAACTGTTAACCCAGGACTGCCAAGTCCACCATGAAACCGTGTCCCTAAACACCACATCTACACGTTTTAAACACCTCCAGGGATGGTGACTCAACCACCTCTCTGGGCAGCCTGTTCCAATGCTTGACCGCCTTTCCAGCACACAAGTTTTTCCTAATATCCAATCTAAACCTCCCCTGGCACAACTTGAGGACATTCCCGCTGGTCCTGCTATTTGCTCTCTGGGAGAAAAGACCTGCCCGCCCTCCTTTCAGGTAGTTGTGGAGAGCAATAAGATCCCCCTGAGTCTCTTCCTCTCCAGATTAAACAACCCCAGCTCCCTCAGCTGTTCCTCATAAGACTTGTGCTCCAGACCCTTCACCAGCTTCATCACCCTTCTCTGGACATGCTCCAGCACCTCTATGTCCCTCTTGAAGTGAGAGGCCCAAAACTGAACACAGGATTTGAGGTGTGGCCTCACCCCTGATGAGTACAAGGGGACGATCACTTTGCTTGTCCTGCTGGCCACACTGTTTCTGATACAAGCCAGGGTGCTGTTGGCCTTCTTGGCCACCTGGGTATATGTCACATTGTTAGGGTGCTTTATAAGTGATATGAATGTTAAGCACCTTCATTTGAACCACAACAGAAGGGAAAGATGGCAAATACCAACCTAGACACCAAGTGTTTCTAACATTCATCTAATTAATGAAATGGTCTACCTAGTATCCCATTCTACAGGGAATATTGCACTGAATGTTGTTCAACATAAAGCTTGATATCTAAATAAAATTAAATACAGGAGGCAGAAGGCCAACAGTAACTGACCCATAAAAGAATAATTCTGCTATATATCCTATTCTTTAGAACAAGATATGTATACAAGTTGCCTATCTCTAAATCTATTTCTCTGTACTCAAAGATCATCCTGCATATTTTCCAGCTTCAATAAGTGCTGAAGACACAGCTACCTTTTAATTCCTTGCACACATGTATTTTAACTAAGATCTGAATCACCTGGTAATTGGATTTCAGAATGATTTAAAAATTAAACATATTACAGTAATTCAATTACTGAGTTATAAATATTACAAGGAAACTGGTGTATGATTACTGAAATGGCTTTTCCATAGTTATACATGTTCTATTTTTAATGCTCACATTTCTTGGGCAGAGTATATACTAGTAAAATTCCTGTCCAACCTAAACAGTGACAACTGAGGAAATATTCCACCCGCTAATATCTGCTGGATAGGCTGTTCAGATTGTACCTTGATTGTGGTACAGTGTAATAACCCGAAAATCATCTTAAATAAGTCAGGTCAGATGCCTCTAGCAGTCTAGCTACAGCGGAACCAAGCTCAGCACAGGTTAATTCCACCCACTGGATTCAGGGCAGGTTCAGGGTAGAACCTTCACCATCTCTTGCAAAAAAGTCTGGTCATCAGGAATAAATTGTATCCTTGATTTCTGCAGCACTAGTTCTGTTTGGGCATATCAAAAAATGCTTAAATATTTCTCAAATAACTTCCAGCCACTGCATAATCCTCAAGCACTAGCACTACTGTACTCTGTTCTGGTTTTTGTTTTGTTAACAGAACAAATAAAAAAAAAAAAACAAACCACAAAACAAACAAACAAACAAACAAACAAACACACACAAATCACCCAAAAAACCCCCCAGAAACGTGCATGGAAATTGAAGTACTCTAGTTTAACTGTAAACATTGGGCTCAGTAGAGAAACATCTAGATGTATTGATCTGTTATACCTAAGAAATCAAACTAAATGACCCAAACTGTACTTTCTGACATGAAGCTTTGGGAAACTGAATTTCCAGATCAGAGAGAGGAAGAGCATGATTGACTGAAAGCTTCTGGTATTTGAGAAGGATGGAGCATGGTGCCAGAAATAAGATATTCCTCTCTTTACAAAGTAATAAGAAATCTTATTTTTCTGAAATGTCCACACTGACCTAGGTTAAGGAAAAGCTTGCTGTTACCTTTTCCTCATTTCACCCTGGATCAGAGGCCTAGGCAGGAAAGACAGATCTTTTATTTTCTTGTAACAATGCCCATAGATCATACTATACTGTACTTTTCCTCTGAAGTATCATACAAATGTAGATGCAGTGGTGAGTTTGAGTTCTAGCAAGTTTAGAAAATAAAACAGGCATAAAGGTTAGCAACTATTAAAAACTGCTCTTTTACAAACATCGGACAAGTGCTGAGTCTTTCCTGTGGTTCTTATGGGAAAATTTCACACAGATACTATTTTGACAAATGTACATAAATTCTATTCAAATATGGACTGGAGTAAAAAATATTATGTAATTGCAGAATGCTCTGATTCAGAATTAAAAATGACTGAGTTTTTTATCTGTTAAGGAAAGAATGGCAAACATTATTTAGGGAATATTTCTAATGAGAGTCCTCCCCCAACCTGTTACTTTAACTGGAAAGACTAAGAAGTCCCATAAAGAACTTACTGACAAGTGCTGTTACAATTTCTTCCATATTTTCCAGAAAGCTGCTAAGATGCTGAGTGAACGTGAGATGTGGAGATGTGATCTGTGCAATTACTGCTGCTGCTTCTGCATGAGTAGCTTCAGAATGGCTGTTATCAGTAAGAATGTCAGCCAGGCACAGTATCCCATCAACCTATGGAAAAACAACAGGTATAGGTTGGAAATACTCCAGGAAATACTTTTGCAGTCAAAGATGGGTTTGCATTTACAGTTCTCTTTTCTTGGCTGTGGCTAAACTATTGGTTTTATTTTCAAAAATTACTTAAACTGGTGGCATTTATGACATAAGAAGTTTCAGTTTAGCAGATACAAATTAGTTCAGCACAGAAGCTTGCCGACCAGCAAAAAGTCTCTCATTTCCTTCTCCCTTAATGTTTCTGCTGAATTTATTTTTGTCAAACAAACAAGTCTTTTCTGACAGACACTGAAGTTAAATATTAGTCCAAAAATAAGCTCTGATAAGCAAATGCTAACTGCTACTATGCCAGTCTCATAAGCTCCTGTCTGAGTGTGTCCCACTGGGAGACTTGAGCCTGAGTATGCAGTCAGTTCTTCACAGACCTTTTTTTGCTACTTTTTTCTGAACTTGTCACAAAGCCAATTCAGGATCAAAAAATAAGGATCTCCTTAATAAGGAGAGACCCTGGCCAAACTGCACCTGATGAGTTTGCACAGCTCTCATATTAAAGCTAGGTTAATATATCACTTCCTTACTTGGAAGAAAAACAGAAAAATTAGTAAAACGTACATAGCTTTATGCTTTTAGAGCGTTTTAAGTGTTCTAAAATCATTCCTTACACAGTTTAGGCAGATACATCATGTGTATGCACACCTTGCCCTGGATTACAGGAGACCCACTGACACAATGTAAGACTGCAACAGAGCGTAGCCACTGGGTTAGCTTAAACTGCCAAAATGATCATCTGTAAACAACCAAACCCAGCAAAAGAAGATTCTCTGTAGACAAGGACATAACCTGTGAACTTTCAAATTAACAAGACTATGTTTCTCCCCCTGTTTAACCTACCCTGAATAACTCATCACATGTTGATGTGCTTAGAGGGCACCAAGCATGAAGATTTATGTAATCAATTATGGACATGTTTGTGTCAAATTCACATAAATTCACTAATTAAAATCTTTACATGAATAAAACTAATGTAACTACAGGGACAGATTACAAATGACCAGAGCTTTTAGAAACTTGAATAACTGTTTTAAAAACTGGCCTTTATTTATTTATTTGAAGTTCCAAAACAGTGTGGGGTCAATTGCCTTGTATGTTTGGACACTATATAGATCCAAAGAAGCGTTATGAAGGCTTAGAACTGAAATACACTTTAACAGTCAAACAAAAAACAACCCACATTTCTGTTGTGCACTCACCAAGACTCTTTCTTAGGTCTGTTGTTCAGACCACATTCTCTCTCTATTCAAAGCTTCCTCAGAACATGCATATTAAGGACTATCCATTATCTCCAGAAAGGGTATTTAGCAGATCTCATAGTCACGTTTTTGTTATTTATTAATACAGAATGTTAAGTTATCTTAACTACTTATCCTGCAATGGGCATGAATTAGATTATTTTATAAGCACTGACAGTTACTGTATTTTACAAGAAAAGCTCTCAGATGGATGGGAGCAAAAATTACCCTCTGGAAGATCATTCATTGGGATGCACTTTTTAATAGGCAATAGACTATATCATTGGAACTCTAATAACATAGATAAATACAAAAGAAATTATATCTCTATTTTTCCTCATATTATAAATGGGATTTAGTATAGAAGCTCAAGTACTGGCAAGAAGAGGAAGAATAAATTTTCAACATTAAACTTTTTCTTGACAAGCTTTCAACATTAATCTACCTATAGCAAAATATTTCCTCCTAGTTATGGCAGAATTCTACAGCTTGAAACAGCAGATTCACATAATTCACTTGGCTTCAAGGTATATTAATAGATCTCAGTGTCAAGAATTAATATATATCCTCACAAGATGATTTAGTAGCCAAAGTGTGTTAGACACTATATGCAAAACCCCCCAACTTTGTCACCTTGAAACCTCCCTAGATCACACCTTGTCTGGGGTCCGAAGGATGCTAATAACAACAGTCAGTATAAAAAGTTAAATATATTCCAATGCATTCAAAAAATACCTCACCAGAAACTTCTTGTAAGACCTTGTAACAGGATACAGCACTCTTCAGCTCTAAATTTACAGGTTAAAATTCACTTGGCCAACTCTTTTTCAATGACCTCAACAAAATTACTTTAGAGTAGTTTTATACTATTTCAGAACAAGTAATGGCTTATGAAAGACAGGTACAAGCACATGGTTAGATTTTTCTATCACCACTGGTTGTTTCTATCTACACCACAAAATACAAGCTTTTAACAACACAGGGATGTACTCAACTTTCAAATTACATATTTGATTTTTTTTATTTGCTAAATGATTATTTTTTTAAAAAATTGAGATTTGCTGAATCATAAATGGAAGTGGATATGTTTTTATTCAGCATAAAAATAAAATACGTATTTGGGATCCATGAAAGTCAGCACTAGTTATTCTCCTTCCTATTCAGAATCATGTAAAACACTAACAAATTCAGCCTAAACTTTGCTCTATACGGTTTTGTCTTCCATCGGAAATATAGAAAAAAAATTAAAATAATTCTACTTCAGCAGGCAACCCCACTTATAAGTGTCTAGCAATAAATTTTAAAATGACAGGGGAACAATCTAATAAAAGCACTTTAACATCCAAAAAGAAATTGCTGCTCAAAGCATTTTTATAATTAGCTTTCACACTGAAAGGAACTTTGGATGGCTGCCCTGTTTTCTGTTTAATTTTGGTGAAGTAATCAGCTAAATGTCAAATCTGTTCATCACCTTGGCAATACAAAAGAACCAGTTAGCCAGATAAAGCAAACAAATGAACTCCATGAATGCAACAAGATGCTGTGGAGACCCTGCATTTGAGGAATGGTGTTCAGTAAATGCTTGATCACTAATATTTCAATATTGATAACTGGAAAAATGCCAGGAACATCTTTATGAGCATAGCCCTGTTATAGAAACTTAATCTAAGTGACAAAATAAATGCGTGACTGCTTTACTGCATAGATCAAGTCTTCTGAAAGGAAGTATTTTTTTTTTCCCTGCAACAGGAATAGAGTTCTGGGGCAGGCATCCTTCTTTCTTCAGTATACCTGTTCTTCCTCCTAAAAATACCAAATAAAACTAAGCATCTGTTAAAGATACCAACACAGAACTTGGGATAAATTGCATTAATGACTTCATGATTTGAAATATTACACTCAACAACAATCTTAACTCTCCACTTTTCACAAGGAGGTTCAAGGCAGGTTTTCCATGCTGCTCCAGGAACCAAGACTCATTGCACTCTTTTTAATAATGTCTGTTTTCATTTGAATAAAATGCTGTTGAAGGACTTTTCTCAAACTATGACTTTCTCTAATATTCCTGTTTGCCCGCTCTAACATTCAGATGATCTCTATATACTGGTAAACTTGCTCAAAGGGTTTTTTTGCCTTCTCTAAACTGATCCTCCAAATCACCTTGCTGGGATTGGAAAGTCTTACAGGCTATCATCTGATTTCCCACTGTCAAATCCATGAATAAAATTATCACCCCACAACTAGGTGCTTCTGGTAAGCAGCACCAGCAGGTTCCAAAGCAGTTTTAAAGGAAAAATGGAGGAAGGGAGATTTTGAGATCCAGATGTAAGGCAGCAAATATGGAAACAAAATCACAAAGGGGATCACGTCTTAAAAATTGTCTCCACCTTCCAGGAGAGTAGAGAAGAATTTCAAAAGCAGAGGCTGCGTCAAACAGTCAAGAACTAACAGATCAGAGTTGTGTTTGTTTTACCCTTTCACATATGCTGTGTACTAGCACCTTCAACTTGAAGCTGGGACAGGTCAACTATATAGGTGAAGACATGAACATTAGCAGCCTAAATAAAAAACGCATAGCTGGATAAAACCCCAAACACATTAAAATTTATGGGATGAGGAAGAGGGAGACAAAGGAAGGAAGGAGGGAGGGAGGGAAGGAGGGTGGAAAAATTATCATATTCAGAAAATGTTTGAATCCCCTGCTCAGCATACTTTGAACACAATCTGCTTCACTCCCCAGACCACTGCTTGGACCATGAGGTCACTTCACTATTCTGCAGCTCCATTGAAAATGTCATCCAGCAGAATCCATATACTGTCACTTTGATGGCTTGTTATTCATGAAATGGATTCCTGACCATCAAGGCTGAGATATATCCTATGTCAAACTTCTTTAACTTATTCTACACCTGTAGAAGGCCTGTAAGTCTTGTTTAATTTCAACATTGAAATAAAGGAAGGGAAAAGGACAAAAGTACTCTACCTTGCACAAAATTATCTTTCATATTAGAATAGTTGCCCTGCCAAGTGCTCTGCAGATAAAAACTGCCTTAGCTCCACTAACTGAGAACTTGTGCTGATTTATACCAGATGAAGATCTGGTCAGCTATTTTTAAAGTGAGATGATATATTAATAGAGTGATGCCATTAAAATTTCCACAAATACTATCCCAAGCAGAGCTACTGCAGCAGTTCCATGGCAGCAGCAGCGACCAGTGACAAAACTGCAATGACTTTTATAACTACTGCTGTACAACAGTGGCTATGGGACCTAATTTATAAGCCATATTGCATACTCTACAGAACGGTGGAGCTCATAAAGGTTGAATGGTTCCCAACTCAGTAGCTTTAAAACTGCTGGCAGTAACCTTAGCTTTGTATCTAAATTGGCTGTGCATGGGTGCTTTGGTTCATTGCAACTTCAGCTAAATCTTCCCTTTTAAACTTCCCTCCTTCAGAATGTGGTCAAGCTAATGAAGAGGTATTTGTTGTAGGTCTCTCTCTCTCTCTCTCTCAAAAAAAAAAAAAAAAAAAAAAAGGAGACAGCTGGAGCTGGCTTAATCAGCTTGAAGGATGCATTAAAAGTGGCAATGCCTAAGCAGCAACCTTGCAGCCATGCTGCAGGAAGAAACAAACTGCAGAGCAAGATGAAATAGCAAGTTTCTTATTCTAGGCTGACTAGGAGTTTAAGGATAAATAGCATGTAAACCTTTTCTCCCTACGAAACCTAGGGAAAGCTGTCAAGCAGTTACCTCACAGTGTCAGTTCTTTGGCACTCAGAGATGCTCTAAGCTTGTTGCAGATATAAAGTACAACTGTCTGTCAAAGAGGTAATAGAGAATAAGCCATTTTACAGAAAGAATGGACAAAATCTGATACAATAAGATCAACATCCAGACCTCTCTTGTCTTCGTTTCAAGGATAAGGGAATAGCTGGCTTTGAACACCCTCAATTTTGAGGACTGATATGAAGGGTAAGACAGTCTTTAAAAGTATTATTTCTGTAGTTGACAATAGAAACCAGGAACTGTAATGCTAATAGTCTAGAAGCTCACATATTCCTGCTCCCATAAATCACAGCTTACATTGCTTCAAACTATCCAGAAATGTAAGTGAACCACCCAAGGTTCGTTCAGTTTTCCTGATCTCCTCCACACATGCACCCAATTCTACGTGGTAGCTGCAGAGTGGCTACAAAGGGCAGAAGGAGAAGAGATCTGCAAAGGAATTCACCTGCAGTACTCAACCACTGTTGGTGTTTATAGAATTGGGGTGCATTGATAAACCAGAAGGAAAACTACTGAGTACAAATGAGTATGGTGGCTTGGGAAGAAAAAGGCATTTGCAATGGCCTTTGTACGCAGCATTGGTTACTTTCTCTTCTTCCTATTCTGTCACAGTTAAAAGACAATCACAATAATGAATATGTTACCTGTAATTTCAGGGGCATATAAGAATAGGGGAGAAGTATTTGTGTTCACATATGATAAAATTAGATATTAACTTCTTCATGTTATGTGACACATGACAGAAGCCAACGGTTTCTCAGATTTTTTTACCCTACATTTTGGAGGTCTGAGTATACTGGCTTGTTTTTAATTTGCAGGAATCTATTCCTATTTGTAGGATTTTCTTGATATCTGCATTACAAATTCCAGAAAGTATATGCTTGTTTCTTTTAAATAATGGATAAGGTTTTATATATTATAGTTTGGGGTCTGAATTTCATTAAAATAAAGCCACACAGACACAAAACAGACTCAGCAACAAGATGAGAGGAACTGTCATGTTGTATAAGAATGCTGAACAAGGTACTGCGACCTGAGGTCTGAACTAGGGAAAGACCATACATTAGTAGTTTCCACATAGCCCTCATTTTTATTTACCCTGGGGGATCATAGTCTGAGAAAAAGAAAAAAAAACCATACACCTTAACTATTTCTATAAACAAACAGGGGCTCCAGGGTTATGCATAGCAGGGCACTCCAGAAAATGAGCTGTGCTCACTGGAAAAAAACATGCTCCAATCATCTAGTTTTAAATAAATAATGTCATAGACACTTCATTGCATGAGGGCATATTCTCAAACACCTGGTGCCTGGCATTTAAAAACAAGAACACTCTTTCAACATGTTTGATTACTTTATGTCATTTAGGTTTTGGCGTGACATCATGGATTTTACTTTCAAGAAGTGTCTGTTAGTGTACCTCTTCATGAGAAAAAAAATAATCCATGGACATCACATTTTTAGAGGACCCTCTTCATCTATTACAATAATGAGAAAGTGCCTCTATCCAAAAAGAGCAGCATGGAGGTCACAGCCAATCAGTCATTACCAGCTAATCTAACTCTTCATAGTGTCTTACTTCTCTCTGGAAAAGTATCTGATAATCTTTATGCTAGAATTCTCGATCTGTTTAAGTCAATTCTTTCAAACCTTAACATGTTTATGCTAAATAGTTAATACAAAAGCTTATTATTATTATTATTACTGTAATTTCACATACAACTTCCTCTTCTCATCACAGTAAAATTCTTGAACAGGTCACTGTATCACAAAGTTAGAAACAAACGTAACTCTACCCTATGCTCAAAATATGACAATGAAAACACCACAGCAGAAAGCAGAGTTACATTAGAAAGGCAGAGAGAGTAAATAAGCAATCGAGATAGCACAGGATGTGGCTTTTTTAACTGTTACTTTAAATATGAGATTCTGCAAATGCATTCAGAAACAGAACAATTTTCCTGCAAATATTTTTCATTTCAACGTTGTCAGTAGGTTTAGCCTGAAAAATACAGTCTCTTAAATGCCAGGCCTCTACAGTATTTGAACCATATGTACACCAATTAAATGCACCATAACAGTAGGACATTTATCTAATAGAATGTATTAAATATATACAGCAACTTGTTCAGAAAAATGTTTTTATGTCTAAATTCATATAATTGCCACAATTGACTCAGTGCTTCACCTATATTGTTCTTGCTAAAACTTTTTGTTGCTTTTAAGAAAAGCACTATGAGGCACCAAGCTTTAATACAATTGTTTGCTAAATTCATTACTTCACAATGGCTGTTAAATTATTTTAATAAATTAAATAAATTAGCTCGAGAACCAACCTTGTACATGCCAGATTTTTATTGGCAGAGAATTTTTACAAGCAAGTTGTACAGTTTTATGATGGCCATTTATAACGAAAACACTCACAGCACTTTAGCTATAAAACTTTTAGTGAGCAACTCAATAAGAGTCCATTCGTGTTGTAATAACAACAGAGGAAATTGCTACCCTTATTCAAACAAGAATTCAAAAAAGTAGCAGTTTTCATCTGATGAAAATTGATGGAACTCTACTGGCTGCAGCGGATTCAAGCTATTTGGTCCTAAGATTCCTCATCTGACAGTTAGGAAAATCTCCTTGGGTCTCCTACAAACATTGATCTATTTCTATGACTGCAGTGGCAATAAAATAATTTCAGAATTGCTTTAAGCATAAGAAATTCAAGTTTAAGATCAGCTGTTTGCATGGAACCTTTATGAGCAGTCAGAGGTCTACTATGAGCCATCAGGTAGATGACCTTAGAGGTTTTTCTCTCCATTAACACCTCCCAGTACTGCTCTTTGGTCAAATAGGGTTGCTATATTGATTCTATGTTAGAAGAAAGAAGGACAATGCTAAAAGGCTGTGAAAATGGAGTAGTTTTACAAGCTGGTTTTTTATTTTTCTTCTACTCAATATTGTTTGCTGCCTTACTAGGTCT